>NC_092723.1:28048914-28395929 GCF_047496885.1 Scyliorhinus torazame
CGGTAGCACACTCTTAAAACTCAGAATGTTGTGTCTTCAAAGCTTAATTCCAGACACTTAAGCATGTTATCTACGCTGACACTTCAAATGCAGCGCTGATAGATCACTATGCAATTGGTGGCACGGACATTGAGATGACATGTTAATCTCAGGTAATGTCTACTCGCGGATTGACTTTTTCATGGTGGGGAAGGCTTTGCTGGCTGGGGTTAAGGGATCAGAGTACTCGGCAATTGCAGTATCAGATCATACTCCGCATTGGCTGGATATGGTAATGGAGAAGGGGGTAGCGCAGAGGTCGGGGTGGAAATTAGATGTGGGACTGTTGGGGGACCGAGCGTTCTGTGACAAAATTGAAAAAGTAATTGAGGAATATGTAGGTTTCAACTGTACGGGTGAGGTGTCGAAGGCAGTTGTCTGGGAGGCTCTAAAGGTGGTGGGTGAGGGGTGAGGTGATCTCGTTTAAGGCCAGGGTGGACAAAGAGGAGAAGTTGGAGCGGCAGAGGGTAATAGATGAGATGCTGGAGGTAGGTAGGAGTTATGCAGAAGATGGGGACCCAGTGAAGTTGGAAAAGAGGAAGGAACGACACACGAGCTTTGACCGACTATCTACCATGCAGGGGGTGCGCCAACTGAGGCGAGCAAGGGGTTCTGTTTACGAGCATGGAGAGAAGGCAGGGCGTATGTTAGCGGGTCAGCTTCGGAGGGAGGCGGCGGCAAAGGAAATTGTTCAGGTGAGGGACAGGGCAGGGAAGTTGGTGGCGGCTCCGGATCTGAATCCAAGGTCTTTGAGGAATTCTGTGAGAGGTTGTGCAGGTCAGAGCCACCTGGGGGAGACCGGGAGATGCAGGAATTTCTAGATGGGCTGGAGTACCCGAGGTTAGGGGAGGGGGACAGGGCTACATTAGAAGGAGCGATAGTGGAGCAGGAGATAAAAGATGTGATTGGGAGGATGTTGTTGGGGAAGGTGGCAGGGCCGGGTGCGTTTCCGATGCAATATTATAAAAAGTTCAAGGATAAGCTGGCACCCCTAATGGTTGGGATGTTTGAGGAGGCACTAGGGAAGGGGGTGTTACCAGAAACCTTGGGGCAGGCATCGATTTCCCTGTTGCTTAAAAAAGAAGGATCCGACGGAGTGTGTTCGTATAGGCCATATCACTTTTAAACGTGGACGCAAAAGTATTGGCGAAGGTACTGGCAGGTAGACTGGAGGAGTGACTCCCAAAGGTGATAGGTGAAGATCAGATGGGGCTTGTGAGAGGGAGGCAGCTCTTTTCAAACATTAGAAGGGTATTGAACGTGGTTATGGCACCGGCGGTGGGCAAGGAAACAGAGTTGGTTGTGGCACTGGACGCCGAAAAGGCGTTTGACCGGGTAGAATGGGGGTACTTTGGCAGTTCTGGAGTGGATGGGATTGGACCAACATTTGTGAACTGGGTCAAGCTACTATAGAAGGAGCAGAGGGCGAGTGTCCATATAAGGAGGGTGTCCTTATATGCCGATGAATTGTTATACATGTTGGAACCGGGTGTGTCAATAGGGAGAATATTGGAGCTGCTTCGGGTGTTTGGGTCTTTCTCGGGGTACAAATTAAATCTAGATAAGAGTGAGTATTTTGTGGTGTCTCGGCAGGAGTGGGGGGACTGCCATTCCGTAGGGCAGGGACTCACTTTAGATACCTGGGTGTGCAGGTTGCCCGGAGAGGGCTCCATAGGTATAACATTTCTAGTTTGGCGGGAGAGGGAAAGCTGATCTGGCAAGGTGGGATGGTCTCCCTCTGTCACTGGCGAGTTGGGTACAGGCGGTTAAAATGAACATGCTGCTGCGATTTCTGTTTATTTTCCAATGCCTGCCGATTTTCCTGCCAAAGGTGTTTTTCAGAGAGATGGAAGGAATGATTACCTCGTTCGTATGGGGAGGGAAGGTGGCCAGAGTTAGAACGGTGCTGCTACAGAGGGGAAGGTAGGCAGGGGGTTTGGGTCTTCTGAACCTGATGTATTATTACTGGGCGGCGAATGTGGAGAAGATGCGGAGCTGGGTCAGAGGGGTTGATTCCCAGTGAGTCAGAATGGAGGAGAGTTTGTGCAGGGGGTTGGATTGAAGGCGCTAGCAACAGCGTTGCTCCCGATGGCCCCGGGGAAATACTCGGGGAGTCCGGTAATAATAGCTTCATTGAGAATTTGGAGACAGTTTCGTCAACACTTCGGGTTGGGGGCAGGGTCAAGGGAAATGCCGATTCGGGGGAACCACACATTTGAGCCAGGGAAGTGGGACGGAAATTTTCGGAAATGGGAGGAGAAGGGGATTAAGATACTAAAAGATTTGTTTCTTGGGGGTCGGTTTGCAGGATTGAGGGAGCTGGAAGCGAAGTGTAGGCTGGAGGAGGGGGAAATGTTTAGATACATGCAGGTTTGAGATTTTGCCAGGAAGGAGATACAGAGCTTCCCGGTGGAGCCGGCCTCCACATTGCTGGAGGAGGGGGTAGTTTTGGTGGTTTACAGGGCTATTTTGGAAGAGGAGAAGACACCACTGAAAAGGATCAAAGCAAAGTGGGAGGAAGAGTTGAGAGCGGGTATGGAGGAGGGGTTCTGGTGTGAGATGCTCCGGAGAGTGAACGCCTCCACCTCGTCTGGGGCTGATACAGCAGAAGGTGGTATACAGAGCACACCTCACAACGGCGAGGATGCGCCAGCTCTTTGAGGGGGTAGAAATGTGTGTGAACGTTGCGGGGGTGGGGGGTGGGGGCGCAAATCATGTTCATATGTTTTATTACAAAGCTGGAGGATTACTGGAAGGAGGTTTTAGGGTAATCTCTAAAGCGGGCACATGAAACTGGAGCCGGGCCCTTGGGAGGCCGTATTCGGGACGTCGGACCAGCCGGGATTAGAAATGGGTGCGGAGGCAGATGTTGTAGCCTTCGCCTTGTTGATCGCCGAAGGCGGATCCTGTTGGGATGGAGAGCAACCTCTGCACCCTGGTGTGGCGGGGGGACATGTTGGAATTCTTTACTCTTGAGAAGATTAAGTTTGAACTGAGGGGAAGGATGGAGGGGTTCTACAATCATGGGAGTTATTCATTATACGCTTTCATGAATTGGATAACATCAAACATAAATGGGGGTGTGTGGTTTGGAGGTTTGGGGGAGGGGGACTGTATGTGTCAAATAGTGACTAGGGGTGATTCCTGATTCCTTTTTGTTATTTGTTTATGTTAACATGAGGCAGTTGTTTGGGGGTTGGTGGGCTGATGGGATTGTTGTTAATAAAGGGAATTGACATTATATTCGTTACTGATTATTGTTTATTGTTGGAGGGTGAAAAAGGAGAATAAAAATATATTTTTTTAAATCTCAGGTAATGAGATTTGTTCTATCAGTAAAAGGTCCTGCTGCATCTGAAGTTTCTAACCCAGCCCTGTGAATGTTTTTCTTATAGTGATACTCCTATTGAAAATCATTTGTACCTATCATGGATAATGTGTTTAGACCTCAAGCTTTCGAGAAAGATCATAAATATCTTTTACCAATGATTTGTATAAAAATCATCTGGTTCATGAGACTGTCATACTTTGCCCATCCTTCATTTCCCAGAGAAGGTGATGCTAGGCTACCTTAGTGACAAGTTCCAGAGTTGTGACCCAGTAACAAAGAAGGAATGATGATGTATCTCCAAGTCAGGGTGGAATGTAACATAAAGAGGAATGTGCTGTTCCTATCATTTATTTCTCTTGTGATGGAGGTTTGGGATGTATTTTATTGAAGCCTTGGTGATACACTGCAGTGCATCCTGTCAGTCATATGCGCTGGAGCCATGATGTGTTGGTGGTGATTTCAAATGGATGTTTCAGTAAGAGGATGAGATACCGACTACTTTGTCCTGCACCATGCTTGTATTGCGCATGTGCAGGGAACCGGAGAGTATGACCATTGCACTGCTGATCTGTACCTTCCCTGTCTCACAGAGCTTTTGGATAGTCACAAGATGAGCTGCTTGTTACAGAATACTTAACCAGCTCCTATAGGCATAGTATTTGTGCGTTTGGCCAGGTGAATTTTCTGGTCAGTGATTATCTCAGCATGTTGAAGATGATTAATGTGGTGGTTGTAATGCAGTTGAATGCCAAGAAGATGGAGGTGTCAATAGGCATTGACCAACCAATTTTGTGGGATGAGCTTAAGACAGAATATAGCACACTAGTTATACAGCAGAAACATACGACCATAACAACTAGCGAGTATTGATCCAGATCAGGCAGGACAACTGGGATATGCAAACAGCTCTTCATTCCTCCCTCCCTCTTTCCCCTTCCCCTCCCCGACAGAGTGTGGGCCATACAAACCCATCTCACTCCTGAACACTGATCCTGAAGTCCTGGCGAAGGCCCTTCTCTGGACACCGAGAAGGTTTTTGACAGAGTCGAATGGAGATGCTGGAACGGTTTAGGTTTGGGCCAGGTTTCACCTCGTGGATGAAACTATTGTTCAGCGCTCCCATGGTACAAACAAATGCCACCAGCTTTGAATACTTACGGCTGCATAGAAGCCCGAGGCAGGAGTACCCACAGTCCCCGCTGCTATTTGCCCTGGCAGTCAACCAATGGCTAACACCCTCCAGTCATCGAAGGGGTGTAAGGGTATCCTTCTCCCTTCCTCCCTCCCGAGTCGCACTCTTTGCAGATGACCTACTCCTCTATGTCTCAAACCCTCTCGCCAGCATGGAAAGAATAAGGAACTCCTAAGGGAGTTTGAAGCCTTGGAGTTACAAACGTAACCTGAGCAAGAGCGAAATCTTCCCCGTGAATCCCAGCGAGGAGGATCAAAGCTGGGGAAGTTGACGTTCAAGCTGGCCCAAACCAAACTCCGATACCTGGGGATCCAGATAGCCCACGACTGGACACGGATCCGTAAGTGGAACCTACCGTGCCTAGTGGAAGAGGTAAAGAGTTAGGATTCGCTCCCACTCTCCCTGGCGGGAAGAATACAGACAACAAAAATGAACGTGCTGCCAAGATTGCTCTTCCTATTCAGATCCCTCCCGATCTTCATCCCCAAGGCCTTCTTCACCAAGATAAACTAATGATGGCGTTTGTGTGGGCGGGAAAAAAAATCCCAAGATCCGTAAAAGCATCTTGCAAAGAAGATGCAATATGGGGGGGCCTGGCGCTGCCGAACTTCCTATTCTACCACTGGGCGGCAAACACACAAAGGGTGCAAGGGTTGGTGAAAGAGCCAGAAGTAGAACGGGTGCGAATGGAGGAGACCATCCCTCCGAGCATACAGCCCCAGTCCCATTGCAACCAGCCAAGTACTCGAGAAACCCTGTGGTGGCTACACTAAAGACTTGGAACCAGCTTAATCTTGGTGAGATGTCCACTATGGCTCCCATCTGCAAACACCATAAATTCACTCCGGCGACAATAGACGCCTCCTTTAAGATGTGGAGACAGGACAAAGGGGTACTGACAGTAGGGGACCTCTACATAGAGGGCAAAGTAGCGACCCTGGGGAAATGACAGAAAAGCTCCAGCTCCCGAAAGGGAACGAACTTCGATACTTACAGCTGAGGAACTTCCTCCGCAAGGAAACTGTAATGTTCCCCAGCTACTCGGACACACCCTACTGGGCAGACTGCTAGCATCAGACGAATTGGGGGACGTTTACAGTGCTGACATGTACAGATGACTGCTGGAGGAGGTAAGGGCCCCGCCCAATGAAACAGTGGAAGGAAGAACTGGGCGTGGAGATAGCGGAGGACTCTAGATTGAAGCACTGCATAGAGCGAACTCGACCCCCTCATGCACAGGGCTTAGCCTAATGCAGCAAAAAGTAGTGCACAGGGAGCACTGGACCAGAACCCACATGAGCGGGTTCTTCCTAAAGGTGGAAGACAAATGTGAATGGTGCCAGGGAGGCCCGGCCAACGACATCCACATGTTCTGAGCCTGCCCCAATCTTGTTGGGTACTGGACCGCCTTTTCTTAAGCCATGTCCAGGGTTGTGGGAGTGAGGTTGGACCCATGCCCGCTGGTGGTGGTCTCTGGGGTGTCAGAACAGCCAGAGCTCTTTACAGGGAGAGGGGCAGGCCCTAGCCTTTGCCTCCCTAGTCTCCGGCCTGAAACTCCTGTTCGGCTTGCCGGGGGGGGGTGGCTTTTCTGTCTTGTTACACAATATAAACGAAAATCAATAAAAAGATTTCTTATAAAGAAACTTTTCAAATCATTCAGGAATGTTCGATCTGAATCTTCTTGAGAGTTCTTTTCCACCACCTTCCAAAGTCTCTTACCCTTTCTCAGGGGTAGACCTGGATGGACGAGGTTTTGTTTTATAAAGATTTACTTTATTTCAAAATACCATATCAATTATCGAGTCCTTTATTTAAACCGTAGTTGGATTTCCAACATCAGGTCAGGCAGCATAGCATTTCTTGAGAAAAAAACTGAGTTAACATTTTAGGTAATGATCTTTTGTTGGGCACAGAAAATGTGAATGTGTTCTTAGGTTATGTTCCAGTAGCTGCTGCCCCAAGCTTTGAGAATGTTTTTGTCGGCTACGAGAGACAATTGATCTCCCATCAATATATCATGCCAGTCATTTTTTTTTCCAGAATACCTGCTGTCCACATTTTCTTAGGTGATGAGCTTCGACAAGGAGCTGAGGAAGTCAATCTGCGTTTCTTTTTTTCTCTTCAGTGATGAAATTCCAAGAAGATTAAATCTGTGCTATTTAAAATGTCCAAACAGCTCTGTTTCATGGTTTTGCAAGCAACAAAAGAGCTTCCTTCTGTCCATGTACAAAATCCAACGCTGTTTGTGGAACAAAAAGGAAACCTTTTCCGAGAGGGAGGGCTCCAGTCAACATCAACCTTGACACAGAGCAACCTTGAGGGGTGTCGCATGGAAAGGAAGGAGGGAGTGGCAGATCAGGGTTGAGAAAATCCTGGTTCTCGTGTAGCAGGACCAGATGCAGTGGTAACAGCATCTGCTCTGTGCCAGCAATATGTCATTATAAAGGTAAAGTCGCCATGGTCCCAGGTGACCATAGGCTGCTTTCCTCTTTGAGGGGGAGTGCTGACTTGGCAATTTAACCTGAGGGTCACCACACCTCTGGCGAGGGACAAGGTTGAGAAGGAAGGACCTTCATGAATACCATTATTGGCAATCTGAAAAGACCAAGATTGTCAATATTTTCATTTCCGACATGAGTTATCTTTGTAGCCTCTTGAGTGGTTTGACAGGAATGTGTTTTTGGCTCTTTCCAATTCAGAATGGGTTTTCAAATGTGTGGATGGATTCTCTTGAGAGTTTTGTCCTATTGATTGTGGCAGGAGTTGAACTATAATCTTTTCAGTCTGCATGTGTCCAGAGATCACGTGTGACTGAAAAAGGGTTGAAGTCACAAGTCGTAGTTTATAGTTTATTGCAACAGTTTAAATCTGATGACAGTAACAGGTGAAAAGGATTATCAGGCCCAAGTTGGGTGATGGGGAAAATGAAATGGAATGATCGTATCAGCCTCTTCTGTTCTCAATCTTGAGATCACCAAAGTGATATTAGGGGCCCAAAACAAGCCTGGATTCAGTGTAAAATGTTTCCCTTTGTCCAAAATGATCTTTCACTCTTGACTACTTATTTATATGCTCCCAATTCCAAGGGGGCTGGTGAGTGCCTCGTGTCAATCGCTTATTCAATCACGTCTTCCAGTTAATATGTCCAATTACTGACACAGCTACACAAGAGCAGGGAAGTTACGCTGGAACTGTATGGGCCGAAGGGCCTTTTCTGAACTGTAGACCTCGATGACTATAACTAAGCTAGTTAGCCACTTTTGGGCCCCAAATATCACTTCATTATTTATCTTCTGTAAGAACATCACGTCTATTTAGTGGGCACATTGCTTCATCTTATCAGGCTCAGGAATGCCTACGTGAAGGCCTATGCCTGAAAGTACTTTGTCACCTAGATAACATCCTTGTTGAGAACAATGGACAATTGGTTATATTGTTTCATTGTTATTTTCCAAACCTGGGACAGAGAAACCTTATTGCTAAGAAACCCCAGTTTCAACATTTCTTTTAAAACCATTATTTCTAGCAATTTCTATAATATTTTAAAAACTATTCTCTGACAACTGGAATATTAAAACCACCGTTTATTATATGTTTAGACCCCTCAGTGACTTGCTGTTTCTAAAATCTGCTGCTCAAACATTGTTTCATACTGTAGTACTCGTTTTGCCGAGACTTCAGTTCTCAACAATATCATTTTACCTAAGTTGTCATGGTAACCTTGCTCATGAGATCCTTCATATTTTTGTTTTGCCATGTTTAAACATTTTCTCTTAATTGCAGCATGGGCATCCCACATGACCAACTCCCCCACGTTAATTGTGATGGTGGGATTGCCTGCTCGAGGGAAGACCTATGTTTCCAAGAAGCTCACTCGCTATCTCAACTGGATTGGTGTTCCCACCAAAGGTGAATCATGATGTAACCTGTTATTATATAGATCTGACCTCACAAGTGTTATGATTGCAATGTTTTGATTCAACACAGTGGCAGGAGCAGCAGACTTGATGTCTTATTACATAGATGCACAGATGGGATTATTATATCACAGTAATAAGCCAGAGCATTATTCCTACAATGAAAAATGTTTCCTTTCTGGTGCACTCCCATTTGTGAAAGTGCTTGACATAATGCATTCTGCCGGTGCAGTATTACAATCCTCACCTAATGGGCTGAATCTTACCAGGATTTGGCAGTGTCAGGATCTCACTGAAAACTGGCGCAGAACTCTCCAGTTCAACAGACCAGTTTTCTCTCCAGATCGTGAGCCACTTTGTCAAAAAAATAAGTGAGTAAACGTCTTTTACATTGTCATTCTGGCTCTTAGATGGCTCTTAGAACCGGGAACCGCCTCCACACAGATCGGGGTGCCATCTCTAAAGGGCGCCCCAACCAGCACTGCAATGAAAACCAGGCCACAAGCAATCCAAGGATTTGTGACTGCTCTTCCTTCTGCCGGAGGTCTTGGGGATATCTGTGCCACCATATATAGACACAAGCCCCCCCACCCCCCAATCCCCCATGGGCTCCCACTAGGGTCCAGCCTTGGCACTACGTCCTGGCACAGGTTGCCACTGCCAGGTAGTGCCAAACTAGCAACGGCCCCTGGTACTATCTGAGCATGTGGTGTACTTTTTCATCTGCCAGTCCAGACGTAGTAGATTTATTACATTTAATTACATAATTTATCATGGTGAGATTTGAACGCCATAAACCTCACACTGCATGTAGCCCCTTTCTAACGTGATCTGCTATGTGGTAATTTCAACAGAATAACAAGTCTCAAGCATTGCATTTCTTCCCTCCGCTGTTGATAGCTTTGCCCTTGCTTTGTGATGTCTCTCCCCTTGCAGGTTGACAATTATTAATTTTTAATTCCAGGACTTGAATTTCAGTGAACCAGCCATGTGCAATATGCTTTTTGGAGTTTGTGGATCATCCTGGAGTATCCGTGATCCTGATATTGCTGTATTAGTATTAAGCCTTTTGATTACACTTGTGCCATTATTGTTTTTTACTTTGTTTCACTACTCTATGTCCTATGTCTTAGACCATTCTGCCTCATAAGCCTGTTCCACCATTCAGTTGGATCAGATGGATCAAACTGATTTTATATGGTGGGCCTGATCCAGAATCCTACCATTTTGTATGAGCCACATTCAATAAGAGTTATAAAAATAGAACATTTAATTTTATTTACCATCAATGATTCTGCTTCAAAAGTATTTCACTTAGAGTAAGATGCACCGCGATATCCTAAGGCCATGAAATACACTGTAATAAAAATATACTGGTGTTTCCTGATTCCCATCAATATTTGGAACAAGTGATTAGGTATAGCTAGCTATCTTTAGTATCCATTGCAAAGTTGAGAAAGTAGTTTAAATCTGTTTTAATTCATGATGGGGCGGTACTTGTTTACATATGTACACGGTCCCAAACATGGAAAAAATCTTGAATCATCAGACTTCAGATTAGGAAAATCTGGGACCAATTATTGATCGACATGATAATATTGGGAAACATGTCCTGCCATGCTGCAGTTCTCTGGCCCAATTTTGTGATAGACATAATAGGAAAACTTTCAAAACTTATCACTAATACCTCACTGAAACTAAGACCAACTTTGGAGCCGCGGGCACAGAATAATGGAGAAATAAAGATGTTTCTGCCAGTGCTTCAACTTTTCCCCAGAGGATGTACTGTGGAGGTGCACTTAGAGTGCAATCCCTAAGCATTCCATAAATAGGCAGAATGATTATTTGTATGGCGCACCAGTCCCAATACGTACGCGCACTCATTTGGTCACGCCTGCCCACGGGCATGGCAAGACAACACTAAAGGCTCAGTAAGAATGTGTTTTTGCAGGCCTCACTTCAGGGGGAAAGCTCCACTTCAGGCAGTTCCAGGAACAGAAATGGGACCCGCTACAAAAGCACATTGTTGCCATTCTCAAGTCTGGAGCCTGCTGCCTGAAGAGGAGCCTGGTGAATCCCTTTGCTTCTGGATCTCTTATGTTGCCATGCCTGCTAGGACGCACAGCTGCTGCTGAAGCTACACATCTCTAATTGGTGGTATGGTATTCATGCTACAGTCTCGACAGTAATAGTAATGGACGCAGACATTAATATGTTATGCTGCGTATCAGGCCAATTGTAAATAATTGCTTGTTTATGCTGTCACTGAAAAAGGCCTCAGATTCACATTTGAGTTCTTAAATAAGTTAGTAGGTTTTGTGAGATAACTTGGGATCTGGATGTCACTGACATGGCCAGTATCTTGAATTGGGTGTACATACATCTACAGTGCTGTTAGGGAAGGAGTTCCAGGACTTTGATCCAGCAACAGTGAAAGAATAGTGATTATGGTCTCAAGTTAGGAAGATGTGTGGCTTGGAGGGGTGCACCTGCTGCCCTTGTTCTAGCTGGTGGAGGTGACGGGTTTGAAAGATGTTGTTGATGGAAGTTTGGTGAGTTACTGCAATGCATTGCTGCTATATGATAATGACATACAATTTTGTACCATGCCAAATACTTTTTGCATAATTTACACTGCTGTAGGTTTACTCCTTAATAAATTGGTTCAGCCCAATTTATTGCGGCCAATTCATTTCTCTACTCTTAAATTCAATACCTTGTTTGAGATGGGGGCTGGTTTAGCACAGTGGGCTAAATAGCTGGCTTGTAATGCAGAACAATGCCAGCAGCACGGGTTCAATTCCTGTACCAGCCTCCCCGAACAGGTGCCGGAATGTGGCGACTAGCGGCTTTTCACAGTAACTTCATTGAAACCTACTTGTGACAATAAGTGATTATTATTATTATGCTCCTCTCTCTGTCTCAAACATGGTGTCACATTCAATCATATTATTGTCATTATTTGCAAGCTTTTAACTTGTGTCAGATTGTCAATGTATTCCGATTCATTACTTATCACTAAATAAGGTATGACCTATTCGCGAAAACAAATTGAAATAGAATTAATTCAAGCAAACCTAATATCTGCTACAAGCGCAGCTGCTAGTGTTGTGCAGCTCATGTTTGAACCAGGCTTGTAGCTGCTCACTTAATAGTGGGGAATCTATTGAGGTGTCATCTAGATACGAGATGAAATGCTGATGGTCAAAAAAGGCGCATGTGATATAATGTAGTCATATGATATATTACCCACTCTTTGAACTAGAAAAGGGAGATGCAAATTTTCCAGAAATTTCAGGAGACTGATAATTGGAATCTACCGAAAAACAAATCCAACTTGAATATCCAATTTCTTTCTTACACTTTTCTCTTTGACTTGCAGTTTTTAATCTGGGTCAGTATCGCCGTGAAGCTGTGAAATCATACAAGTCATATGAATTTTTCCGTCATGACAATGAAGAAGCTATGAAAATCAGAAAGTAAGCAAATGTGTCTATCTCTTGCTGAGTACAACATGCTTAATAACTCAGCCAAATAATTAAGTAGATAACTAATATTCAAGCAGGCTTGAGATATTCTACTGAAGTAATGTTTTTCCAGTCACCAGTTTCCCCATCCGACCCCATCTGTTCTGAAGGCCTGTGGTTTTCTAGGCACAGGTGACATATGGGTACTACGCCCATGTAACAATTCATATGTAAACCTCAGGCTAGTCACCGAGTATATAAACTAAAATTGCCACAGTTCCAGATGACCATAGACTGCTTCCCCCTTTGAGGGAGAGAGCTAACTGGTGGTGAATTATCCTGAGGCCACCACACCTCAGGCAAGGGGCAAGGTTAAGAAAGAAGACAGGGCCTTCGGGAATTGAACCCGTGCTGTTGGCCTTGCTCTGCATCACCAACCAGCTGTCTAGCCAACTGAGCTCAGCTACTATCTACTAAGTACATTACCACTGAGCTCCGTCTTTGTTCATGCATGCACTTCTAGCTATCAGAAATGGAATCCTGATTAACTTTGTACTCCCTAATTTGCATTGAATCTGACAATAACTTGTATTTATATAGGTTGTTAACTTATTAAAAAATATTCCATACTGTTTCACTGAAAAGTTACATAAATCAGTGTCAATCAAAAGAGAGAGAGTTTAGGTGGCCTATATCAAAAGCTTGGGTAAAGAAGTGGTTTTCAAGGGGAATCTTACAGCATATCAAAAGTAAGGGAGGTCAAACAAATTAACAATTGCAGTGGGGAATTAAGGGCCAAAGGCTAGGCTGTTCATAGTTTAAGTATGTACTTGTAAACAACTTGAGGGAAAATATTTTATCTCAGCACAAATTTAGTATAAACCTAAGATCTTACTGATCTGATGCTGAGCACTTGTTGAACTACCGAGGAAAGGATTAATATTTTTATTGATATTGTGTAAGAACCAAGCTTGGATTCTTCAAAGTGAATTTCACATTTGAAGAGTGGGAAGGAAAGGAGCTGATTTCCACTTTCGTAACCACTCACTGGCTATTTAAAAAAATATATATATTTTATTCAAGTTTTTTGGCCAAACATAACAATACGTAGTGTTTCTTTTACACAACAATAAAGCAATATAAATAACCGTGGCCAGTTTAAAACAAATAAATAAGTAATATATAAACAAAAAAAAACTAAATGGCAACTGCCTTGTCCAAAATAAATACTCTCCAAAAATACAATCCAACAATCCAATATACAATTACATATACCAAATACCTATACATATACATTAACATCCCTGAGAGTCCGTCCGATTCCTCCCCCCCGCCCCTCCCCCCTGGGTTGCTGCTGTTGTCTACTTCTTTTCCATTCCCTCTATCTGTGAGGCAGTCGACGAACGGTTGTCACCGCCTGGTGAATCCCTGAGCCAAACCCCTTAACACGAACTTAATCCGTTCTAACTTTATAAACCCTGCCATGTCGTTTATCCAGGTCTCCACACCCGGGGGTTTGGCTTCCTTCCACATTAACAATATCCTGCGCCGGGCTACAAGGGACGCAAAGGCCAACACGTCAGCCTCTCTCGCCTCCTGCACTCCCGGCTCTTCTGCAACCCCAAATATAGCCAACCCCCAGCTTGGTTCGACCCGGACCCCCACCACCTTCGAAAGCACCCTTGCCACCCCCACTCAGAACCCCTGTAGTGCCGGGCATGACCAAAACATGTGGGTGTGATTCGCTTGGCGCCTCGAGCATCTCGCACACCTATCCTCTACCCCAAAAAATTTACTAAGCCGTGCTCCAGTCATATAGCACCTTAAATTGTATCAGGCTTAGCCTGGCACACGAGGACGATGAGTTTACCCTACGTAGGGCATCAGCCCACAGCCCCTCCTCAATCTCCTCCCCCAGTTCTTCTTCCCATTTCCCTTTCAGCTCATCTACCATGATCTCCCCCTCGTCCCTCATCTCCCTGTGTATGTCCGCCACCTTACCGTCCCCCACCCATGTCTCTGAGATCACTCTATCCTGCACTTCCTGCGTCGGGAGCTGCGGGAATTCGCTCACCTGTTGCCTCGCAAAAGCCCTCAATTGCATATACCGAAATGCATTCCCTTGGGGCAACCCATATTTCTCCGTCAGCGCTCCCAGACTCGCAAACGTCCCATCTACAAATAGATCTCTTAGTTGTACTACCCCAGCTCTTTGCCATGCTCCAAATCCCCCATCCATTCTCCCCGGAACGAACCTATGATTGTTTCTTATCGGGGACCGCACCGAAGCTCCCGTCCCTCCCCTATGCCGTCTCCACTGCCCCCAAATGTTCAATGTAGCCACCACCACCGGGCTTGTGGTGTATTTCTTTGGTGAGAACGGCAACGGCGCCGTCACCATTGCTTGCAGGCTAGTCCCCCTGCAGGACGCCCTCTCCAATCTCTTCCACGCCGCTCCCTCCCCTTCTCCCATCCACTTACACACCATTGAAACATTGGCGGCCCATTAGTACTCACTTAGGCTCGGTAGTGCCAGCCCCCCCCCTGTCCCTACTACGCTGCAAGAATCCCCGCCTCACTCTCGGGGTCTTCCCAGCCCACACAAAACTCATAATGCTCTTCTCAATTCTTTTGAAAAAAGCCTTCGTGATCACCACCGGGAGGCACTGGAACACATAAAGGAATCTCGGGAGGACCACCATTTTAACCGCCTGCACCCTACCTGCCAATGACAGGGGCACCATGTCCTATCTCTTGAAATCCTCCTCCATCTGTTCCACCAACCGTGTTAAATTGAGCCTATGTAATGTACCCCAATTCCTGGCTATCTGGATCCCCAGGTACCGGAAGTCCCTTGTTACCTTCCTCAACGGTAAATCCTCTATCTCTCTGCTCTGCTCCCCTGGATGCACCACAAATAACTCACTTTTCCCCATGTTCAGTTTATACCCTGAAAAATCCCCAAACTCCCCAAGTATCCGCATTATCTCTGGCATCCCCTCCGCCGGGTCCGCCACATATAGCAACAAATCATCCGCATACAGAGATACCCGGTGTTCTTCTCCCCCCGAAGTACTCCCCTCCACTTCCTGGAACCCCTCAGTGCTATGGCCAGGGGTTCAATCGCCAATGCAAACAATAACGGGGACAGAGGACATCCCTGCCTCGTCCCTCTATGGAGCCGAAAATAGTCAGACCCCCGTCCATTCGTGACCACGCTCGCCATCGGGGCCCTATACAGCAACTGTACCCACCTGATATACCCGTCCCCAAAGCCAAATCTCCTCAACACCTCCCACAAATAATCCCACTCCACTCTATCAAATGCTTTCTCGGCATCCATCGCCACCACTATCTCCGCTTCCCCCTCTGGTGGGGGCATCATCATTACCCCTAGCAGCCTCCGTATATTTGTATTTAGCTGTCTCCCCTTCACAAACCCAGTTTGGTCCTCATGGACCACCCCCGGGACACAATCCTCTATCCTCATTGCCATTACCTTGGCCAGAATCTTTGCATCCACATTCAGGAGGGAAATGGGCCTGTATGACCCGCATTGCAGCGGGTCTTTTTCCTTCTTTAGGAGGAGCGATATCGTTGCCTCTGACATAGTCGGGGGAAGCTGCCCCCTTTCCTTCGCCTCATTAAAGGTTCGCATCAGTAGCGGGGCCAGCAAGTCCAAATATTTCTTATAGAATTCAACTGGGAATCCGTCTGGTCCCGGGGCCTTCCCCGCCTGCATGCTCCCAATCCCTTTCACTACTTCCTCCGTCTCAATCTGTGCTCCCAGCCCCACTCTCTCCTGCTCCTCCACCTTAGGAAATTCCAGCTGATCCAGAAAGCACATCATTCTCTCCTTCCCGTCTGGGGGCTGCGCTTCATATAATCTTTCATAAAATGCCTTGAACACTCCATTCACTCTCTCCGCTCCCCGCTCCGTCTCTCCCTCCTCATCTCTCACCCCCCCTATCTCCCTCGCTGCTCCCCTTTTCCTCAGTTGGTGGGCCAACAACCTACTCGCCTTCTCCCCATATTCGTACTGTACAGCCTGTGCCTTCCTCCATTGTGCCTCTGCATTACCCGTAGTCATCAAGTCAAATTCTACATGTAGCCTTTGCCTTTCCCTGTACAGTCCCTCCTCCGGTGCCTCCGCGTATTGTCTGTCCACCCTCAGAAGTTCTTTCAACAACCGCTCCCTTTCCCTACCCTCCTGCTTTCCTTTATATGCCCTAATAGATATCAGCTCCCCTCTAACCACTGCCTTCAGTACCTCCCAGTCCACTCCCACCTGTACCTCCCCATTATCATTAATTTCCAAGTACCTTTCAATACACCCCCTCACCCTTAAACACACACCCTCATCTGCCAATAATCCCATGTCCATTCTCCAGGGTGGAAGCTGTTGTTTTTCTTCCCCTATCTCCAGGTCCACCCAGTGTGGAGCATGATCCGAGATGGCTATAGCCGTGTACTCCGTCCCCGTCACCTTTGGGATCAGTGCCCTTCCCAAAACAAAAAAATCTATTCGTGAAAATACTTTGTGTCCATAGGAGAAAAACGAAAACTCCTTACTCCTAGGTCTACTAAATCTCCAGGGATCTACTCCTCCCATCTGCTCCATAAAATCCTTAAGCACCCTAGCTGCAGCCGGCCTCCTTCCGGTCCTGGACCTCGATCTGTCCAGCCCTGGGTCCAGCACCATATTAAAGTCTCCACCCATTACCAACTTCCCCACTTCTAGGTCCGGGATTCCTCCTAACATACGCCTCATAAAATTGGCATCATCCCAGTTCGGGGCATACACGTTCACTAATACCACCGCCTCCCCTTGCAGTTTGCCACTCACCATCACGTATCTGCCCCCACTATCCGCCACTATAGTCTTTGCCTCAAACATTACCCGCTTCCCCACTAGTATGGCCACCCCCCTGTTTTTTGCATCTAGCCCCGAATGAAACACCTGCCCCACCCATCCTTTGCGAAGTCTAACCTGGTCTATCAGCTTCAGATGCGTCTCCTGAAGCATAACCACATCTGCCTTAAGTTTCTTTAGGTGTGCGGGTACCCGTGCCCTCTTAATTGGCCCGTTCAGCCCTCTCACATTCCACGTGATCAACCGGGTTGGGGGGCTCTTTACCCCCCCCCCTTGACGACTAGCCATTTCCTTTTTCAATCCAGCTCCTCACCCGGTTCCCACGTAGCTGTATCCCCCCCAGGCGGCGCCCCCCCGCCCCGACCCCCCCCTCCCATACCAGCTCCCCCTTCTCCCCAGCAGCAGCGACCCAGACCTCGGCTTCCCCCCGTGACCTCGGCTCACACTGTGCGAGGCCCCCTCCTTCCTGCTTCCCTGTTCCCGCCATGATTACCATAGCGCGGGAACCAAGCCCGCGCTTCCCTTTTGGCCCCGCCCCCAATGGCCGGCGCCCTCAGCTCCTCATCCTCCCTCACCCCCTCCCCCACGACATGGGGAAAAGAGAGAAGTTACAGGGTCGCAGGTTTAACAACTTGGGAAGTCCTCTTTTCCCCCCTTCATCCCACAAATTCACCCCCCCACTTTTGTCCCAAACGTTCTTTTTCTGGCCCGCTCACTCCAGCTTCTCCTCGACAATATAAATGTCCACGCCTCATCTGCCATTTCGAAGTCGTGGTGTTTCCCTAGATGTGTGACCCACAGTCTTGCCGGTTGCAGCATTCCGAATTTGACCTTCCTTTTATGCAACACCACCTTGGCCCGATTAAAGCTTGCCCTCCTTCTCGCCACCTCCGCACTCCAATCTTGATATACGCGGATCACCGCATTCTCCCACCTACTGCTCCGAGTTTTCTTTGCCCATCTGTGGACCATTTCTCTGTCCTTATATCGGAGAAATCTCACCACTATTGCTCGAGGAATTTCTCCAGCCCTCGGTCTTCGCGCCATAACCCGATAGGCTCCCTCCACCTCCAGCGGACCCGTCGGGGCCTCCGATCCCATTAACGAGTGCAGCATCGTGCTCACATATGCCCCGACGTCCGCCCCTTCTGCACCTTCGGGAAGACCAAGAATCCTTGGGTTCTTCCTCCTCGCATTATTCTCCAGCACCTCCAGCCTTTCCACACATCTTTTGTGTTGAGCCTCGTGGATCTCCGTTTTCACCACCAGGCCCTGTATGTCGTCCTCATTCTCCTGTTCCTGGGTCTTTTGCTCCTCCTTTAGCCCCTCAATCGCTTGTAATATCGGGGCCAACAGCTCCTTCTTCTTCTCCTTTTTGAGTTCATCTACGCAACGCCGCAGGAACTCTTGTTGGTCAGGGCCCCATATTAAACTGCCTCCTTCCGACGCCATCTTGCTTTGTGCCTGCCTTCCTGGCCGCTGCTCTAGAGGATCCACCGCAATCCGGCTACTTTCCTCTCTTTTTTCCATCCGTGTCCAGGGGGGATTCCCTTCTGGATTACCGCACAATGTTATTTGCCGTTAAAATTGCCGATGGGGCTCCTATTAAGAGCCCAAAAGTCCGTTCCACCGGGAGCTGCCGAAACGTGCGACTCAGCTGGTCATCGCCGCACCCGGAAGTCCTCACTGGCTATTTTCATAACCAGTGTTATCACGACCAGTGACAAGTCACTGCCTTTCCTTTGGTTGAAGGTAGTCAAATCATGACGCTCTCTCGAATGAACATGGGAGAAAAGCAAAAAGAAACAGGGGAGAAAATAGTGGCGAAAAGACAGTCAGAGTATTGGGAAAAAAAATCTCAATCTCTAAATATTTAAGCTATGGGGTAAATTATAGATTAATAGAATATATAATGTATCCAATAGAATGTACAGCATCCAGGATTATCCTTATTAAAAAGGTTCAAAATGGCTGTTGTGATATGGAATAACCAAGGTACATGCTCTTTACTGTGTTTTGGGGGATTTACAGGACTAGACTCAGGAGGACTTTACTAAATTTGTACAACAGAGTTCAGTAATGTTCTAAAACAGCATATAGCATCCTAGACAGGATGAAAATGGATCATTATGAACTGAGAGCACTACATATACACCTTGGGTGCATGCTCAATGCTGCAGAGTTGCTGTGCTTTTATTGTGCCTCTTAACTTGCAGAGATAAATATGGCAAAAATCTGGCTTCCAAAATCTGCACTCAACTGTGCTGAGTTATTTGTCTGATTATTAATTTGCCCTTTGGTTTTCATAGAGAATGTGCGTTAGCAGCATTAAAGGATGTGAAAACCTACCTCACAGATGAAAAAGCACAGATTGCAGTAAGATTTTATTTAAAATTATTTTGATCATATCCACAACTTAATTTTTTAAATTAAAACATGAAAACATTTTCCTGCTACAGTTCCCAGTATTGCACATGTTAATAAACTGGAATAAAGCAAATCCTAATAAGTGACTTAATTTTATACTTTATTGAATTGTACGTATTGATATAGGAGTTATTAAGTTATGCAGGCTTATGCATGAATTGTCATGCAAAGAGAAATTAATGCCACAAGATGTGAATGTCTTCACATTGAGGATACCCTCCAACATCTTGTGTGGCACGACCACCATGCCAAATGGGAGCGATTTCGCACAACTCAAGACTGGGCAATCACGAGGCACTATGGGCCATCAGCAGCAGTAGAACTGTACTCAACCACATCCTGTAACCTCATGGCTTGGCATATCCCTGATTCTACCATTACCACCAAGCCAGGAGATCAAGAATGCTGGAGGGCATGCCAAGAGCAGCACCAGGCACACCTGAAAATGAGGTGTCAACCTGGTGAAGCTACAGCACAGGACTACATGTGTGCTAAACAACATCAACAAGTGATGGAGCTAAGCAATTCCACAACCAATGGAGACCTAAGCTCTGCAGTCTTGGCATATCCAGTCTTGAATAGTGTTGGCAATTAAACAACTCACTGGAGGTGATGACTCCACAAATATCGCCATCCTCTATGATGGAGGAGCCCAGCACACCAGTGCAAAACACATACGACAGAGGGGGAGTTCTGCACCTCTTAGCTCGTGACCACCTCTTGGGTGTCCTCAGAGCAGGGTCAAACAGCGTATAGCAAGCTGGCAACCGACGTTTCTTCATCGACCGTTGGCGTAATACCACCTCATCGGAAACGTATGGTGATTGAACCTCCATTGCGAAGTCAAAATCCTCGCATCCTGCAGCTCGGCATCAAGTCTCTGTGGGACGGTGCTTGTGGAGCCTCTAGTGCTGGGGTTGTCCTGGTCTATCCAAAAGGAGATTGTCTATCACGGGCTCCTCGAGACAATCGAGGTGCCTGCTCTATTCCAGGTCTTGCGCACTAACCCGGTACGACACCCGCCCGGTGTGCTCAATGATATTGCTAGGAACCCACTTGGCGCCATCTCTGAATTTGCGCACGTGGACTGTGTTGCCTGGTGCGAATCGACGAGGTGGGGCATGCTCGACAGGGCAACGCCCCAGTGGTGTACCTTTCCGCCGTTATCTGGTAACGCCAAGCTGGGGTGAGTTTGAAGCCGAGGCCCAATGAGAAGTTCTGCCGGTGCCACGTCGGTGGTGGTGTGGAGCAGTAACAGAAAAGGAAGCGTGCCAAATGCCTGTCAAGGGATCCTGAGTTCTGCTTGTTCATGCATTGCTTGAGCATTGGACCCCTCTTTCAGCCAAACCATTGGAAGCAGGGTGATATGGGGCAGTGCGTATCCATTCATCTGCATGAAATTTTCAAACGCACAGTAAATGGTGTTCCGTTGTCCGAGACCAACACTTCTGGGATGACGTGTGCCAAAAGAGAACCTGAGCTCCTCGATCATCACTCTCAAAGTATTTGACGACATCCTGTGGCCTTCCAACCAGTGCGCATTGATGATGAGGAGGAACATGGATCCCTGAAAAGAGCCGGCAAAATCGGCATGAAAACGTACCCACGGTCGACCCGGTCATTCCCAGGAATGAAGCGGTGTCACCGGTGGGAGTTTCTGCTGCTCCTGACACACTCAGCTCTATGGAGCGAACCACTCAATCTCTGCGTCCAATCCTGGCCACCATTGGGCAAGCATCTTCATCTTAGACACGCCGGGGTGTCCAATATGGAGGCCTGCCAATATGGGGCCCTGTCCCTTATGCGGAACCACCACTTGCATCCCACAAAGGATATACCGTCCTCCATGCTGAACTCCATGATCTTCGAGGCAAAAGCTTTCCAATCACTGGGAAAGGGCCCATACAACACAATATGACGAACCTTGGATAACAGGGGGTCAGTCTGTGTCCATGCAAATATTCGGGCCGCTGTGACCGGCAATGTATGCATAAAATAAATTATAGAGACAACCTCGTTGCCCCTGCAGCTTCATCGGTAGCGGGACCTACTCCATACATCAGCATTCGCAATCTGCGTCCCAGGGTGGTGTTCCAGCGCATATTCGTACGCTGCCAACAAGAGAGAAATTCTGGCCGACTTTCTAGGCGGGATGACCCTGTCCTCTTTGAAGAACCCCAAGAGCGGCTAGTAATCGGTCAACATCGTGAAACGCCTCCTGTAGACATACTGGTGAACCTTTTTTATCACAAAGACCTTGGCCAGGCCCGCAGGGACTACTATGCCCAGCTCGGGTCGGGTTTAAATACACTGATCCCTGTCCTGCCGCGCCCTTCAGCGGGGAAGCTCGTCCTCCACGAGACTCACGGGAAGCCTAATCAGCCCAGCTCTGTTGGGGTTACAAGTATTCTCAATTCAAAACTGGTGCCAAAGGGGTGTTTGCTCACACTTTGTTCAATATTTTCATCCACTAATGTAATCCTTTGCTATGGCACTTCCATTCATGTTCTGCTCCATTATGAGTAAGAGTTTGTTAATCCCTCCCCTTCTTTCTCAGATGACTCTCCAACACTGCTTCAGTTGTCCATCCTATAGTTTGTGATGCAGTTTGGATAATGTCAGGGAGCCTGTGATTAGCTGGTGTGTATCTGGTTCTGTGACAGTGCATTGCATTGGCCAGTTCTACCTCGTGTCTGAAATGCACCCCTTTCAGGGCAGTGCTAGGTTTAGCAGCCCTGCCATCTGCCAGATAATAAGGCTTAAAGTAATACTTTAACAAAGCATTGGTAATCCAGTGCTCTCCATCTGGAGGCATAAGATTCCTATTCAAACTATTGTGTTGCTCTGTTATTTAAGTGGGGTCATTTTCTTTACTTACATTGAGAGTTAATTATTTGTGTTTATTTAAAAAAAATATACATTTAGCGCAATTTTTTTTTCTCCTTCCCAGGTCTTTGATGCAACTAACACAACCAGAGAGAGAAGAGATTTAATCCTGGATTTTGCACGTGATAGTGAGTTCAAGGTTCGAAATTAGGAGAAGTATTTATTTAATTGTTTTAGTTATGATTAACAGAATCATTTAACTACTAAAAAATATCAAAATTTATCCATTCAGTTTAACATGGCTCGTGAACATTTATTTTTGTTAATAGTTGTGGAGTTGAAGTAAAAATTGACAAACACCATGGACTGATTATGTTACGGCACTAGTAATCAAAAGACCTGTGTAACACCAAACACAGTGTACTGATGGTCTAGAGACTTGAATTCCAATCCTATCAACGTAGCTGGGGAAATTAAATTCAGTTAGTTAAATGAATCCAGTATAAAATGAATCTAGTATGAAAAGCTAGTCGAGTATAAGAAGCTGGTATAAAAAGTGTGCCGGTTTAGCTCAGTTGGTGGAACGTTAGTTGTGATGCAGAGCAAGGCCAACAGCGCGGGTTTGTTTCTGTACCAGCTGAGTTTATTCATGAAGGCCCTGCCTTCTCAACCTTGCCCCTCACCTGAGGTGTCATAATGCTCAGGTTAATTCACCACCCCTCAAATGGGAAAGCAGCCTATGGTCATCTGGGAGTATGGCAACTTTACTTATTATAAAAAGCTAATATCAATGCAGCTGACTATGAAGTTACCAGATTGCCCTAAAATTCTTGCAGTGTGTGCAGGGGAGCTTTCTGGAACAGTACATTTCCAGTCCTACCAGGGAGGAAGCTGTGCTGGATCTGGTCCCAGGAAATGAGGCAGGCCAGTTGGATAAAGTCAGATTGGGGGAATAGTTGGGAAATAGTAATCATAATAAAGTTCAATATTAATTTGGAAAAGGATAAATATCAGTCACGGATTAAGATTCCAGACTGGACAAAAGGACAAATTTTAGAGGTCTAAAATTTGAACTGGAGCAAGTTGATTGGAACAGCATTTTGGTGGATAAAGCAGTGGATGGAAAATGGGATACTTACAAAGTAGAGATGAATAGGGTGCAAGCTAGGTACACACCCACGAGAATTAAAGACGGGTTTTCAAAGCTAGAGTACCCTGGAGGACTATTGAGGAGAAAATAAGGAAGAAAAAAAGAGGCATGTGATAACGTGCCGGAATAATAAAAGCAATAGAAATCCGGGGCGGGATTCTCCCCTACCCGGTGCGGCGGGCGGTTCCGGCGTAATGGAGTGGCGGGAACCCCTCCGGCGTCGGGCCGCCCCAGAGGTGCGGAGAGGGGCCAAGCCCTCACCTTGAGGGGCTAGGCCCGCGGCGGAGTGGTTTCCGCTCCGCCGGCTGGCGGGAAAGGCCTGTGGCGCCACGCCAGCCGGCGCCGAAAGGACTTCGCCAGGCGACGCATGCGCAGGAGTGACAACGGCTGCTAACGTCATCCCCGTGCATGTTTAGGGGAGGGGGTCTCTTCCGCCTCTGCCATAGTGAAGACCATGGCGAAGGCGGAAGAAAAAGTGCCATCATGGCACAGGCCCGCCCGCGGAACGGTGGGCCCCGATTGCGGGCCAGGCCACCGTGGGGACACCCCCCGGGGCCAGATCGCCCCGCGCTCCCCCCCCCTTCCCCAGGACCCCGGAGCCCGCTTGCGCCGCCTTGTCCCGCCGTTCAAAAGGTAGTTTAATCCACGCTGGCGGGAGAGGGTTGACAGCGGCGGGACTTCGGCCCATCGCGGGCCGGAGAATCGCTGGGGGTGGGCCCGCCGACCGGCGTGCCGCGATTTCCGCCCCCGCAGAATCTCTGGTGGCGGAGAATTTGGACACGGCGGGGGCGGGATTCACGCCAGCCCCCGGCGATTCTGCGACCCGGCGGGGGGTCGGAGAATCACGTCCCAGGAAGAGAATCTCAAATGCTAAGGCTAAGGCTGAAATAAGGACGGCTAAGAGGGAGCACGAGGAAAGGATGGCAGGCTGTGCTAAAACAAGTAGTAAAATGTTTTTCAAACATATTAATAGTAAAAGTAGTGAAGGATAGAGTGGGACACATAAGGAACAATCAGGGTAAACTGCTCACTGAAGCAGGGGGTATGTCAGAGGTGCTAAATGAGTACTTTGCTTCTGTCTTTACCAAAATAGAAGATGGTGACAATGGCCGAGTTGAAAATGTGGGTGTTGAGCAACTGTGCAGTATATTCATCCATAAAGAATAGGTGCTCCAAAGGCTGGCATCACTCCAGGTACAGAAATCGCCAGGCTCGGATGGGATGCATCCTAGATTGCTGAGAGAGATAAGGGAGCAAATTGCAGAGCCATTGTCAGAAATTTTCCAGGCCTCTCAACTCAGGATTAGACCCAGGGGACTGGAGAATTGCAAATGCGACGCTGTTGTTTCAGAAAGGGACAAAGGATAACGCAGGAAACTATAGACCTTGACATCGATAGTGAGAAAACTGATGAGGTCATAATAAGATATATTATAAAATAATATGCACTTTTGAGAAAAATAAGTTAATACCAGAAAGTCAAGATGGCTCTGTCAAGGGCAGGTCATGTCTGTCAAATTTAATTTAGTTCTTTGACGAGGTGACACAGGAAGTAGTTGGGGATAGTGCTGTGGACATTTGGGCTTTCAGAAAGCATTTGATACAGTGCCATATGGCATGTTGGTTAACAAATTAGAAATGTTTGGTATTGATGGGTCCTTGGCAGCATGGATTAGAAGCTGGCTAAGAGATAGGAAACAGAGGGTAGATATAGATGGGCATTTCTCAGACTGAAGGCAAGTTGAAAGTGGTGTTCCACAGTGGCTCAGTGTTGGGACCCTTGCTTTTTCTGATTTATATAAACGATTTAGAGATGTGTGTTGAGGACAACATCTCTAAATTTGCAGATGATATTAAGCTAGGGAGAATAGTGAATTGTGAGGATAACAGAGGGATATTGACAAGTTGGCCAAATGGGCAGCCACCTGGCAGATGAATTTCAATGTAGAGAATTGTGAGGTAATGCATTTTGGTAGAAGAAACATGGGGAGACAATATAGGCTCAATGGTACAACTTTGAGGGGCGTACAGGAGCAGAGAGAGGGACCTCGGGGTTCAAGTGCATAATTCTCTGAAGGTGGTCAGGTAAATTGAAACAGTTGTTAAGAAGGCTTATAGGATCTTTGGGTCTATAAATAGAGGCACAGATTATAAATGCAAGGAAATGGTGCTACACCGCTACAACTCATTGGTCAGACTGCGTTTGGAATATTGTGTTCAGTTCTGGGCACCTTATTTAAGGAAGGATGTTAAAGCCCTAGAGAGAATGCAGAGGAGATTTACTGGAATGATACCAGGAGTGAGAATTTTAGATACAAGGAACGATTTGAGAAATTGGGCTTGTCTCCTTAGAGCAGAGAAGATTAAAAGGTGACCTTATTGAGGTGTTCAAAATTATGAACAATTTTGACACGGTTAAAGAGGATATTCTGTTACCACTGGTTGGTAAGTCAGTGACTAGATGGGTCATGATTTCAAAATGGTTATGAGGAGAGCTAGGAATGAGATGATGAGAAACATCTTTACTCAAAAGTTGCTAGGTTTTGGAATGCGCTGCCTGGGAGACTGCTGGAGACAGATCCCATAGGAGGTTTCAAAAGAGAACTGGATATTTGAAAGTGATGAATTTAGAGGTCTACGGCGATAGGGCTGGGGAATGGGACTAGCTAGGTAGCTCTTTCGGGAGCTAGTGCAGACACAATAGGCTGAATGGCCTCCTTCTGCACTGTAAACTTCTATGATTCTATTGTTGGAAAAACACATCTGGTTCGGTGGTGTTTAGGAGAAGGAAATATGCCTTCATTATCCAGTACGTCTGGGCTAAGTGTGACTTCAGCAATGTGAGTGACTAAACTGACCTCTGAAATAGCATTCAGTTACCAAGAAGATGGCTTATGATCACCTCCCCAAGGGAAATCAGAGATGAGCTGTAAATGCTAGTTTTGCCAATACAGGCCATATCCCATGAGAGATTTTTAAAACAATTGTGAAATAGAAGCTTTTTTCTTCGTGAATTATGATGAATAAAAATCACTTTACCACTAGATAATTGCAATTATCTGTAACTGCTTTCAGCTATGGCAAGTTAAAGTTCCTGTATCGGTTACAGAGCTTGTTATTTTTCTGGTTAAGAAATAGAAATGCTGTATACTTTTTAAATGAAATGCAAAAAGATGTTTAAAAGAACTTTTAAATAAAATAGATGAAATAATTCTGTTATCTGACCTCTTGTAGTTATTATCTGGAACATTAATTGTGTAGAATTATTTGGTATTAGGTGAACTTAGTTGACTGTTTGACTAAGGCACAATGACTGTTTATTCCCAGGTGTTTTTTGTTGAATCTGTCTGTGATGATCCAGATGTCATTGCTGCAAATATAAAGGTATGTAGCAGTATCCAGAGCTTCCTCCGAAGGAAGATCTACCGAATCATTTGTCTGTAAAAGAAATTCCTGCTGCAATAGGTCACCAGAAAACAACTTTGCTTTTTATTTTCTCTCTGCAGAAAAGAGCATAGTTTCTTTTCTGAACAGAGCCACAGCTAGTACTGCATACATTGTAGGTGGAGGATGCCAGTATTGTGGGCATCCAATGTTCCTGTGTGGTTACCTACATCACACTGAGTATCATCAGATTATGTTGCCCTGTGGAATCTGAAATTGTATGTTTTATGATGCATGTCAATAGGTTTACTTGTAAATTAATTAATTATGGAGTTTATGATGAGAGTGATGTATGTTTTGTAAACCCTGCCAACGCGATAATTCCTGAAATACCTGCAAAAAGACAATCCTGACTGGGAAATCCCACATTATTTGCTTTCGCACCAACCAGTATCGATACGGTGTTACTGCATAGTTCTTTTAATGCTGTTGTGCTTATTAAAGTACAATGGGGGCCAGTTTAACTCACTTAGCTAGACAGCTGGTTCATGATGCAGAGCAAGGCCAGCAGCGTGGGCTCAATTCCGGCTGAAGATATTCACGAAGGCGACGCCTTCTCAACCTTGCTCCTTTCCTGAGGTGTGATGATCCTCGGGTTAAATCACCACCAGTCAGTTCTTCCCCTCAAAGGGGAAAAAAGCCCATGGTCATCTGAGACTCTGGTGACTTTACCTTTACCTGCTTATTAAGGTAAAGGGAAGCCTGAAAGGGAATATTTTGTTTTAAGTTCTTTCCCTTTTAAAGAGGAATTGACCCAATAAAGTTGACACTTTTAAAGCAAAACCATCAAGTAGTTTATTTTGTCATTATGGAGAACTCAAGAAGATAGTTTTTCATACTGTTGTGTTACTCTGGTGGTATAAATTATAATATTCCAAAGTCAGTTTACTAAAAATAGCAGGGCAACAACTTCAAACTGATAAGAAATCATGCAGTTCTCTATATGAGTTCTTCAGGGAGGATTGCTGTTCCCCTCCACCCCCCAACCAGCTTGAAGCCCGATGTTGAGGGTCTCTGGAGCATCTTGCGTGTTTATTTAAGCATAACCATACTCATTTGCAATGGGACTACTCTGGAATATGCAGAGCTGGACGGAGCTTGATTTCACTCTCCATGGTAGCAATGAAGTTCATATTTTTTTTAAAGTTTGATGTTGTGGAGATTTTTGTCAAAGATCACAATGAAAGGGAGTATTTCAGAACCAAAAGTCACTGCTTCTCACCTTTTGTTTCTTGTTTCTGAATGTATCTTCTGTTTTATGTCTGAATGGTGACACTGTGTCTTGCAATAAATCATAATTACCGTTAATGATGTGATTTTGCTGTTAGATGTTGCATATCTGATTGTACAGATGGGACCAAATGCTTGTATAATGTCATTCTAAACATTTATTGATACAACCTCTTTGCCTATCCAGCAGAATGTTAGAATTAAGAAACATGCGTTATTTATTTCTTGTATATCTAAGCAGTGTCCAGTGTAGCATATGTAAGACCTATCTCATGTATTATGTACAGGAGGTGAAGGTATCAAGTCCAGACTATGCAGAATGTGAAGAAGATCGTATTATGGATGATTTCCTCAAACGAATTGAATGTTATACAGTCACCTATGAACCACTGGACCCTGATGATTATGACAAGTAAGGGCATTAAAATGTCATCAATGACTAAAATTATGATCAGTCCCTAATTGTTTAATGTACAGGTCACAGAGTTATTTATGCACAGAAGGTGACAATATGGCCTATCGAGTCTATGCTGTCTTTCCGTGGAGCAATCCAGTCAGCCCCATTTACGTGCTCCAGTCCTGTAGCCCTCCAAATGTATTTCCTTCAAGTGTCCATCCAATTTCCTTTTGAAATTGTTACTTTCTTACTTTCCACCACCCTCATGAGCAAGTGAGTTCCAGTTCATTACCACTTGCTACATAAAAATGCTGTTACACGCATTTCCCCTGCAACTCTTGTCAAAACCTTAAATCCGTTTCCCCTAGTTCAGCTATTTGAAGATATTATCCTTGTCTACCTTACACAAGCCTTTCATAATCCTGTACACCTCTGTCAAATCTCTTCTTAATCTCTTTTGCTCCAAGGAGAACAATCGCAGCTTCTGCAACTTAATTTTGTAGCTAAAATTCCCCCATTCCTGAAACCGTTTTGGTAAATCTCCTCTTCATCTTCTCATGGACCCTGACTGTTATAATCTCCATAGAGATTGATAACTATTAAAAAAATAATTTGAATTCCCAGTGGCAAGCTTAAAGGAATCGCGTTACAAGATTTAAATTTTTCAGACTAAACATTACTTAAGTAACTAATACTCTAAACTACAGAAAAGATGATCGTTATTAATGTTTAAACACAACCGATAATGCCTTTCTGCAAATATATTTTGCATTCTCCACAGGATTACAGTCTTTATAGGAAACAGTCTACAATCACTCCCAGCTTCCATTGGGTTTATGTCTACCCTTTTCACCAGGCCATAACATCCAACAACCATTGAAGGTTCTCTTCCCCCAGTCCTCTGACAATTCCTGAACTGACTTTCAGCAGTAAGGCCCATTCTGGTGAGTTCTTCTCCAAGTCTTACCAAGGCAAATCTTCCAGCACCCTTGAATTGCTGCAAGTTCCTTCTCTTCAATCCGTGGATATACATTACCCCAGCTTTCTCTCTGCAGTTTAACAGGAAAAAAAACAGCCTTTCCCTGCAGACTGCAACAATTGCTGTTCTGAATCGTTTGCTCTCTCGCTCTGTGCCCAGAACTTTTTCAGCCAGTGTCTTAGTCCACTCAGATCAAGGCATCCACCTCTGTTTGTATTCAGGTGTGAAATATGACATGTGGATTCTGTAAGTCTGAACCTGGGCCCATGTCCCTGTGGTAACCATCTCCTGGTTTGTTGATAGGTAAAGTCCAGCACAACTTCTCACCATTCCCCTTTTCTTAGGGGCAAATGTTTTATAGTAAGGGACAATTTGAACATAACCATTTTGCAATCTCACATTTGTAACATCACATTGGTGGCCAGAGCTGGATGTAATAACTCTCATTGTAGCTTAACCAGTGCTTTATACAGGTTGAGCATGACGTTCCTGCTTTTTTACTCAATGCTTCTATTTATGAAGCCCAAGATCTCATATGCCTTGCTAACCACTTTCTCACCTTGTCCTGCCACCTTCAAAGATCGATGTACATCCACTCCCAGGTCCCTCTGTCCCTGCACACATACTTTACATTAAGTGTACTACTAAGTCTGTGTTGCCTCTCCTGATCCCTTTTCTCAAAATGCATCACACACTTTTTTTAAAATTCCATCTGCCACTTATCTGTGCATTCTACTAGCCTCTCCATGACCTGTTAGAACCATCTCGTATCACCCTTAGTATTTGTCATCCTCCAGGTTTGTCATCATGGGCACTTTTATATTACATTTAGTCTCCTCATCTAAATCATTAATATACATTGTGAATAGCTGGAGTCCCAGCACTGATCGCTGTGATACCCTACTAGCCACTGTCTGCCACTTGGCAAAAGTCCCGTTTATTCCGACTCTTTGTTTCCCTCTGCTAACCATTTTTTAAAAATCCATCTCCATACACTATCCCCAATCCCATTTGCTTTAATTTTACACTCTAATCTCTGTGGGACCTTGCCGAAAGCCTTCTGTAAGTCCAAATAAACCATATCCACTGTCTATCCTCATCAACTCTACGAGTTACATCCACAGAGAAGGTTGATGAAGGGATTGGAATGGATGTTGTCTATTGGGACCTCAAGGAAACATTTGACAAAGTACAATCTAAAAGACTGGTTAACAAAACTGTAGTTCATGGAATAGGAGAGTTAGTGTCGACTTGGATTTTTAAAAAACTGAAGAACAGAAAATAGCGAGTCGTGATAAGTAGTTATTTTATAGTAGTAATCTTTATTGTCACAAGTAGGCTTACATTAACACTGCAATGAAGTTACTGTGAAAAGCCCCTAGTCACCACGTTCCGGCACCTGTTCGGGTACACAGAGGGAGAATTCAGACTGTCCAAATTACCTAACTTACCTAACAAGCATGTCTTTCGGGACTTGTGAGAGGAAACCTGAGCACCCGGAGCAAACCCACGCAGACACAGGGAGAATGTGCAGACTCCGCACAGACAGTGACCGAAGCTGGGAATCGAACCTGAACCCTGGCGCTGTGAAGCAACAGTCCTAACCACTGTGCTACCTTGCCGCCCACTAACATTGAACTCCGAGCCAGCAAGGAGTCGAACCTGGCATCTCCTGATTGGTAGTCAGACGCATTATCCGTTGCATCCTTTTATAAACTGGAGGATGGTAGACAGGGTGTTCCACTTTTTTTTTTGTATCTATAAGTGACTTGTTTTTTGGAATATAGAGTACAATTCCAAATTTGTAGATGACACAAAACTGGGTGGGAGGGTGAGCTGTGAGCAAGTTACAGAAATGCTTTACTGTGATTTGGACAAGTTGAGTGAGTGGGCAAATGCGTGGCAGATGCAGTGTAATGTAGTTCAATGGTAGGTTATCCGCTTTGGTAGCAAAAAGAGGAAGGCAGATTATTATTTTATTGGCTATAGACGGAGTGGGGAATGTGCAATGCGACCTGGGTTCGTGTACACAGTTGCTGAAAGTAGGCATGCAGATGCAGCAGGCCATAAAAAAGGCAAATGGTGTGTTGGCCTTCATAGCGAGAGGATCTGAGTACAGCAGCAGGGATGTTTTGCTGCAGTTATACAGGGCCTTGGTGAGATCGCATCTGGAATATTGTGTGCAGTTTTGGTCTTATTTCAGGAAGGATGTTCTTGCCTGGAGGGAGTGCAACAAATGTTTACCAGACTGATGTATAAGGAAAGATTGAGTTGGTTAGGATTATATTTGCGGGAGTTTAGAAGAATGAGGGGAGGGGGATTATATAACATGAGTATATAACAGATTATATAACATGACTAGACTGGGTAGATGCAAGAAGTATGTTCCCAATGGTGGGGTAGTCCAGCACCAGGGGTCACAACCTAAGGGTATGGGGTAAATCATTTAGGACTGAGATGAGGAGACATTTCTTCATCCAGAGAGTGGGGGGCCTGTGGAATTCTCCGACACAGAAAGCAGTTGAGGCCAAAACATTGTTTTCTATAAGGAGTTAGATATAGCTCTTGAGGATAAAGGGACCAAGGATATGGGGAACGGGGGACTAAATTGAATGATCAGCCATGATGATGAATGACGGAACTGGCTCAAAGGGCCGAATGACTCCAACTCCTATTTTCTATGTTTAACTCAAATCTTCTACAACTGTCTCATTTTTCTCCCACTGATTATTTTCGCAGAAATACCCCCCCACTGGTGTTAAACTAACTGGCATGTAGTTGCCAGGACTGCCCTTGTACCCTTCCTTAAGTACAGGTATTTGCTGCCCTCCAAGCCTCTGGCACCTCCCCCATACCAAGGGCAGATTGGAAGGTTATGGCAAGCCTTTCTGCTGTCTCAGCCCCATTTTCTTTAGCAACCTGGGCTGCAAGCCATCGGACCAAGCGACTTATCCAGTCTAAGCACAGCCAGCCTTTCCAGCACAACCTAACTCTCGATTTTCACCTCATCCATTACCTCTGCCATCCCTGCTTCCACAACTATTTTTTTTCAGATTCTTCTTCCTTCATGAACATCGTTACCACAAAGGCACAGATCTATCTATCTTTTCTATCATTATACCTGGTGCTGAATTTACAGCATGAAACACACTGGAAAAGTTGGTCACTTATAATATTTGTTTAACGATATTGCTTCTGTCAGGCTAAATACCATAAAATGATAGTTTTCAGCTTAATCAAAATCTGTAAAACAATCTTGACTCCTATCAGCAACCATCCGTAAAATTGGAATAGCAGAAATGAACACGCGTGGATCCCAAATCACTAAGTTCAACAGTCTGTTGGATTGATTACTGTACCTCGGTGTTAAATTGAATATGAAGTAGATTGTTGTGATTGTACTGGTAAATGAAGTCTGATTTGTTTCTTGGTTTGCTATGTAGTCTGTGTTCATTTGTTTTAGCTTTCACTTGTCTTACCTGGAGAAATTGAAAATAAAAGCTTATTTGGGCTGCCATGTTGTTAATGTTTAACTTCTATCATTATGCTTTCTTAACTTTAGGGATTTGTCCTTCATTAAAGTAATTAATGTTGGTCGACGGTTTCTGGTGAACAGAGTCCAGGATTATATTCAGAGTAAAATAGTTTATTACTTGATGAACATTCATGTCTATCCACGTTCTATCTACCTGAGCCGGCATGGCGAGAGTGAATACAACAGTATTGGGAAGATCGGTGGTGATTCGGAGTTGTCTGCTCATGGGAAACAGGTACTGAAAGGTCTTGCATTGCAAAGACCTGATTTGCCCAAAAAATGCCGAGAGGAGACTCGTTGTTTGCAACAAAATTCTAAACGGTTGCACACACTGAAGATGATGCAAATCTTTTTCTATTGTGTTCCTTTTATAAACTTGAGTTATGGGGCACGATTCAACGGCCATCGGGCGCCCGAAAGTCAGCTTGCCGCGGCGCAGCTTGGCAGTTGAAAGCTGGGAGACCTGCTCCCGGGATCTATCCGGCTTGCAATGCCTCGCAAGGTGTTGCGATGTGAATCCTTCCCACAATGGGCGGGACTACCTTTTGGCAAATCTGCATATTAGAGCGAGGCGTTCCAATGTGCAGATTCCCGAGGTACCTGAGGCTTTGGGATTCAACCCCTTCACCTCAGAGACCTTGGACGGGTGCCATTTGATACTGGTCCCTCAAACGGGGACCAGATGAAATGGCACTCGGGGTCTCCAAGGGGATCGTAGGCCCCCAGCTGCAAACCCTTTGGGCAGGGTGGTGCCCTGGCACTGCTGGTGCCACCTGGGTACCCTGGTAGTGCCATCTGGGTGCCAGCCTGGCACTGCCAAGGTGGTATTGCCAGCTGGCAGGGCCAATGCCAGGTTGGCATTTTTTGCACACGCATAATCGGGCTGGGGAGGCCCGGTGTGGGTGTTGAGCGGGGGGGCTGGGTGGGATGCAAGGGATTGTTTTGGGGGCTTCGGTGATCAGGGCACCCATTATCTCTCGCTACAATGGGGAGTTCTGGCGAGCGGAGTTCCCCACTTTACGAAACGGGGCCCCACTTTACGAAACGGGGCTATGTGTGGCCTCGACTGCACATTCCCCGTTCGGGCCCTTTTTTTCAATGCGAGTCGCGTTGAATATCCATGTGTTTCCCGGCACTGCGAACGCTAGGAAACACACAGCTAAACGCGCTCGCTTGGGGACTTTGTTTATTTTTGGAAGAATTGCACCCATGGTCTGTAAATGTACACATTAGCATAATATTTGCACTTTGCAAGCTAAAAATACTAACTGGGATCAATAAAATAAAAGCCAAGTTTCATTAATTGTGCCGCAAGTAAAGTTTAACAACTGATTGCCATTATATTTGAATAAAGTGTGGGTTTGTGAAATAGATGGTACTGATTAGTAAGTAGGGGATTATCATGTTTTCTTTACAAGTATGCTGAAATCTTGCGGCAGTTTGTTAAAGAGCAGAAAATTCCAGACCTGAAGGTTTGGACTAGCCAGCTGAGGCGAACAATTCAAACAGCTGAGGCCCTGGGGATTCCTTATGAACAGTGGAAAATCCTCAATGAGATTGATGCAGTGAGTACAAAGAAATAAATGCAATTGTTCAAATCATTTCACTGAATTATTATTTTTCCTTTAACATTTATGAAATTGAAAAGGAATTGGAAGGAATCCTGCTTATAACTGCAGTTGTTAGTTTCTAAAAAATCCTAAATAAAGTTTTTAAAAATACCTACTTCAGTCACATTTTTTCCTGTACTTTCCTAGGACAAAGAATATTTGTATGTTATCGAAATTTAATTACAAAGTCAATTTAAGGTTTAACATTAAATTTTGGAAGCTGTAGAAATTCCATTGAATTTTATATTTTTCTGTGTCATGATTTGGCATCTGTAAATAAATGTACTTAACCCCACTTTGTAGGGTGTTTGTGAGGAGTTGACTTACAGTGAGATTCAGGACCGATATCCAGATGAATTTGCTCTGCGAGACCAGGACAAGTACCATTACCGTTATCCAGGCGGAGAGGTATGAGAGCAAGGATATATATGTTCAGTGTTCAACATTTTGCATTGAAAAATAATTTCAAGTAATAAGAGTCATAACATCAAAATTTAGTACTGAACACAACAGCAAGAACACAAAAAATTAAGAGCAGGAGTCGACCACACGGATGATCTTGAGCTCCAACTCCCCATTTCCCCACCCGCTCCCCATATCCATTAATTTTCTGAGACCAAAAACCTGTCTATACCAGATGGCCCCCTGGGGTAGAGAATTCCAAAGAATCGCAAATCTTTGAAGAAATTTCTTGTCGCCTCCATGCTAAATAATCGGCCCCATATCCGGAGACTGTGCCCCATGTTTTATACTCCCCAACCAGTGGAAACAATCTCTCAGCGTCTACCCAATCAAGCCCCCTCAGAATTATGTGGTTTTCAATGAGATCGCCACTTATTTTGTTCAACTTAAGAGGATATAAGCCCAATTTACTCAGCCTCCCTCATAGGACCCGTCCCCTCAACTCGGGGACCAATCTAGTGGACCTTCGCTCTGCCACCTCCAATGCCAGTATATGCTTCCCTAAATGTGGAGACCAAAAATGCATCCAGTATTCCAAATGTGGTGTCTCCAAAACAGTGTACAATTGTTGCAGGACTTCTTTATTCTTGTATTCCAATCCTCTTGCAATAAAGCCGAACATGCCAGCAGCATGCTAGCTTTCTGCTTTCCTTGTATCAGCACAACCAAGTCTCTTTGAACATTAACAGTGAATTCATATCTTGCAAGAGTGAATTAATAAACATCAACTTTTGTTTTCTTCTTGCTAACATTTGTTGGTTTTGGAACTCGTGCAGCAACTGTGTTCATCACAATTAGTGCTTTCCATACACAACAATAATTTTGACAGTGAATATTGCATAGACATTTGGAGCTTTAAAAATCATAGATCATGAATGTAGTGCCATTAATGGTCCCCTCCACTTTCAGCGTGCCCATTTAACCTTGACAGTCACTAGCAATGGGCAAATGGACTTAGTGATTTACCATCACCGTAGGTGGAAATGGCAAAAGCACTGATTTCTGCATGGTGTCATTTCAGGCAGTTCGAACAGCTATTTGCATAATATCTATTTACAATCCCACTCACAAGTTCCAGGCTCAAACCTAAATTTTAAACCTATAAAAGTTTACCTCTCCCTCTGACTCTAATTGAAATTGACTGGATTAACTTCTTACTGTCCTGCGCTACAGCTTCACCTGTTGTTAAGTAACTCAGCTCAGGCTTCAAAGCTTTCACACAGCCTTATGGAACCCAAACCCTGAAGCAAATTGGATTAGTATGTTAACATAGGTAAGCTACTGCTGTTTGCAGTTAAAGGGCTCAAAAGACTGTGTAAATATGGAATTAATTTAAGTCAAACAGCTTAACCTTGGATGTTTGATGTCGGTGAAGGCATGTTAAGAATTCCCTTCCACTGTGGTCGACATGGCTGACAGTCCCATTTTCCACACTCAGTTCCTTACCATTCCTCCCAGAACCATGATACGGTCACCCTTAGCCTCACCAAGCACTCCACCAACCTCCATGTCCAACGGTTAACTTCTGCTATCAAGCACACAAACCCCTCAACAGCCCTTTCAGCATTCTGCAGGGTCAGTTCCCTCTGTGACCTTCTGGTTTACTCTTCCATCACCCCAAACACCTGCTCCCCTTCCTACGGCAACTTCCCGTGCAGGAGTTGCAACACGTGTCCTTTTACATCCTTCCCAACATCAAAGGTCTGATATGCTGCTTCCAGCTGAAACAGTGAGTTATGTGTACTTTCAATTTATTATATTGTTTTCGCTCATGATGCAGTCACCTTTACATTGGGGAGATCAAATGCTGATTGAAGGATTGATTGCTGAACACCTTTGTTCGGCCTGCAGCCATGAACCTGAGTTTCCATTTGCTTGCCATTTTACTTCATTGTCCCACTCCCATGCTGAGCTCTCTGACCTCCGATACTATCACTGTTCCAAAGAAGCTCGTGAAACAGCACCTCGGTTCGGCACTTTACAATTTTCCAGACTTCACATGGTGTTTAACAATTTCATATTGTAACCCCTTTTTTGGGGGCAGCGGGTGTTGATCATGATTCTGCAGCTGCAATTTACCAACCCCTCTAGATTTTATTCTTCAACTTGTCCCATTACCATTCTCTTTTACCTTGTACCAATTAACCCTTTTGCCATTTAATTCCTCTTGCTTTTCACAAACCTTTCCTTTTGATCTTTCCCAGCCTCTGTATTTATAAGCGATTACATCTCCAATTACTCCCAATTCTAATGAAAGGCCACTGTCTTTATTTCTCCCATGCTACTGCTTCACCTGCTGAGTATTTTCAGCATTTTCTGTTTTTGCGTTAGACCGCTATAAAATCAGCCACTAGGTGGCACCAAAAGCGCAGGTTGGATTAAAATCAGAGCAAGTTGATTGACACCCTTTTATAACAAGTACTTGAGAATGGAGAAATTAAACCAACATGTTAATTTTAATACATTATGTTGTGCTGTATTTTTATTTGTTAAATATGGCCTTATCTAATACATTTGCATGGCCAATTCAGGCCATTTGGTACTGCGACAGTTTCAACTTCACAATTATGATTTGCTTTTTCCGATTCCTCAATTTGTTACAGTTCAGTTGTAAATTGTGTCATATCATATTGATGTGTGTACAATGAGGTAGAATTCTCGTCTTGTAATTTCCTGCATTAAAACTACGAGCTGCAGCTATTAAAAAAAACTAGTTGATCTTTCATAGCGGCACTCTGAGGGAGTCAAGACCGTGTGAAGTCTTCAGATGATTTGCAGTTAGATGTTGAGAACAATTATCCCAGACTACACAGATGTAACTCAGTCTCGGTTTTAAGGTCATCCAAATTGTGCATATTTTCTTTTCCATTCAAAAGTATTGCATTGCCTCGACTGGCAAAATAATATAATTATTGCATGACACATTCACATGACATTCCATCATGAATGAGGGTATATGGATTATAATAGAAAATTGTCAGGCACAAGATTTTTAATATATAAAAGCCGATGTACTCGCACTCATACCAGTATGAAAATCATATTACATTTCGATTTGGTCAAGGAACTCTTAACTTGATTATAAAATACATCTTGGGGACTTCAGGTGGTGTAATGTAGGAGGAAGACACACGAGGTGGCTCCTGCTGGAGTACTGTACATTTTCCCCTCTTTCCTGATGCCATGGACCGTTTATTCTTAGAGCTCAGCGGCAAGTAAAATGGCAGAGTCAGTTTCTGATTCTCCAACCACTCCACTAACGACCGGGGTTCTTTCTAATACCCTGGCAAAAGAATTTGAAAAGCACCGACGAGTTGTGGCGGATAACCTCAAAAAATCAATTGAAGAGGCTTTGGCCCCCATTCGAGCGGCTCTGGGGAAAACTAATCTGACCGTTGAAGTCCAGGGAGCCACGTTCAAGAATATGGAGGTGGCCATATCGGACCACAGTAATCGGATTGATGTGCTGGATTCCAAACTGTCTTCGGTGACTTAAACAAATAGATTGTTGAGAGCCAGGAATAATATCCTAGAAAACAGGTCCAGGAGGCAAAATATTCAAATTGTGGGGTTGCCGGAGGGGATGGCAGGCCCAACACCCACCGAGTACTTCTCAGGCATGTTCTGCAAGATGATGGGTGAGGGTGGATTTATCTCCCCTCGAGAATTGGACCGAGCCCATCGCACTCTTCGGCTGAGGTCTTGTCCTGAAGATCCATCGTGCGGGTTGATAGTGAGATTCCGTAGCTTTAAAGAAAGGGAGAGGGTTTTGCGATGGGAAAAGGAACACGGTGACTTTAAGTGGGAAAGCCACTCCCATCAGGTTCTGTCAAGACACGCGTGCGGAGTTGGTAAAGAAAAGGACTATGTTCAATGGAGCCAAGGCCACCCTGTATAAGAGTGAAGTCTGGTTTGGTTTGGTCTACCCAGCTTGTCTCAGAGTAACTTTTGTGGGAAAAGATATTTCTTTGACATGCCGTGAGAGGCGGACTCTTTTGTTAAAAGTTACAAGTTGGGCTCGATGAAATTGGGTTTTCGGCTATGTCGACGGCATGTTGTATTGTTACATTGTTGGGGTTTCGTGTTTGTTCTCATTTTTTCTTGTTCTTATTGGGGCTGAGTTCTTATAGTTCTTGATTAGAATTGGGGTTTTAAACTATGTGGGGTTCTGTTTATGTGTTAATATATAGCTTCCTTTCAATGCACAAGTTAAATGGAGTTTTGGCATTTTATTGTTCATATCTATTTTTCTCTTTCTTCATTCGTAAGCCTCCCTGCTAACAGGAGTTAGTTAACGGGAGTTGTTTTGGAAGGTTCACTGCAGCTCATTATAGTAGTTCTTTTTAGATATAGTAGTTTTTTTTAGATAATGAGCTAAGAGTTTTTTGTTTTGTTAGATGTAGGCTTTCGTAGGTGGGTAGGTTTTTGTTTGCCTCGCATCTATTTATATTTGTACTTGAATGTGGTTGTCCGATGGCATTGGTGGGTAGATTGCTGACAGTGTCTGCTGATTTTCTTTGTCCAATCTTTTGACTTGGTTTGGTGGCCATCTGGGGTGGATCTTCTTGCTTTACCTTTTAAGTATCCCTTGGTTAATCTCTCTTGGTGGAAATGTCTGATTCCAGTTTGAGAGGGGTGGGATACCTCCATATTGGTTTGATCACCTGGAACATTCAAGGTTTGAATGGCCAACTCAAAGGATCCAGGGTATTTGCTCATCGCAAAGGGGTGGGTATGGCAGGTTTTTCATTCGGGGTTTGATGGCAGTGCCAGCGGTGTGGCGATTTTAATTAATAAAAAGGTTCTGTCAAGGAGACACAGCCTGAGTGAGTGAGACACAGACAGAGTGAGAATTTGGTAATTTGGTGCAGTGAGGTAATTCGGTGAAGAGTGGGAGAAGGTGCTTTTTCCCGACTGTTTTGTTCTCTCTCTTTCTTCGGGCCTAATTTTGGGAGCCGTTCGGAGGAGGAGCAGTGTCTGTGAGTATAAAAAACCTAACGGTAACTTCCTGTTTTCCAGTTGTTTTTTTCCAAAAGTGACGTCAGAGGGAAGCTGTGATCTGATTGGTTGATAGCAAATCTGCCCCAAATTTAAAAAAAACACAGCTAAGCTCGTAAACTTAAATTAAACAAATTAATTAATGAGTGATGGCTGGTCAGGTGATGTGCTTGAGCTGCTTGATGTGGGAGCTGGCAGATCCCATTGCGAGCTGCAGCGACCACATCTGCTGTAAGTGTTGGCTGCTGGAAGAGCTCCGGCTCAGAGCTGATGATCTGGAGTCTGAGCTTCAAACACTGAGGCACATCCGGGAGGGGGAGACTTACCTGGACACTGTGTTTCAGGAGGCAGTCACACCTGTCAGAGTAAGTAGTTTAAATCCTGCCAGTGGCCAGGGACAGCAGGGTGTGACTGCAAGTCAGGCAGGTAAAGGGAACCAGCAGTCAGGAACTCAGGAGCCTCAGCCCTTGACCCTGTCCAACAGGTATGAGGCACTTGCTCCCTGTGTGGATGGCGAACAGGGCTGCAGGAAGGATGAGTCAGCTGACCAAGGCACCATGGTTCAGCAGGCCATTCAAGGGGAGGGAGTAAATAGGCAAGTTGTAGTTGTAGGGGATTCTATTATCAGGGGGATAGATAGTATCCTTTGTGAGCAGGATAAAGAGTCCCGCATGGTATGTTGCCTGCCCGGTGCTAGGGTGCGGGACATCTCTGACCGGCTTGAAAGGATACTGGAGAGGGAGGGGGAGGATCCAGTTGTTATGGTCCATGTCGGTACCAACAACATAGGCAAGTCTAGAAAAGAGGAGCTGTTTAGAGATTATAAAGAGCTAGGATTCAAATTTAAAAAACTGGTCCTCAAGGGTCATAATCTCCGGATTACTGCTCGAGCCACGTGCAAATTGGCATAGGGAGGCAAGAATAAGGGAAGTTAACACGTGGCTGAAAGAGTGGTGTGGGAAAGAGGGGTTCCTTTTCATGGGACACTGGCATCAGATTTGGGACGGGGGGTACCTATACCGTTGGGATGGTCTCCACCTGAACCGAGCTGGGACCAGTGTTCTGGCGAAAAGAGTAAATAGGGTGCTCAATAGGACTTTAAACTAGAGATTGGGGAGGGGGAAGGGAAAGTCAGGGAACCAAGAGGAAGTAATCAGTGGGAAGCGTAGCTGCTTAGGAATACAAAAAAGCACGAAAAGACAGAACTCAGGAGAGGTTACGATAGTCCCCATCCCCCAAAATATGAAAGTGTATGGAAAGGCTCAGTAAACCAAGGTCCACCACACTAAGAAAACAAAAAGGGACGGTCAATAGAGAATTAAAGGTGCTATATTTAAATGCGCGCAGTGTACGGAACAAGGTAGATGAGCTTGTGTCCCAGATTGTGACTGGCAGGTATGATGTGGTAGGCATCACAGAGACATGGTTGCAGGGTGTTCAGGACTGGCATTTAAACATCCAGGGATTCACAACCTATCGAAAAGACAGAGAGGTGGGCAGAGGGGGCGGGGTTGCCTTGTTAATTAGGAATGAAATCAAATCAGTAGCACTAAACGACATAGGGTCAGATGATGTGGAGTCTGTGTGGGCAGAGTTGAGGAACCACAAAGGCAAAAAAACCATAATGGGAGTTATGTACAGGCTTCCTAACAGTGGTCAGGACCAGGGGCACAAAATGCACCACGAAATAGAAAGTGCATGTCAGAAAGGCAAGGTCACCGTGATCATGGGGGACTTCAATATGCAGGTGGACTGGGTAAATAATGCTGCCAGTGGACCCAAGGAAAGGGAATTCATTGAATGTTTATAGGACGGCTTTTTGGAACAGCTTGTGATGGAGCCCACGAGGGGACAGGCCATTCTGGACTTAGTGTTATGTAATGAGCCAGACTTGATTAAAGATCTTAAAGTAAGGGAACACTTAGGAGGCAGTGATCATAATATGGTAGAATTCAATCTCCAATTTGAAAGAAAGAAGGTAGAATCAGATGTAAAGGTGTTACAGTTAAATAAAGGTAACTACAGGGGCATGAGGGAGGAACTGACGAAAATCGACTGGGAGCAGAGCCTAGTGGGGAAGACAGTAGAACAGCAATGGCAGGAGTTTCTGGGAGTAATTGAGGACAGAGTACAGAGGTTCATCCCAAAGAAAAGAAAGGTTATCAGAGGGGGGATTAGGCAGCCATGGCTGACAAAGGAAGTTAGGGAATGCATCAAAGCAAAAGAGAAAGCCTGTGGCAAAGAGTAGTGGGAAGTCAGAAGATTGGGAAGGCTACAAAAACAAACAGAGGATAACAAAGAGAGAAATAAGGAAAGAGAGGATCAACTATGAAGGTAGGCTAGCCAGTAACATTAGGAATGATAGTAAAAGTTTCTTTAAATACATTAAAAACAAACTGGAGGCAAAAGTAGACATTGGGTCGCTCCAAAATGACGCTGGTAATCTAGTGATGGGAGACAAGGAAATAGCTGAGGAACTAAATAAGTACTTTGCGTCAGTCTTCACAGTAGAAGACATGAGTAATATCCCAACAATTCAGAAGAGTCGGGGGGCAGAGTTGAATATGGTAGCCATCACAAAGGAGGAAGTGCTAGAGAAACTAAGAGGTCTAAAAATTGATAAATCTCCGGGCCCAGATGGGCTACATCCTAGAGTTCTAAAGGAGATAGCTGAAGAAATAGTGGAGGTGTTAGTTATGATCTTTCAAAAGTCACTGGAGTCAGGGAAAGTCCCAGAGGATTGGAAAATCGCTGTTGTAACCCCCCTGTTCAAGAAGGGAACAAAGAAAAAGATGGTAAATTATAGGCCAATTAGCCTAACCTCAGTTGTTGGCAAGATTCTAGAATCCATTGTTAAGGATGAGATTTCTAAATTCTTGGAAGTGCAGGGTCGGATTAGGACAAGTCAGCATGGATTTAGTAAGGGGAGGTCGTGCCTGACAAACCTGTTTGAGTTCTTTGAAGAGATAACAAATAGGTTAGACCAAGGAGAGCCAATGGATGTTATCTATCTTGACTTCCAAAAGGCCTTTGATAAGGTGCCTCACGGGAGACTGCTGAGTAAAATAAGGGCCCATGGTATTCGAGGCAAGGTACTAACATGGATTGACGATTGGCTGTCAGGCAGAAGGCAGAGAGTTGGGATAAAAGGTTCTTTTTCGGAATGGCAACCGGTGACGAGTGGTGTCCCGTAGGGTTCAGTGTTGGGGCCACAGCTGTTCTCTTTATATATTAACGATCTAGATGACGGGACTGGGGGCATTCTTGCTAAGTTTGCCGATGATACAAAGATAGGTGGAGGGGCAGGTAGTATGGAGGAGGTGGGGAGGCTGCAGAAAGATTTAGACAGTTTAGGAGAGTGGTCCAAGAAATGGCTGATGAAATTCAACATGGGCAAGTGCGAGGTCTTGCACTTTGGAAAAAAGAATAGAGGCATGGACTATTTTCTAAACGGTGACAAAATTCATAATGCTGAAGTGCAAAGGGACTTGGGAGTCCTGGTCCAGGATTCTCTAAAGGTAAACTTGCAGGTTGAGTCCATAATTAAGAACGCAAATGCAATGTTGTCATTTATCTCAAGAGGCTTGGAATATAAAAGCAGGGATGTACTTCTGAAGCTTTATAAAGCATTAGTTAGGTCCCATTTAGAATACTGTGAGCAATTTTGGGCCCCACACCTCAGGAAGGACATACTGGCACAGGAGCGGGTCCAGCGGAGATTCACATGGATGATCCCAGGAATGGTAGGCCTAACATACGATGAACGCCTGAGGATCCTGGGATTATATTCATTGGAGTTTAGGAGGTTGAGGGGAGATCTAATAGAAACTTACAAGATAATGAATGGCTTAGATAGGGTGGACGTAGGGAAGTTGTTTCCATTAGCAGGGGAGACTAGGATCCGGGGGCACAGCCTTAGAATAAAAGGGAGTCACTTTAGAACAGAAATGAGGAGAAATTTCTTCAGCCAGAGAGTGGTGGGTCTGTGGAATTCATTGCCACAGAGGGCGGTGGAGGCCAGGACGTTGAGTGTCTTTAAGACAGAAGTTGATAAATTCTTGATTTCTCGAGGAATTAAGGGCTATGGAGAGAGAGCAGGTAAATGGAGTTGAAATCAGCCATGATTGAATGGTGGAGTGTACTCGATGGGCCGAATGGCCTTACTTCCGCTCCTATGTCTTATGGTCTTCTGTTTTCTGCCTTTAAGATTATAGCCGACCCCAGTGGTCGATATATTTCTGTCCGTGGCTCCCTGGTGAGCATCCCGCTTGTCATGGTTAACACTGCCATGGTACCAAGCTGGCATTTTGTGTGTGTTGGCGATCGGGCAGGAGTGTCCTGCACGGGTGTTGGGGGAGTGCTGGGGGCCAGCGACCCTCCCATAGTGCGCTGGGGCTTGGGAGTGGGTCAGGGTTAGCGTCTGGGACCTCGGAGCTTTGGTCGCCATTTAAAAATGGCATCCTGATCTTCCAGTACACTGAGGAGTTTCTGTGAGTAGAACTCCTCCATATAGAAACCGGAGCTATGTGTTGTCTTGGCTACATGTTCCCTGCTAAGGCTCCTTATTTAACAAGAGTTGAGTTTTATAGCCATGGGTTTATCGGTGCTGTGAGTTCCGGGAAACCCATGGCTAAATGCGCTTGCTATGGGACTTTCCCATTAGCTGATTCGCGGCCAATGTTAGCAGATATAATTTTTTGTGAGCGTATGTCCGTTGCCATAGAGGACTACATAAAATTTAACAAAACTGAGTCAGTCTCACCTTCCACATTGTGGTAGGCTCTTAAAGTGGTCCTCAGCGGCAAATTATCCCCTACAGAGCCCATTTGTTGAGGACAACGAGAGTGGAGCAGCAGAGGCTGGTGGACTCCATCCTTGAGGTGGATCACCAATACTCGCTTGATCCTCCCCCGAATTACTGGCTAGTGGGAAAATCTGCAAACACAATTGAACTATTGTCGACTAGCAGGGCGGTAAGTTAACAACGATGCTCAAGGGGCATGTTTTATGAATACAGGGAGGAAGGGCAGCATGGTGATGCAGTGGTTAGCACTGCTGTCTACAGCACTGAGGACCTGAGTTCGAGCCCGGTCCGGGTCACTGTCCGTGTGGAGTTCACACATTTCCCCCGTGTCTGCATGGGTTTCACCCCCACAGCCCAAAAAATGTGCAGATTAGGTGGATTGGCCACAGTAAATTGCCCCATAATTGGAAAAAAAATCATTGGGTACTCTAATTTATAAAATTAGAAAAGTAAAACTGGGAGAAGGCAAATTGTCTTTTGGCTCACCAGCTTAAATGGCAGACGGACTCCCAGGAGATCACACAGATACGCAATTCGAGCAGCAACCTCATTTCCACCCCATCTCAGGTTAACGCTGCTTTTGAATCCTTTAAAGCAATCTTTACAGATCGGAGCTTCCTCAGATGGGTCGGTCATGTCTGACTTTCTGGATGCCCTACCGATCCCAGTGGTTGAGGTGCATAGAGCGGTGAATTGGAATCCCCGTTATACCTTGCTGAAATTTTAAATGTATTGGATTGATGCAATCTGGCAAAGCCCCTGGCCTGGATGGCTTTCCAACTGAATCCTGTAAGAGGTTCGTGGAGCAGCTTGTGCTTTTAATTCTGGACATGTTCAATGATTCCCTATACCAGACTCGCTGCCCCCGACCCTCAATCAAGTCTCTATCTCTCTATTCTTAAGAGGGACAATGACCCGACAGAGTGTGGTTCATACTGTCTTATTTTGCTCCTAAATGCAGATGTTAAGCTACTTGCCAAAGTACTGGCGCTTCGGCTGGTGCCTTGCCTCCCAAATATAATCAAGGAGGGATCCAGCACGGCAGCACAGTCGTTAGCGCACAGTTGCTTCACAGCTCCAGGGTCCCAGGTTCGATTCCCGGCTTGGGTCACTGTGCGGAGTCTACACGGTCTCCCCGTGTCTGCGTGGATTCCCTCCGGGTGCTCCGGTTTCCTCCACAAGTCCCAACAAGATGTGCAGGTTAGGTGGATTGGCAATGATAAATTGCCCTTAGTGTCCAAAAAAGGTTAGGTGGGGTTACTCGATTACGGGGATAGGGTGGAGGCGTGCTCTTAAGTAGGGTGCTCTTTCCAAGGGCCGGTGCAGACTCGATGGACCGAATGGTCTCCTTCTGCACTGTAAATTCTGAAACAAAAATTAAGAATAGGACCCTATCCACCCTCCCATTTTGCCCTCACACCACTCAACGGAAAGGATATGACCATATATGTCCGAAATAGACTCCCCCTCAGGCATAGCCAGGGACAGAATCATCTTCATTAGGGGACATGGTAGCGCCAAAAGGAAAGGAAGGAAAAGCTTTATGTTAAAAATTGTGAACTTGGAAATACCGGAAAAGACTAGAATTGGGCAGCTGGAATTTTCGGATAACTCTTTAAAACTGTCAAACCTCCCCTCCACAAACAGGTCCCCAAACATCTCCAGACCCTTCACCTCCCAAGATTTAAATGTCGAGTCCAAACCAGAGTTAGGAAAAGGTGATTATTGCAAATAGGGGCCAGTGAAGACAGGAAAAGTGCTTGAAATGCAGCCTAAACTGTTTCCAAATTCTAAGGGAGCAGACCATCACTGGATTTGAGGAAAATCTAACGGGGAAAAGGTAACGGTGCAGTAATTCTTGCAAGAAGAGTAGATGTAGTGCAGGAACGAACTTCCATTTGTCCCCAAATGGACCCGGGATCACTAAACCACAACAATATTTTATGAATATTGGCTGCCCAGTAATAAAACAATATATTGGGGAGGATCAGGCTGTCTGTCCCCTTGGAGCAGAACCACACGGATTTTAGGAGTCCTACTCACCCGAATAAAAGAGGATATCAGTTTGTTGACCTTGATAAGAAAAGGATTTTGGGGGAAAAAATGGGGAGACACAGTCAAGTGGGAAAAAACTGCAAACACAGTTGAACTATTGTCGGTTAGCAGGGCGGTAAATCAGTTACGATGATGAGATAAAATCCTCAAGAACATGTTCATTTGAATAGTTTGAACGCTGCCTGTCAAGGATGGGGAGGGTGGTTATTGCACCTCTGCAAGTCAGCTTTGTTACTGTGAACTAGACTGGTGTAATTTAACTTATGAAGTGATGCCCAGCTGTGGGCCCCCGGATCCCCAGATAGCGGAAGCTTGTCTTCACAAGGCGAAAAGGTAACATCCCCAGTTGGGCTTGCCTCCCAGGAGGGTTAATTGGGAAACAATCACTCTTGCCCAAGTTCAATTTGTACCCAGAGAAGGAGCCAAAGTGCTAAATAACTTCATTATGTCGGCTGTAGAGCGGGCTGGATCCATAATATAAAGAAGTAGGTCGTCTGCATAAAGGGACACCCAATGCTCACTCCTCCCCAACTAATCCGCCTCCACTTACTAGAGGACCCCAGCCCTATAGCGAGCGGCTCTATTGCCAATGGTGAAGTGAGGCCCTTCATAAGGTCAACACCATGTCTTCGCTCAGCTGAGCCTGATTCAGTTCAAGATTTTGCATTGGGCGCAATTGACCCAGGATGAGCGGGTTCTTCCCTGGTGTTGAGGCTAGGTGTGAGCGCTGTTCTCTTGGGTCGGCTAACCATACACATATGTTCTTGTCCTGTTCCAAACTTATGGGCTTCATTCTTGAATACCATATTGGATGTGTTCTGTGATAATGCGGCATTGTCAAACAAGTTGTTGAAACTTACAGTTCACATGAGTAGTGCACAAATCAGGAGTAGGCAGCTGTAAATGTATCTTCCAAAACTTAATGTTTTTTCTGCATTTTGCGAAGGTCAAGTTCACCATCAGGGGTTGGTGGAGAGGTTCTATCTAAATGGCAACCATTTATTTCCTTTGTTAAGAAGTTGGTCACCCGCAGTTGTTAGGGGATTTAGGTTAGTTTATGTATTTAAGTTAATTAGATGTGTTGTTTTTCCTTTTGTTCAGATTGTGATGTTATGCCATTTCTATTGTTTGGGTTGTATTGATCATTGTAAACATTTCTCAATAAAGATATTTTATAAATAAAGAAAATATACCTGAGTGGAACAGGAGTATTATTGTTCGCAAAGTACACCAAGTTCAGAAGAGCATCTCCTCCTTGCTGTGTTTTGTTTCGTGATAACTTTTAGCAGCTTCATGAAGAGAAATGGGTTGTATATTAATGTTGTAGTAATTGTTAGATACATGGCAGTTTTTATATTATCTAAACCATACCCAAAGCACTTCAAACCTTTTTGTTTCTGGTTTTCTAAATTCAGAAAGTATATTTTGAAAAGAAGTACTGCGATATTGCCTATTTAATAACCCACCTGCTTTTGTTTAGTCCTACCAGGATTTGGTTCAACGGGTGGAGCCTGTGATCATGGAACTAGAGAGACAGGGAAATGTTCTTGTTGTTGCACACCAGGCTGTCATGAGGTGCCTCATCGCTTACTTTATGGATAAGGGAGCAGGTACGACAATAAGAAAATAGACTGTACCTTAACTTTTGGACTTTTCCTTTTCTCTCCCCCACTTTTTGTTTTCTGCCAAACTCTCTTAATGGCACTGATTCACAATGAGATGATTTCTTCAATGCCAACTGATCATTCTTTTTTTTTTTTTTTAAAGCCTCAACAATCTCTATTACTTGTCATTGAACATTGAAAGCTTGCAGCTGAACTTAGGAGATGTACTTTCCAATCAAATTCATATATTGGTGAAGAATGGGAAATTTGATTAATTGCCCCACACACCCCACTACGATCACCTACCCTAAGGCCTTTTGCTGAGTTACTGTCACCACCCTGACCAACATTAACTCCTGTAGTTTAATTTACTTTCAATTTGTCTCTCTCCTCAACTGATGATTCTCTGCTGGAAGATACTTTTACAGCTACCTACTCCTGATTTGTGCACTACTCATGTGAACTTAGCCTGTAAGTTTCAGCAACTTGTTTAACAATGCCGCATTATCACAGAATACATAGCAATCGGAAATCGTGACTTTCACTGATTTCCAACGTTTCACAATATACATTAACAATCTGGAGGAAGAAACTGAGGGCACTGTTAAGTTTGCAGATGATATAAAGATATACAGAGGGATATGTAGTATTGAGGAAGCAGGAGGGCTGTCGAAGGACTTGGACAGGCTAGGAGAGTGAGCAAAGAAGTGACAGATGGAATACAATGTGGAAAAGTGTGAGGTAATGCCCTTTGGTAGGAAGAATGGAGGCATAGACTGTTTTTCAAATGGGAAAAGGCTGAGGAAATCAGAAGCACAAAGGGACTTAGGAGTCCTAGTTCAAGATTCTCGTAAGGTTAAAATGCAGGTTCAATCGGCAGTTAGGAAGGCAAGAGCAATGTTAGCATTCATGTCAAGAGGGCTAGAAGACAAAGCAGCAATGTACTTCTCAGGCTCTGATCAGACTCCATTTGGAGTATTGTGAGCAGTTTTGGGCCCCACATCTAAGGAAGGCTGTGCTGGCCTCGGAAAGGGTCCAGAGGAGGTTCACAAAATGATCCCTGGGATGAAGAGCTTGTCATATGAGGAACGGTTGAGAACTCTGGGTCTGTACTCATTGGAGTTTAGAAGGTTGAGGGGGGAATCTTATTGAAACTTACAGGATGCTGCGAGGCCTGGATAGAGTGGCAGTGGAGAGGATGTTTCTGCTAGTAGGGAAAACTAGAACCAGAGGCCATAGCCTCGGACTGAAGGGATGATCCTTTAAAATTGAGATGAGGAATTTTGTCAGCCAGAGGGTAGTGAATCTGTGGAACTCTTTGCCGCAGAAGACTGTAGAGGCCAAATCACTGAATGTGTTTAAGACACAGATAGATTAGTTTTTGATTAATAAGGGAATCAGGAGTTATGGTGAGAAGGCAGGAGAATGTGGATGAGAAATATATTAGCCATGATTGAATGGCGGAGCAGACTCGATGGGCTGAATGACCTAATTCTGCTCCTATGTCTTATGGACTCATGCATAATGATACCCAGTTCCCTCTGAACATCAACAGTTTCCAGTCTTGTCTGCTTTTCCATTTTTTTCTTCCAAGTGGATAAGTTCAGACCTCCCCATATTATACTTCACCTGCCATCAATCAATCTGTACACATCTCCCGAGACCCCACCACGTTTTCCCCAAAGATTGCTCTCCTACCCTTCCCTGCATCATCAGCAAACTTTGACAAACCACACTCTGTTTTCTCCATCCATCCACAATTGTTGCAGCTCAACAATTACAAATAGTTGAGCCGCAAGTGCTTAGTGATCCTGCGGCACCTCACTAACTGCAGCCTGCCAACCTGAAAATGACCAGCCCATTCCGACTCTGATTCAACTGTTTCTGTACCAATATACTACTCTTAACTACTTCCTCCTCAATAACCACTAACCTTCATAAAATGCTTTCCGAATATCCAAATTCATATGCCAACTGATTGGCCTGAAACAAAAAATGCTGGACAGTTTCAGCAGGTCTGACATAATCTGTGGTGGGAGAACGGAGTCTGGATGACTCTTTGTTGGAGTGCACCCTACTCTGCTGGCCACAACTTCTAAAAACTCCAGATTCATCAAACCTGATTTCTCCCTCTAATCCATATACGTCTGGCTATTCACTATTCTCTCACTGTTCTCTTCACCTAACCCAAATAATACTCCAGCATCCTCCCATCACAACCTGAGAGTGACCTTTTTTTTAAATTAAATATTTTATTGAAAATTTTTGGTCAACCAACATTGTGCATCCTTTACACAATATTATAACAACACAAATAACAATGACCTATTTTATAAACAAAAAATGAATAAATAATAAATAACAAAAATGAAAACTAGCCCTAATTGGCAACTGCCTTGTCACAAGTAACACTCTCCAAAAATATAATTTAACAGTCCAATATATAATTATCTGTAGCAACGACCTATACATACTATACAGTATATATTAACAACCCTGAGAGTCCTTCTGGTTCCTCCTCCCCCCCCCCCCCCGATCCTGGGCTGCTGCTGCTGCCTTCTTTTTTCCATTCCGTCTATCTTTCTGCGAGGTATTCGACGAACGGTTGCCACCGCCTGGTGAACCCTTGAGCCGACCCCCTTAGGACGAACTTAATCCGCTCTAGCTTTATAAACCCCGCCATGTCATTTATCCAGGTCTCCACCCCCGGGGGCTTGGCTTCTTTCCACATTAGCAATATCCTGCGCCGGGCTACTAGGGACGCAAAGGCCAAAACATCGGCCTCTCTCGCCTCCTGCACTCCCGGCTCTTGTGCAACCCCAAATATAGCCAACCCCCAGCTTGGTTCGACCCGGACTCCTACTACTTTTGAAAGCACCTTTGTCACCCCCATCCAAAACCCCTGTAGTGCCGGGCATGACCAAAACATATGGGTATGATTCGCTGGGCTTCTCGAGCACCTCGCACACCTATCCTCCACCCCAAAAAATTTACTGAGTCATGCTCCAGTCATATGTGCCCTGTGTAATACCTCAAACTGAATCAGGCTTAGCCTGGCACACGAGGACGACGAGTTTACCCTGCTTAGGGCATCTGCCCACAGCCCCTCCTCGATCTCCTCCCCCAGCTCTTCTTCCCATTTCCCTTTTAGTTCATCTACCATAGTCTCCCCTTCGTCCCTCATTTCCCTATATATATCTGACACCTTACCATCCCCCACCCATGTCTTTGAGATCACTCTGTCCTGCACCTCTTGTGTCGTGAGCTGCGGGAATTCCCTCACCTGTTGCCTCGCAAAAGCCCTCAGTTGCATATACCTGAATGCATTCCCTTGGGGCAACCCGTATTTCTCGGTCAGCGCTCCCAGACTCGCGAACTTCCCATCCACAAACAGATCTTTCAGTTGCGTTATTCCTGCTCTTTGCCACATTCCATATCCCCCATCCATTCCCCCCGGGGCAAACCTATGATTGTTTCTTATCGGAGACCCCCCCAAGGCTCCAGTCTTTCCCCTATGCCGTCTCCACTGTCCCCAAATCTTCAGTGTAGCCACCACCACCGGGCTTGTGGTGTAGTTCCTCGGTGAGAACGGCAATGGGGCTGTCACCATAGCCTGTAGGCTAGTCCCCCTACAGGACGCCCTCTCTCATCTCTTCCACGCCGTACCCTCCTCCTCTCCCATCCACTTACTCACCATTGAAATATTAGCGGCCCAATAATACTCACTTAGGCTCGGTAGTGCCAGCCCCCCCCTATCCCTGCTACGCTGTAAGAATCCCTTCCTCACTCTCGGGGTCTTCCCGGCCCACACAAAACCCATGATGCTCTTTTCAATCCTTTTTAAAAAAGCCTTCATGATCACCACCGGGAGGCACTGAAACACAAAGAGGAATCTCGGGAGGACCACCATCTTAACCGCCTGCACCCTCCCTGCCAGTGACAGGGATACCATATCCCATCTCTTGAAATCCTCCTCCATCTGTTCCACCAACCGCGTTAAATTTAACCTATGCAATGTGCCCCAATTCTTAGCTATCTGGATCCCCAAGTAACGAAAGTCCCTTGTTACCTTCCTCAACGGTAGGTCCTCTATTTCTCTACTCTGCTCCCCTGGATGCACCACAAACAACTCACTTTTCCCCATGTTCAATTTATACCCTGAAAGCTCCCCAAGTATCCGCATTATTTCTGGCATCCCCTCCGCCGGGTCTGCCACGTATAGTAGCAAATCGTCCGCATACAAAGATACCCGGTGTTCTTCTCCTCCCCTAAGTACTCCCCTCCACTTCTTGGAACCCCTCAACGCTATCGCCAGGGGCTCAATCGCCAGTGCAAACAATAATGGGGACAGAGTCTCCAAAACCAAATCTCAACACCTCCCACAAATAATCCCACTCCACTCTTATCAAATGCTTTCTCGGCATCCATCGCCACTACTATCTCCGTTTCTCCCTCTGGTGGGGCCATCATCATTACCCCTAACAACCTCCGTATATTCGTGTTCAGCTGTCTCCCCTTCACAAACCCAGTTTGGTCCTCGTGGACCACCCCCGGGACACATTCCTCTATTCTCATTGCCATTACCTTGGCCAGGATCTTGGCATCTACATTTAGGAGGGAAATAGGTCTATAGGACCCGCATTGTAGCGGGTCCTTTTCCTTCTTTAAGAGAAGCGATATCGTTGCTTCAGACATAGTCGGGGGCAGTTGTCCCCTTTCCTTTGCCTCATTAAAGGTCCTCGTCAGTACCGGGGCGAGCAAGTCCACATATTTTCTATAGAATTCGACTGGGAATCCATCCGGTCCCGGGGCCTTTCCCGCCTGCATGCTCCTAATTCCTTTCACCACTTCTTCTACCTCGATCTGTGCTCCCAGTCCCACCCTTTCCTGCTCTTCCACCTTGGGAAATTCCAGCCGATCCAAGAAGCCCATCATTCTCTCCCTCCCATCCGGGGGTTGAGCTTCATATAATTTTTTATAAAATGTCTTGAACACTCCATTCACTCTCTCCGCTCCCCGCTCCATCTCTCCTTCCTCATCCCTCACTCCCCCTATTTCCCTCGCTGCTCCCCTTTTCCTCAATTGGTGTGCCAGCAACCTGCTCGCCTTCTCCCCATATTCGTACTGTACTGAGAGTGACCTTTTAACTTGTTGCAAATTGAAAGCCTATTCCCCTGCTTTCATTTTCATTGATTCATATAATAAGCATCCAATCCACAATCTCACTGCCTTTCTTTGTTTCCTTGTTTTAAGATTTAGAATTGACGGAAGCCAGGAAACACAGTTTTTGTAATTTCTTTTCACCGTCCTGTATGTCTTGACCTTAAGTGATATTACCATCACTGAATTCCCCACTATCAACATCTTGGGGACTACCATTGACAAGAAACTAAACTGGACTAGCCATATAAATACTGTAGCTGGAAAAGCAGGTCAGAGGCTAGAAATTCTTCAGCGAGTAACTCACCACCTGACTCCACAAAGCCTGTCCGCCACCTGCAAGCCTTAAGACAGGAGTGTAATGGGATACTCTCCACTTGCCAGTATGAGTGCACCTCCAAAAATACTCAAGAAGCTCAATGCCATCCAGGACAAAGCAGCCCACTCGACTGGCACGCCTTCCACAAGCATTCACTCCCTCCATCAAGGATGCACAGTGGTAGCAGTGTGTACCATCTACAAGAGGCACTGCAGGAACTCATCAAGGCTCCTTAGGCAGCACCTTCCAAACCCACAACCGCTATCATCTAGAAGGACATGGGCAGTAGATGCATGGGAGCACCATCTAGAAGTTGCCCTCCAAGCTACTCACCATCTTGACTTGGAAATATATTGCCGTTCCTTCATTATTGCTGGATCAACATCCGGGAACTCCGTAACAGCACTGTAGCTAAGGTGTAACTAGACCACAGGGATATAGGAACATAGGATTTCCTCGAGAGCAATTAGGGATGGGTAATAAATGCTCACCAGCAACGCTCACTTCCTGTAAATGATTTTTTTAAAGTTCAAGTACTATTCTAGGGTAGTATGCACAGCACAGTATAAGTTAGTGTACACCTTTCTCATCTCTAACTTCTGAATCCATCAAAACTGATGGAATAAAAAACAATTATAAGGGCCCTACATGAAATGTGGGTCAGCAGACCTGACTGTATTTATTGGGCATGAATCCAATGACAAAAAATGCCTGAATGATTTCACTACAAAGTGGAACAAAAATAGCAATCTCATTTGAATCCACAGAATTAGCCGTTAAGGGAAGGAGAAAAACATGACAGTGGTGTTTTTCTGAGATTGGAGTTGAGATGCATTGTTAAAACATACCTTGCATCATAAGGCCAGACAAAGTCCTCTCTTTGAGTACTAGGTGCTGACAAGTGACAATAATTGAAAGTCTATCATTCTTCAGCATTCTTATCCCTAACATTGGTAAAGTAATTTTTTTAATGAAAATAGCGTTTTAGTGACAGAATTGAATAATGTTGCTTTAATTCGGTGCTCCATGTGTAATGGTGAAGTGGACATTATCGTGATGAAGACCATCTTTCTCTTTCGTGGTTTAATATTTTCTATTTTTTTCATTACAGACGAATTGCCATACCTGAAGTGCCCTCTACATACTGTCTTAAAACTAACACCTGTTGCCTATGGTCAGTAATCACACGCTTTACTATCATCATTCAAATCTCTTCTATTAACACTGAGCACAGGGCAAGGTAAATCAGATGCTGAACTTGTTAAATTTGAATTAATTTTTAAAATAATTCTTGGATGTCCTTTTTTAAATTTATACTTATTGAAAAATCCAGAATAAATGAAGGCATATTTGAAACTTGATTTTACATGGTGTTTACAATATTTTTCATATCTCAGAAATGCAAATTGAAGTATTTAATGAAGTAAATGATATCTGTGAAACATGTATTTTTCAATTTCCAAAGAATGAAAAATTCTGTAGAGGATAGAGATTCGTCATTTATCAGCCGCGTCATGGCTTTTTGTTAACCTGCTGACAGTTGTCTTCGTTTTTGCTTTTCCTGTGGTAAAACAAATGTCGCTGAAACAAAATATTTAAATCATCCAAGCAGCACTTTTTGTTTGTCCTCCAGAATATGGTCATTCATCTTTATTTTACATTTTTTCCAGATTTTCTTTTACAGAAAAAGTGTATGCTTGTGTTTTTGCACATCGCAACCACAGTGCATATACAGTAACACCTAATAAATGGTTTGTGCTACATCTAAGTGAGGGATGATGACATTTGAAGGGGGGGGGATCTTGAGATACAAGATCTCAAATTTCAGACTTTCATTCTGTTCATACTTTGGAAAATATTGTGGTTCTTTCCTTTTCTCCTTTCTGTTCCCCCCCCCCCCCCCACCCCCCATTTAGATATGCGCCTGATTTCTATTCAGTTCCTTGAAGATCGTGAACTTTCCAGCTGAGGAATCCTGATGGTCATTCCTAATCCCACCAAGCTGGCACATCATGTTGGTCCTCCAACATGCTTTTAAAACAGCCTTGCACTCTTAATAATATTGTAAAGTAATAGTTTGCTTGGTATGAGTTACAAATCCGAGTATTTATGTAAAAGGAAGGATGAGGAATGTGATTTTACAATTCTCATTCTTGTGTTCACATCCTTCCATGGTCTCACTCCTCCCCATCTTTTCAACCTCTTCCAGCCCTACTACCCTCTGAGAATTCTGTGTTCCTCCAATTCTAACCTATTATTCAAACCCACTCCCTTCACCCCACCATTGGTGGCCATATCACAGATGCCTAGGGCCCAAAGCTCTAACATTCCTTTTGTTAAACCTCTTCATTTTCTCTCTCTTTTCTAACACTCCTTACTGCCTACGATCCTCCTTGACCATGCTTTTGGTCATTGTTCCAATATCTTTCTTGGTCGCAATGTTTGTCTCTTTTGGAATGTTTTATCGCATTAAAGGGTGCTATATGAATGCAAGTTGTTAATATTGGGAGAGGTGGTGTGGGGAACATCTGTTCCATCAAGGATGCCTGACCGTTGCAGCCTACATAACATCTCCTGTGAAAGTTCAAAGAAGACCTGCAACAGCAATCCTGAGGCTAACTTGGGGAAATCTCAGGGGAAATCCATCTTCACCTCCCTAAGACGATCAAGGAAACCTTCAGGTTGCTGCAGTAAGCAGTGAAATCGTTCAAATCCCAATTAACCTGCAACTTGTCCCCTATAACTGGAAGGTCCTTTCTGTGAAGTTGTTTTTTCTGCTCTCTGAAGTACTGTGCATTATCCTTTCATACACATGCTTCAATAGTCTGTTGCAGAGGGTGAGCTCTGAAAATAAATACCCCCTAACATTAACTCATTGAAGATTTTATATCCATGCCTCCTGGTTGCACTATCTGTCTCTGATAACTTATCCATCTGGATATCATCCAAATTGTTTGGAGGATTTTCCCTATTTTGAAAATTAGAATATTATTACTTCACTTTTCAATCAAATACAGGAATAAGTCAAAATAAATTATACTGAATTGAATAGGAGTACCAGTGAGTAGAATTAGAGCCATTGTTAAAGAATCCATCTATTTTGCTGAGTGGCAGCGCCCACGTTTATCAATCAATCAAATACAGCATTTGACACAGATAAGGCAGGATTCCTCATACAAAACATTAACATGGCAGAGAAAAGAGAAAGTTACATCACGTTCTTCAAACCAAAGTTGATAAACAGTTGCTGTAAAACTGGTAACAGAGCAGAAACACGGGAATTCAATGTTAATGGGGCAAAAATTGGTTTGGTGAATCTCAAAGGACAAGCCGAAGTCCCAAGGCAATCTAGGCAAAACCTTTGGACATGGAAGAAAGGCTCAACACCTTAGCTCAAACAATAACATCTTGAATAAATTCACCAACATTGAACAAGTGGATGTGCCGAAATTTGTTTGAAAGCATTTTATAGAACAAAAGTTTTGGGTCCCAAGAGCACCTTTAAAGTAAATCCAAAGCGATGCTTTATGCAAAAGCATGACAAATGTGCACGTCAGTCGGCACACTTCAATCACATACCTGATGAAGGAGGGGGTAAGCTATGTCAGTCGCAGCATTATATCATGAGGCTGCAGAAGCAGCACCACCACAATAGAGTTTCCCATACTGCCACTCAAATTTGATATTCCATTCAGTCAAGCCATGGCTGTCAAAGGAGAAACATCGACCAGCTTAAGATCAACTTGAAAAGAAAATATTAGTTTCACTGTCATGCTCAAATCATAGGGATGTTGGACAACAATGCTGCCATATGTTATCTCCAAATTAAAAGCTCTCCCAAGGAATATCACATAACCACAAGGCATGATCGGCTGTGAACATGAAACAGTTTGATGGATGTAGGTTTTATTAAAGACTAGTTGCATAATATGCAATGCAAAGGCCCTCTCTGGAATATCATGTTGTTGGGTATTTAGGTATCCTAAACTGTGCTGCATTAAGGCTATCCAACATATTAATTGCCTAGATCTTCTAATTATTCTCAGGGATTGGCAGGCCAGTTGCAAGTGATGGATGTCAGCTTCAACTGACCATTTAAACAGCAGATACGCTGAAAGTAAAATGTGTGGCTCTGTTTGCATCGTCAGGCAAGTAGAAGAGATCAGACTATTTACTCATTGCCTAATGGATCAAAGAAGACTGGAATTGCATTGACTCATTCTTGATCAAACATGACTTGAAGAAGTGTTGTTAACCATGGATGGTTCTAAGATGGCTGATGAAAGTGATCTCTGCCTTTCACCTATTTAAACACAGCAATTCAGACACAGCATTTCAAGGTTTCCATACATGTAAATAAAAAAAACTCAAAACTGACCAGTAACACCTTGATTATTTCTTTTAGAAATTAATTGTATGAATCACAGAATTGTTACAGCATAGGAGGCCATCTAGCCCATCATGTTTACACAGGCTCTTCAAAGGAGCATTATCATTTAGTGCCATTCACCTGCCTTTTTCCTGAAACCCTGCACATTGTTTCAATTCAAATAATCGTGCAATGTCCTCTTGAGTGCCTCAATGGACCCTGCCAGGCAGTGCATTCCAGACCCAAGCCACGTGCTGTGTGAAAAAGTCCTCCCTAAAGTGTGGTGCCCAGAACTACACAATACTGGACTTCCGGTGACGGCGGGCGGGAGGCGGCCGCACAATGGAGAGCCCCCGCTCGGGAACGGCAATTTCGGGGCTTTAAGCCCGGTCACAGGGTCCGCGGAAGCGGCAGAAGAAGGGAGAAGGCACGGAGGAGGCACTGAGAAGACACAGGAGGGGAAAAAACCCCAAAGAAAAATGTCGAGGGTGAGCAAAAAGACGGCCGAAAAAAAACCAGCTGGGGTCCGTCGAGGAGTGGAAAGGTCACCGCAGGGTCACCAGGAAAAATGGAGGCTGGAGCACTAGGGAAGGCTGAAGAAATAACCAAGGTGATGGCTGCGGAATTTGAAAAGCAGTTGGCGCAGATTGCGAAATGCATGGAGACTGTGAGGAAGGAGATGAGGGAGGTCTTGAGTGTGCTGGTGGAGGAGGCGGTTTCCCCGGTGAGGACGGAGGTGGCGAGCGCAGTGGCGGAGGTGTGAGAGCAAGGGGAGGCGCTGAAGGAAGTGAAGGAGACGTTATTGCAGCACGGTGATCAACTTGCCTCGATGGGGAAAGAGATGTGGAATGTGATGGATACTAACAAGGATCTGCGAGGAAAAATGGAAGACCTGTAAAATAGATCCAGGCGACAGAACTTGAGGATTGTGGGGCTGCCCGAAGGAGTTGAAGGATAGAAGCCGACTGAGTATTTTGCCGCGATGCTGGCAAAACTACTGGGGGAGGGGGTGGACCCCTCCCGATATGAACTGGATCGGGCTCATCGGTCGTGGAGGCCTGTACCAAAGGCGAGTGAGCCGCCAAGGGCAGTGACTCTGTGCTTCCGTAGGTACAGGGTGAAGGAGAAGGTCCTGAGCTGGGCCAAGCAGAAGTGGGTGGTGCAGTGGGCTGGAGCTGGTAATACGTGTATACCAGGACTTTACGGTGGAGCTGGCAAGGAGGCGGGCTGCCTTCAACCGGGTGAAGAGGGCACTGTACATTAGCAAGGTGCGGGTCGGCATTGTATATCCAGCGAAGCTGAGGGTGACTTACAAGCTCAGGGACTTTTATTTTGGAACGGCGGAAGCAGCGGAGGAGTTTGGGAAAGCAAAAGGACTGGCAGAACTGACAAATTGAGGAATGGCCATGTGCCAATGTAACCTCATGACTGTATTTTCTTCTTTTTTGTATCACTGCGCGCAGGTGTAGAGATTAAAGGAGCCAAGGTGGTATATATTTGGACAAGGGAGGGGACGGGAATTTCACTCAAAATGAGAGTTCTTTGGGGTGTAGGTGGATAGGCGGGGTTTGTGTGCTAAAAGGGGATCTTTGGGCTTCCCTGGGGCCGGGCAAGTGGGAAAGGGACCCGGGCGGGGGCCTCCACGCTGGCCGGTGTGTGCCGGCCAGTGAACGGGAGTGAGGTGGGGGGAGGGGCTGCGGCCATCGGAGCCTGGCAGAACAGAGTCCGAGTGGTCTAGCCGGGGTGGAAAGTTGGGGGGGGGAAGGAACCGAGGGTAGGGGGAGGAGTTTTACAAGAGGCAGTGGACGGGAGGAGCTGGAGACCTGGGGTGGGAGCTGTGTAAAATTAAGGGTGACTACGGGTAATCCCTGATTTATTTTTGTCATTTGTTTATGTAAACACGCGGGTTGAGGTTTGGGGGGTTGGTGGGTAGATGGGATCGTTGTTGTTATTATGGGGACTGACATATCTTGCTGATTATTGTTTATTGTTGATGGATGTAAATGTGGGAGAAAATGTGAAAATGGAGGAGAATAAAAAAAATTTTTAAAAAAAGAACTACACAATACTCGAGCAGAGGTATTAACTAGTGCCCTAAACAAGTTCAGCACAACCTCCTTGCTCTTGTACTCTGTGCCACAATTATAAAGCCTAGAATACTGTATGATTTAATAACTGCTCTTTCCAGCTGTCCTATCTACCTCTTTCTCCCCCCGTACCAGTTAGGTAGACGTAGAGTGGATGTTTCCCCTTGCTGGACATTCTAGAAGGAGAGGCCATAACCTTCGGCTAAGAGGTGGCAGATTTAAAACAGAAATGAGGAGGAATTACTTCACTCAAAAGGTTGTGAACCTGTGGAATTCTCTACACCAGAGTGTAGTGGACACTGGAATACTAAACTAATTTGAGGAGATACATTGTTTTATAATTGGTGGGGTGAAGGGTTGTGCGGTGCAGGCAGGAAGGTGGAGATGAGGCCAAGAATGAGATTAGCCATAATCGTATTGAATGGCAGAGCAGGCACGCAGGGCTGAAGTGCCTACTCCTAGTTCTTATGTTCTTATTATTCTTACTCTGGATTGACCATTGTCCTTTTCTACCAACATCCTAAACCTTATACAATGATCGCTGTCTCCTAAATGTTCCCCACTGACACTTGGCTCATCTAATTTCCAAGAACCAGGTCTAGCAATGCATCCTTTGTTGTTGGACTGGTGTAAAACATTCTCTTGAACACACTCCTGTAACCCTTACCCCTTTCTGTCCTTTACACTACCACTATCTCAGTTTATATTAAGGGGTGGCATAGTGGTCAGCACTGCTGCCTTACAACTCCAGGGATCCGGGTTCAATTCCGGCCTTGGGTGACTGTGTGGAATTTGCACTTTCTCCCTGTATCTGCGTGGGTTTTCTCCGAGTGCTCCAGTTTCCTCCCACAGTCCACATGTGCAGGTTAGGTGGATTGGCCATGATCAATTGCCCCTTAGTGTCCAAAAGGGTTAGAGGTTAGGTTAGATGGCGTTACTGGGTTGTGGGGATGTGGTAGGGGTCTTGACTCCAGTAAGAGTACACATTCAGAGGGTTGGTGCAGACTTGATTGGCCAAAAGACCTCCTTCTGCACTGTAATGATTCTATTCTAATTAAAGTCCTCCATTATAACTATATAATGTTTGCATCTCTGTTTCCCTACAGATTTGTTCCTCTGCATCCTTCCCATAAGTTGGTCACCTATAGACTACACTGAGCAATGGGATTGCACTTTTTTTGTTCCTTGGCTCTAGCCAAATGAATTCTGTCCTTGAGCCCTCTGGGACATCCTCTTTCTCCAGCCTTGCAGTGCTCTCCTTAACCAATATCACCACTGTGATAGCACGGTCCTTTGCAGGCCACATGACTAGCCCTGAGTCCCTGGGGATGGAGTGTGTGAACCTGAGCCTCATCAGGTGCCAGGGCGTGAATCCGGGAACTTTGGGTTCATCAGATTAAGCCTGGGAGTCAAGGGAACTAGCCCTGTGTTGTGTTGATCTATAATACAAAGTTATTCCTTTTTTAAAAACTGCCTTGTCGTATTACTCCGCACTACAACAGTCACCTCTCCTCCTTTTCTTCCTACACTATCTTTCCTGAACACATTGTCCCCAGGAATATTTGACACCTGGTCCTGCCTCTTCTTGAGCCAGATCCCTTTTATCACCACCATGTCATAATCCCACATGGCAACTGCACTTATAACACCCCAATCTTATTTGCTCCAGCCTATGCATTGACATACATGCAATATAACCCTGATTTAGACGTCACTACTTTCTCCCTTGTACTGAATCTGCCTTTAACTTGCTATTCTATGTTCTCTCCCAATATTTTGTCCACCTCGATATTATTCTCTAATGCTGGATGTAAAAGGATTATTTTGTTACTATGTGTAATATGCACTCAAACCTACAGGTATATTTTTAGATTAAAAACATGTATTTTATTTTGAAAATTACTGTACTTCAAGATGCGAAAACAAAATAGAATAAGAATCTGTTGCATCAAACGATGGGACATGCAAGAGTCAACTTTTGTGATTTTCCTTCCTTTGCTGTTGGCGTTATAAATGTTGAGCATATTGACAGTAGATTGGACTTAATATAAGGAATGTTTGGTTTTAATGTCATTTTATTCAAATCCATAGTCCATGGGTTCAGCAATTAGCATTGACAACTGCAGAATTGATTAATGAGTTTTCACAATATGCTACTCACTTTCTGTATTCATGTTTAAAACTTTATTTTCTTTCAGGTTGTAAAATGGAAACCTTTTACTTAAATGTAAAAGCAGTAAACACACATCGTGACCGGCCACAGGTAAAGACTCTGTTTTTCTTCAACTAGCTTCACAGTTTAAGTGTGTTAAGCCCTAAATGAGAATGTAAATTGTCTTTTTGACAAAAATTGGGGAAAAAAATATCTTTAGTCCCCTGATAAAGTTGTTGTCATTCTTGAACTATTACAGTCTGTGTGGTCAAATTGCTTTCGTAATGATAGAGAAGAAAACATAACAAATTTACGACATAGGCGCAGAAAATTCAGCCCATAGTGTCTATATTTGCCGAGAATGGGTCATCCAGCCTAATTCCACTTTCAGAATCTTGAGGAATATTTATGAGGTTGGATATGGCGTTCCAGAAGTTTAACCCAGCAAGCAATAGGGAGTGGCAAAAGATGTCCAAGTTAAAACGGTCTGTAACTTGAAGGTATCTGTCCCCTCCCTTTTGCATCAGACTGTCTCCATCTCCCCCTCCAGCTAAATGATTCTGAGGCAGGGAGATTTGAGGCAGAGACATCTACAGCAGATGTGTTTGCTCAGAAAAAACAATGTACAGTAGCAACAGTGTGTACCAACTACAAGATGCACTGCAGGAACTCACCAAGACTCCTTAGGCAGCACCTTCCAAACTCACAACCACTACCATCTAGAAGGACAAGGGCAGCAGATATATGGGAACACCACCACTTGGAAGTTTCACTCCAAGTCGCTCACCATCCTGATTTGGAAATAAATCGACATTCCTTCACTGTCAAAATCATGGAACTTCCTCCCTAATAGCACAGTGGGTGCACATACACCACATGGACTACGGTGGTTCAAGAAGGCAGCTCACCACCACCTTCTCATGGGCAATTGGGGTTGGGAACAAAAGCTGGCCTAGCTAGGGAAGCTCACGTCCCTTTTATTTTTTTTAAAGCAAGTAGGAATAAAAGGTAGTTGTTCAGAGTAACAGAAGCTGGGGCCAGTGCTGTTCACACTGACACAAATTATTTTGATTTTGGAATCAGAATTTCTTTACTCGCAGATAACACTAAATTGGAGGAGGGGAGAAGGTCAATGCTGAGGAAGATTGTAATGAATCACAAGAGGACATTAATTTGCAGAATTGGGAAAATAATTGACTAATACGTTAAATACAGATAAGTGAGAGGTAGCACATTTTGGGAGGAAGAATAGGAAAGGCACTGATTACTTGGAAGAGGCTAGTTTAAATGGGATAGAGGAACAAAGGACCTCAAAAGTTCAAATATATCAATCACCAAATGTTGCACTACAGGTTAGCAAAGCCATTAGAAAAGCAAAATAAACATGAGGCTTTATTTCTAGTTGGTTAGAATTGAGAAGTACTGAAGTTATGTTAAATTTGTATCTACCCTTGGTTAAAGCACGCTTTTTTTCTTTACTCTTTTCGTGAGACATGGGTGTTGCTGGCAGGGGCAGCATTTGTTGACCATCCCTAATTACCCTTGAACTGAGTGGCTTTGCCAGACCATTGTACAGGGAAGTTAGAGTAGGAACAGGTAAGGGTGATAAAGGATATTAATGAACCAGGTGAAATTGTACGACCATTGGTGATAGTTGTCATGTCACCATCACTGAGACTAGCTTTATACTCCAGCTTTATTAATTTAATTTAAATTCCACCAGCTGCCAAGTATGAGTTGAACTCATGATTCGAGGGCATTAGTCTGGGCCTCTGAATTACTAGTCCAGTGATATTAACTACCACTACATTATTGTCTTTCCTTTAGTGTACTGTAAGCAGCTTTGGTTGCCATTTTTGGAAAAGAATATGTAGGCACTGCAGAGGTGACTATATATTACATAATCGTGTGTGTATGCATATTAGGAAAGGATTGACAGGCTGGGTCGCCTCTGCTTGAAAAAATAAAGCTGAGGGGTGACCTAATAGAGGTCTTTAAAATTGAGATGTTTTAATAGAATGGATACTGAGCGAATGTTTTCTCTAGTGGGTAAGAGCATAATCAGAGGCCATCAATGTAAGAGAGTCTCCAATATGGATTTCAAAGAAATTTCTTTACCCAAAGAGTATTAAGAACAAGGAGCTTTGTGACAGAGTGGTTGAAGCAAATCGTATAGATGCATTTAAGGGAAATCATGAGGGAGAAGGGAATAGATGGTAACGATCGTAGATTTAGTTGATAAAAGATGGAAGGAGGCTCGAATGGAGCATAAACACTGGCATGGACTGGTTGGTTTGAATGACCTGTTTCTGTGCCTTATGTCTTTTTAATCCTCTTGTACACTGAATTTCTACTTGCACCAAATTCCTGACTTTAGCACTTTAACAATACAACACTTATTATAACCACTCTTTGTTACTACTCTGGAAGATGTTACTTGACTATTTCAGTCTAAGTAATCTTTTAATGGCATGATGAGTTTGAATTTCTGTCAAACAACCTCTCCAACACTGAAATTAACTTTCACAAATATGGAGTCACATTCCTTTAAATATTAATTTGGAGATTTGCAAAAATACTTTTATTACTTTTCACTCATCTCTTTCTCTCCCTCTTGCTTTCCTGACATATTATATTAAATATTTTAACTGACACTTCCTGGTCCAGACTCTGTGCTGCTCATTAATGATTCATCAGTATGATCGGTTAAGGAGATACAAAGTTGCTTGTACTGTTAACTGGTCTCAAATGGTTGAAGAGAGCATTGAGTTTTTTGATGATTGAATTATGGGAACTCCAGAAGTCCATAAAATTTAATGTGCAGTGTAACTGTTTGTCACTGACCATATTTCTTTTTTTCTTTTTTGTTTATAAATTTAGAGTACCCAATTCATTTTTGTCCAATTAAGGGGCAATTTAGCGTGGCCAATCCACCTAGCCTGCACATCTTTGGGTTGTGGGGGCAAAACCAATGCAAAGATCTGGGGCTGGATTAGCGCAGTGGGCTAAACAGCTGGCTTGTAATGCAGAAAAATGCCAGTAGCGCGGGTTCAATTCCCATACGGGCCTCCCCGAACAGGCGGCGGAATGTGGCGACTAGGGGCTTTTCACAGTAAATTAATTGAAGCCTACTTGTGACAATAAGCTATTATTATTATTATTTTAATTATTAACACGGGGAGAATGTGCAAACTCCACACGGCCAGTGACCCAGAGTCGGGATCGAACCGGGGACCTTGGCGCCGTGAGGCAACAGGGCTTACCCACTGCGCCACCGTGCTGCCCATCACCGACCATATTTCTGACCCATTGTTTCTCCGTTTTATATATTTGGTACCTTATGAATAGTTGTTTATTTTTGGTAAAGTTTATTTGGCACGGTAGAATGCTACATCTGTGGAACTCATAGTGAGAAAACCAGCACTCAATATATTTTTGGTTGACCTTTGTGCTTAGACTGCTCTTAAAAGCAGGTATTTAGCTAACTATTTTCTAGGAGGTTGAACATGAAGCAGCCTTAGTAGTGCCAGTTTTGGAAAATTATTGCCCTGTACCTTTTGAGATTTTTGAATTTTGTGTTGAGTTTTATCAGAGAGAATACCCTATTGTACATTGGCTCGTGACTTGGATTTGTTTGTTTCCCGCCTTGTTTTTTGCTGTTCTCATTGTGGGGAATGGAAGGGGTGGCAACATTTATTATTGGAAGTATGATGAGAATATTTCTTTAAATGCCAAGTAGCCGTTTCAAATCATTTGGGTGATTGGGAAAAGAGTAATATTAAACAGCGTGGCCTGAAACCCCAATATTTTAGTTTATTTGAAGGACTGTGCATAAAGATTGATTTGCACCTGGAGTGATTGCTTGAAGAAATAGGGCTTTGGTATTTCTAAATCAAAAATTTATTATGAATACAATATTACTTTTTAACATCACACCTGAAACGACTTGCCCCTTAATGCTACTGCTCAATTTACAGTTAAACAACAAGAAAAGAAACATACAGCTCTCAATCTATTTTAAATCAGCAGGGCATAGAATAATACTTGCTTTATAAACTAGATTTGGCTCCTGTTAGAACCCCTTCAGACTCTGGCTGAATATTTTCAAAAAGCTGGTTCACCTGACGTGTTTCAGCTTCTTGCTTGTCCCCAGACAAGACTTCTCTGCTTTACATATTATTACTCTTTTATAACTATCCTACTGTGAGAGAATTGTGGACTCGGGGTCAGACAGATCAGAATTGACCCATTCTCTCTCCCAAAGCCTTCTCTAAAACCAACCGCCTCTCTGCATTTCTTGGCTCCACCCAGCAATTATCTGATCTCCCCAAACTGAATTTTTAAAAATTATCTATACAGGCTGCAAAGCACATTAACTCCCCAGGGACTTCCCCAGTCAAACCATATTCCTTTCGTCAAATTCATCTTCTGGTTCCTAGAAGCTCCCAGCCCTTTACAAAACAAAATCCTTTTCAAAAACATGACCACTGTAGTCAAACCACACTATAACCCGAGGCTTTTCACCCTGAAATTATCCTAATATTTAGAAGCCAATATGCCTAAAATCCCCCATTCGTCACAATCGAGTTGAATGTGTTCTGATCCAGAGTGACCGTCTGTATTTTTGAATTGATTCTCAGATCATGGAATCATAGATACCTACACTGCAGAAGGAGACCATTTGGCTTGTCATGTCTACACCAACCCTCTGAAAGAGCACCCTACCGAGGCCCACGCTTCCCCCCCCCCCCCCCCCCCGCATCTCTATAAACCCACCTAATCTTCACATCCCTGGACACTAAGAGGCAATTTAGCATGGCCAATACACCTAACCTGTCCATCGTTGGACTGTGGGTGGAAACCAGAGCACCCAGAGGAAACCCACGCAGACACATGGGAGAAAGTGCAGACTCTGCCTCGAAAACATCCAAAGTCGCTGTTTGCACTAGAATATGTGCTGTAGTTACACCAACAGTGTTTTTAGGTGAGGAGATCACAGGTTTTCACAGAGAAGGAAGGGATAATAGTACCATGTCAAGATGAGGTGTGGCTTGGAGAGGAACTTTGCATGTGGTGGCATTCATGTGCATCTGCTGCCCTTGGCCTTTGAGGTGGGAAAGATTATGGGTTTGAAATGTACTGTTGAAGGAGCTTTGGTGAGTTTCTGCAGTGCATCTTATAGAGTTTACACACTACAGCCAAGGTGTGCTCGTGTAATGGAGGTAGCGAATGATTAAAGGTGATGGATAGAACAAAGAACAAAGAAAAGTACAGCACAGGAACAGGCCCTTCGCCCTCCAAGCTTGCATTGACCATGCTGCCTGTCTAAACTAAAATCTTCTACACTTCCGGGGTCTGTATCCCTCTATTCCCATCCTATTCATGTATTTGTCAAGATGCCCCTTAAACGTCACTATCGTCCCTGCTTCCACCACCACCTCCGGCAGCGAGTTCCAAGCACCCACGTCCCTCTGTGTAAAAAAAACTTGCCTCGTACATCTCCTCTTAACCTTGTCCCTCGCACCTTAAACCTATGCCCCCTAGTAATTGACCCCTCTACCCTAGGAAAAAGTCTCCGACTATCCACTCTGTCTATGCCCCTCACAGTTTTGTAGACCTTTATCAGGTCGCCCCTCAACTTCCTTCGTTCCAGTGAGAACAAACCAAATTTATTCAACCTCTCCATACCAGGCTAATGCCCTCCATACCATACCAGGCAACATCCTGGTAAGTCTCTTCTGCACCCTCTCTAAAGCCTCCACATCCTTCTGGTAGTGTGGCGACCAGAATTGAACACTATACTCCAAGTGTGGCTTAACTAAGGTTCTATAAAGCTGCAACATGACTTGCCAATTTTTATACTCAGTGCCCTGGCCAATGAAGGCAAGCATGCCGTATGCCTTGACTACCTTCTCCACCTGTGTTGTCCCTTTCAGTGACCTGTGGACTGGATAGAGTGCCAGTCCAGTAGGCCGTTTGTCCTGATGTGTGTTGAGCTACACGGGTGTTGTTGGTGCTGCACTCATCTAGTGGAGAGTCGTCATCTACCACAATCTTAACTTGTGCTTTCTAAGTGGTGGACAGGCTACGGGTAAGGACGTGAGTCACATGCCACAATTTGTGGCGTCTAACCTATTGTAGCCGCAGTATTTACGTGGCTATTCTAGTTAAAGTTCAGACCAATAATGACTCTACCCCAGGGTGTTGATGATGGGGGATTCAGAGATGGTAATGCCATTAGTATCAGACATTAATTTACCAGATAATTATGCAAAAAATAGGCAACCATGATTCAGGATTCAATTTGTGTTATTGTAGGTGAAGCATTTTTTGTTACTTTTGTTATTTCAAAGATGGTAATATTTTTTATAATTGCATTTATTATTGTTACGTTTTTGTTTAATGTCTGCTAACTTTATCAAATGACAGAGCCTAAACTGTGATGGTTATTCTTTTAACTATTGAGAGTGTGTTGTACTTCAGTAAGCCAGAGTACAGTTATCAGGGTCCTTTGTTTGACCCCTAGCTCTTGTTACATTGACCTGAATGGTGTCCACTTCAAGGTGTGTAAGATTTGAAAAGGCCAATGATAGTTTCACCATCACCAATCGCTCCCAAGAAAATATTTTAGCCGGAATTCTCCGGCCGTTCGCTGGCAGCGGGATTCTCTGGTCCTGCCGTCAGCGCACCCTCCCCGTCCGTGGGTTTCCCAGTGGTGTGGGGTAGCCTCAAAGGGAAATCCTCCCGCCGCCAGTGAATAGTGCGCCGCCACCTGCTCCTGAGAAACACGCGGCTGGGAGCCCGGAGAATACCGACCGCAGTGTCAAAATCCAAGTCCCTAAAGTCAAAAGGGCTTCTCTTGGATATGAGTGAATTAAATATTAATATGGATGAGTTCCAGAATTAAAACCAGGAGAAGCAACACAAGGAACTCTTAAATTTGAATCAACCTGCTGCATCATTCCAGCAATAACATCAGATCACTGTCAACTCCTGTGAAGAGCAATCTTCATGCCAGTGATGTAATTTGAGCAATAATAATAATCTTTATTAGTGTCACAAGTAGGCATATATTAAAATGAAGTTACTGTGAAAATTCCCTAGTTGCCACACTCCGGCGCCTGTTCGGGTACAGAGAGGGAGAATTCAGAATGTCCAATTCCCCCAACAAGCACTTCTTTCAGGATGCAGGAGTGAAAAAGATCAGCCGGGAACCTTCTTCCCATTCAGTTTGAAACAGGAACTTCTTTTAAATTAAAGGATTATTTACTGTGAATGTTCCTACTCAGGCTATTCTTAATTTAGCTTTAGACGTTTTCTTGCATTCCAAAGACCCACAGGAAAAAACACAAGGTTCTGCTTCTATTATGTAACCGCGCTTGAAAGAAAACAAAATGCTCCTTCTTATAACGATATATATTTTTGAAGAACCTGTCAGAAATATACCAAATATGTACTTCACAATGACCGAAGGTTTTGAATTTAACCAGTATTATGTTATGATCTATTAACTGTTGTCTTCTTCTTTCACAGAATGTTTCATTAAATCGCACACGGGAGGAGGCACTGAGTACTGTCCCACATCATAAGTAATTGGAACATTTTCAATGAATAACTCAACTGGTTATTAACATGTTGTTCATTTGGGGCCCATTGAAATTAATTTACTAATATTTTAATGAACTAAAGGGTATAAAATCATCCGAGATCTGCTTTTGTGTAATTTGCCCCACCTTGCAACCGTCCAACCTAAAATATAAATGTTGTATCTTTTCATCTTTTTTCAGTTAGTAGCTAGAAACTAACTGGCTGAAAGAGGTGGCTATGATTGTGTAATAATAGATACTGTAGGCTAAATGACTGAAAAACAATTTCAAAGTACAATTGCAATCATTTAACCTTTCTTAATTCTTGGTTATTATCTAGTAGACACTATCTGATGATCAGAAGAAATATGGAAAATATTTTCACCAGTGGATTGCTCAATTTGTGAATTATGATGTCAGTCCTTTGGTGAAAATATTCTTGTACTTCAGTCGTATCTGCATTCAGTCTGCATTCTGTTTGTCTCATTAAAATGTTTCTCATTGCATTTTTCACGCGTATTAGTCACTCTGACAGTAATGTGACTGATATAATTTATTTACTGTACGTTTAACCCATATTTATTTCCCTGTAAAAGTTTAATTATGGTGAAACATTAGATGTTTCATTCTACCAGAACATATTCTTGTTTTTTTTCCTTATATCTTTATGGACCGATGATCATCGAGCTCTGTTCTCATAGCATTTGTTTTAATGAGGATCTAGTATAAAACAAGAACCTAATCAAATCAAGCACCACAGAAGAAGCTAGTAAAATTGCTGTATGTCATAGTGTGCAGTATACACTGCCAGACAATTTCTCCATGATTTAAAAAAATGACACTAACTTGAAAAGCTTTACTGAGATTCTGACTTAGTTTTTTAAAAAAAGGTTGTTCTGCACCTGCGGTGGAACAGGCCTTAACTTTGTGTTTATTATTTTATATTTTGTTCCGAGGACAATCCGTTTTCCCCAAAAATTATACTATGCTGTCTTGTGTAGAGCCGTAGAAAAGTACAGTTTTGTTAACACTGTACTGTTCTGAATTGCTTTGTTTATTTTTGTTATCTTTGTATTCCGAGCTCTTTTTCTAACTGGAACACCATCTGGCAACACAATGAGTTGCATCAGGGAAGTCATAACCAACAAGAGGGGAACCTCAATCTTTTACATAAATATGTGGCTTTAAGCCAAGGGAGTTCTGGACAGCATAACCACAAATTTCAGTTGTACTTAATTTTTTAAAATCCCTTTAACAAGGGGACTTGAATTGTTTTAAAAATGCAGCTGAAAACAAAGTGGGCAGTTTGTTAATTGTTTGTTATTCAATAACACTTAAAAGTGGCAATCTGCTCAGTGGGATCTTGAGAATTAACAAAATAATGATTGGCCATTTATCTTGTTGCGTTCCATTCCTGTCATAAGTGGAGCTTCAGATCTTGTTTGTATTGCAGTAAGACCTGTACAGTACATGTTGGGGAGTGGCATTGTGTCCTTTATTCTCAGGTGTCCTAATTTTCAAAGAACTATTGTAAATATTGTGAACCTTTTCCATTAGAATGTGGTGTTCTTTACCTAGCATTGATAGCAGCAGAGAAACTGTGCTGTACCTAGGATAGAGTCATAGAATCATTGAGTTTACAGTGCAGAAGGAGGCCATTCGTCCCATCGAGTCTGCAGCAGCCCTTGGAAAGAGCACCCTATTTCACATCTCCAGCCTATCCCCATAACCTAACCTTTTGGACACTAAGGGGCAATTTAGCATGGCCAATCCACCTAACCTGCACATCTTTGGACTGTGGGACAAAACCGGAGCACCTGGAGGAAACCCATGCAGACACTGGAGCAAGTGCAAATTCCACACACAGTCACCCGAGGCCGGAATTGAACCTGAGTCTCTGGAGTTGTGAGGCAGCAGTGCTAACCACTGTGCCACCATGCTGCCCCATGCAAGCATTCAATCCCCAAGAACAGTTTCTCTGCAATAAGCATTCTGGGTAAAAAGCACCCAATTCAACAAACGCTATTTGTTTGCATGAGGCATGGCCACCTCACGTTAAACAGCATTCACTGACCTCAGGAGGATTTGGGACAGAAAGGAAACAACCTACATGAGGAAGCACTGATGATCCTGACTTAATGAAAGTTCCAGAAACAACAGCTTTGGACGGGCTGTATCCCATGATGTGAAAGTGTTTCATTCATTGAACGTAGTCTGTTGAGTGTTCTAATTTATGATCTGTTGTTTCTGAATGCCTGTTGTATATTTATCATGCAAGTTATTTGGGTCTCAATAAGTGCTTGTTTTTTGCAGGTGTCCATTTTTTGGAACAGTCCATTTACGCTGTAGTTTGCTTTAATGAGCTTTAACTGCATTCAGCGACATTGCGAACAAATGATAGCTGATCTCGGGCACCTTCCCTGGAGTCAGTTCAGAATTTTGTAAAATGTTTTAAACTTGACTGTGCCTCCTATAAAGTAAGTGCTACTCAGTCTTTCGTTTTGGTGCAATTATTCAAGTGGGAAAAGTATTGCCTTTCTGTGAATGGAATGCAAATTAAACGCACTGATGGAAAAGCACATAAGATTTATAGTCAGCAATTTCTCTTTTGTTCCCTTAGCAGAGTGAAAATGTGGAGGAGTTGATAGCGACATAACTTATTCCAATTAGTTTGGTGACCTCTCTCAATGCTTTTACCAACTTTATTTTACTTGTTGACCTTTCCAGACTTTTTAAGTGAGTGAAACGTTTGCCTGGTTGAATTACTGTCTTTGCGCTGTTTCACAGGGCTACCAGTCGGACATTCTGCCAATATTTGGATAATATTTCTAAATTTCTTCAGTTTGGCTATGAATTGACACAATTCACATTGCTGGAGATGTACTGCAGAATCCCACAAAATACTTAGCATTCACTAAGATTTTATTTTGCTTCATTCCTAATTATCTGATGGTTAAGATAGATGGCTGGCCTATACTTGAATCAGGTACACGTTATTGAGATTCAAGGCTGGAACTTGCTTATTTTATGATTTGGATTCGAGATCATGTTCAGAGATGAGCTTACGCTTTCTGCTGTTAAATCTCAAGAATCTTATTTTTTTGTTCTCAGTAATTTGAGTTATATTTTACCCCTCTCCAAGCTAATCAAAACAAACTGAATTCAAGCCACTGACTGTTACAGCTCTTGTATGACACTTATTTGATGTTACCATCCAGCTATGTAATCAAAGGCGTCAAAAGAAAATTGAGTTTACAAATTATCAAGTCTGTTATTTAAGGTACACAGACTGACCTACTTATTGTGAGAAAATAAAGGTCTAAACGCAGTGTACAGTCTCCCAGATAATGTATTGTGTAAACTAATATAAAAGTTGTAAATTTAATATTGTGACATATTTATAAATGTGACAGTGGAAAAACATCTATCTTTGGTTTTTAAAAAGCCATGCCTGAGCATTATTTTGAAATATTGAGCACATTAAATAATGATTTCAATGTCCAAGAATGTAAAATAATTTCAAGGAAGAAAGCTCATCCAGGAGAAATACTGTACAATTTTGCACAAAGCAGTGGGAAAAAAAAGTCTATCTGGATGAAACTGTTGATTTTTAAACTTGTATGTATAATTGAATATTTTATCTTTGTACTTTGTATCTGAGATGATCTGTGGGCCATTGGTTAAATAGAATAACATATGTTTATGGACAGTTATATATGTGCTTTTTACTCTTTATGAAAGGTATTGCCTGATCTGTGTGCGTGTGTATAATTCTCGAGAAGGGAATGTGTATTCATCTGGGAAAAACAAATAAATTCTCTCCTGCATAAAAATAAATGCCGTCCTCATATTCATCTGGTTATAAGCCATCTCACAAAGCACTTTGTACTTTTTTTCTTTTAAGCCTTGCTTATTTCTCCCATTCTGACTGCATTATCTCCTCTGAGACATTGGGTGGGATTATCCATCCCCGGGACGCCCGGAATGCATTCCCGATGGGACAGAGAATCAAGCGTCGCGGGAAAATCAGGATTGAGCGTGGGGTGCTGTTCCCATCGCGATGCTCCGACCCTCGCTGGCGGCATGAACAAGGTCCACAATGTGCGCCAGGGAGGGGGGAGAGGGCATGTAAATAAATGCAAATGGGACTTTGGTGATGCTCCGGTCCCTGCAGCTGGTAATCACACGGGCACGGATCAGTTGTGGTCTCTACGTGTGGTTGAGATCATCCAAGCCCATTGGAGGGCCACTGCTCCCCCAACAATGCACTACCTGCCCAGGCCTCCTCTACCACAGGGACCCCTTTGATAAGGGGAACCCCCACAGTGACCCCTGTAATAGGGTGATCTCCCCCCCCCGCCCCCCCCAAAACTAGGACCCCTGTAAGGGAGGGACCATCTGCAGGGGCCCCTGTAGTAGGGGAACCCCCCACAGGGATCCTCTGCCACAGACCCCACCCCTCCCCCTGAAAAAAGACCTGTCTGGAAACCAGAGAGCAGTCCAGACAGGGGCAGTGTGAGGTATTACAGCTGTAACACTTACCTTGCAGCTCAGTGTGTCCATTCCCTGAAGAAGAGCAGGAGTGACCTGCCTCTGGTTCCCACAGATCCATCAGCTGCAAGCCATTTATAGCTTTCTAGTAGCCTACAAACATCTGCAGCTTCCATTCATCACCTCCCTTCATGGTTCAGTGATCTAAGTGTGAAACCCCAATGTTTGTGAACATTGACCACATCAAAGAGAGGCAAGTGCATTCCAATCACTCAAGCGTGTGATTTCACTGTAATTACCTCTGGACTGTTTCCACTTTCCTATTGTCCTCAGACGATTCTGCACTGCTGTAAATGCTAATCTTTTTTAATTATCCTACTGTGAGAGTAAAAGACTTGTGGCCTAAAGGGTAGCCACATCAGAACTCCATTCAAAAGCTTTCTTAAAATGTCTGAATATCTTATCTCCACCCAACAATGGCATAATCTTCACAAGCTGCAAACACATTCACTCCCCTGGTCAGCCAACAGTGCATTAACCCAGGCTTTTACGGCAGTCAATGTCACCTCAGGCTCCTAAAGCTTTTGGTCTTGAAATATTTAAAAAACATGACTACTGCTCTACTGGCTTTTAACCCTTGGGGAGGACGTGGCCCAGTAGTATTGTCACTGTACTAGTATTCCAGAGACCCACGGTAATGCTCTGGGGACCCAGGTTCAAATCCCACCATGGCAGATAATGACATTTGAATTCAATACAAATCTGCAATTAAAAGTCTGATGATCATGAAACGATTGTCAATTATTGTGAAGGCCCATCTGGTTCACTTACATTCTTTCGGGAAGGAAATTTACCTGGTCTGGTCTACATGTGACTTTAGACCAACAGCAATGTGGTTACCTCTTAAATGCCCTCTGACACGGCCTAGCCAGCCACTTGGTTCAAGGGCAATTAGGGATGGGTAATATGTACTATGCCCACATTTCAAATGATGTGGAGATGCCGGCGTTGGACTGGGGTGAGCACAGTACGAAGTCTTACAACACCAGGTTAAAGTCCAACAGGTTTGTTTCGATGTGAATGAAGAGGTATGTTCCAGAAACACATATACAGACAAATTCAAAGATGCCAAACAATGCTTGGAATGCGACCATTAGCAGGTGATTAAATCTTTACAGATCCAGAGATGGGGGTAACCCGTTGGTAGGATTTCGCAGGCCAGATGGTGGGGGATGAATGTAATCCATGAATCCCAGGTCCCGGTTGAGGCCGCACTCATGTGTGCGTAAGTTTCTGCTCGGCGATTCTGCGTTGTCGCGCGTCCTGAAGGCCGCCTTGGAGAACGCTGACCCGGAGATCAGAAGCTGAATGCCCTTGACTGCTGAAGTGTTCCCCGACTGGAAGGGAACATTCCTGCCTGGTGATTGTTGCGCGATGTCCGTTCATTCGTTGTCGCAGCGTCTGCATGGTCTCACCAATGTACCACGCTTCGGGACATCCTTTCCTGCAGCGTATGAGGTAGACAACGTTGGCCGAGTCGCACGAGTATGTACTGCGTACCTGGTGGGCGGTGTTCTCACGTGTAATAGTGGTATCCATGTCTATGATCTGGCACGTCTTGCAGAGATTGCCATGGCAGCGTTGTGTGGTGTCGTGGTCACTGTTCTGAAGACTGGGTGAATGAATTTTTAAAAAGTTTATAATCCAATATATCTAAAATCATAGCAGGAACCTTTGCACTGCCACCGTGCCACCATGACACTGCCAGAGTGCCTGGGTGGCACTGCCAGACTGGCAGGGCACTGCCAGGGTGAGACTGGCAGTGTCCAGATGCCAGTTTGCCCTTGCCAGCAATCGGGCCTAGGCGTGTCTTGGCCTAGCTCAGGCTGCCATTACTGTATTTGTTTTAAACGCACCCATTTGGTACAAGTTACAGCCCCTTGGCTTCTCGTTCTGCTGACTGCTCACTTTGTCCTGCAAATGTTCACAGAGCCTCTGGTCATTTGGGAGCCCACCCCCTGCAAACCCTCAGATCCAGCTGATCCATCAATGGGATTGACTTAACCAAGCTCAACCAATGGCACTCCTCAGTGCACACATCAGAAGTGCAACCCCATTCCAGGGGAATAGCAGAGCTCACCCCAAACAAAGTATATGTGCACCGTGGCCTTTGGCACCCTCCCTGGCACACTACCCCTCTCAGGACAGAGGCCTCAACAGTTACACTATCAGGTAGTACACTCCACAGGACCACCAACTGTCTCCAAGCCCTGCCTGCCCACTGCGTCCCTCCCATCCATCCTGCTCCCGGACAGGTTCTTGCAACCTGTATGTCACACCCAGGACCCACATCACACTGTAGCTATACTCCCAACTGGTGCACACTTCCCTGCCTCACCCCCATCTGTAGGACCTGCCCACACACAAGCCTCTAAGCATGGCGATGATTGGTGACACCGTGACCCTCTCCACAGCACAGCCCTGGTGGCGCAAAAACACATGGGCCATCCGAGGAGAACACCCACAGTAGACCCCACTGGGGAAACACGAGTCACAGCAGTCACCAGTATCCCCATTGACAGGGACGGGTGAGGTTAGAAGCTCCCTGGTGTCACTCTGATGGGGACGGGTGTATTGTGGAAAGCAATGCATCGGGGAGAATGGCTGAGGGTTGGCAGTGGGTTGGGGCGGTGGGTGGGGGCGAGACATGTGGAGCTGAAGTGTACATCAGAGACACCATGTTGTATATTAGATTTGGATGGACAAGGGAATACTCATCTTGCTAACATGTCTTCTCCCCCTGCAGAGAATGAAATTTGGAGTTCATCCAGCAATGCTCGCTATCTACCTGGCTGCTGTTGTGGACGCACGGAGTCTGGAGGCACTGGGCCTGCTCGGGGAGGACCCTGCAGAAGAGGAACCTGTTCCAGAAGAGCTTGGGCCAGCCAGTGAGGCGTCAGTGCCGGCTGTTCAACATACCGAGGAGGAGGTGCGAATGAGGCGCCGCATCAGGCCACATGTATACCGTCAACGCCTGTCATTCAAGGAGATGCCAGACCGCCTGTGCTGCCAAAGACTTTGGCTAACCAGGGAGTCCACGCGTCTGGCACACCTGTCATCGCGGGAGTATGGAGAGGAATTACTGCTCCTGGTGGCCATCAAGGTGACGGTCGTCCTCGACTTTTATGTCTCTAGGTCTTTCCAGGGTCCAAATGGGGATGTGCCTGGGCTCTCTCAGTCATCTGTACACAGGTGCATCCATGCTGTGACAGATGCCCTATGCGCATGGGAGGCAGACTATATAAACTTCAGTCTGGACCAGGCACACCAGGATGTCCAGTCAGCAGGATTTGCCACCTTCGCTGGCGTGCCCCAGGTCCAGGGGGTGGGAGATGGCACATGTCCTCTTACGAGCACCGGCCCATCAGGGGGTGCCCTTCATTAATCGGAAGGGCTTCCACTCCCTGAATGTGCAGTTGATGTGTGACCATCAGCTGCACATCATGCATGTCTGCGCCTGATAACCAGGCAGCGTGCACAGCGCATACATCCTGAGGGGCTGGCTCTTGGGTGACAAGGGTAACACTCCAGTGGGACACTCCAATATAGCTCCGGTGGGTCTCTAATATCGTACTGGCCTGCTGCATCCTGCACATTGTGCAGCGGCGCGGGGGGGGGGGGGAGTGGAAGAACGGCAGGCCTCATCCGATGGGAGGATGACCAGGAACGGCGCTCAGGCTGCCACAGCAGTCTGCTCAATGTGTGCTCCAGGACCACTGGACAACCTCATCTCCTCCATATTTGCAAACTAGGAGGCCTGGCCACCTGCAGCTTTGCCACCCTGTCCCACCTCTTTATACTCTCCCAACCACCCCCATCCCCTTCCAAGTGCTGCTCCCTTCCCCATAGCTGGTCACATCCAACCCTCCTCCCATCACTCCAACCCCCCCCCCCCCCCCCCCCCCCCCCCCCCTGCCAAGGGTCCTACCAGCACATTACAGAGTGCTGGCCCTGGACAAGCAGTATCAGCAGGTCTTGTCAACGGGATGGAGGATGATGACAACTCGATGTGAGATGACGTCTGATACTCATCATTTGACAAATTCTTACTCCAGCCTTCAGAATCACATTCCACTGTCTGCCTGGGTGGTCCGTGCATGTTTTCTAGCCATTCCATCTGGGGCCTAGGAGGGATGGTCTGTAGGGTGGGTTATGGTGATGATGAGCGGCCATGGGTCACTCACTTGGTAAGCTGTCCTACAAAGTGGCCTCACCTCCTGTCCCCATTCCTTACCACCTTTGAGGATGATCCGAGGTGGAACGTTCAATTGTCCTGGGGACCCTGCCCCATGCCATCCTCCAAGACCTATACCACCAACCTCCCACCCAGCACCCCCTCCACACCAGCCTAGCCCAGCCCTCAGACCCCTTCAAACAGAGGATTGAGGCAGGTTGGAATGTTGGTGAAAAGGTGTTTAATAGTAACTAGATACATTATTCTGCCCGGACCCCTACCTTTAGCCTATGTGCTACACCTGTGCCAACTTAACTAGAGCCTAACTTTCTTATGTGGCCTACCGCTCCTAGGAGTGACCCCAGACAGCACATCAGACTGAAGGCGGCCTGCTGTGTATCTCACCCCCCTGACCTGAGACAGCTGCAGCGGCCGTCCACTGGAGGACTTGGACCTGATGGGCCCGGCCGAATTTTGTGGGTCACAGTTGACGAGGTGCCACCCTGTTTTGCCACTGCCCATCAGATGCGCCAGTGCAGAAGCACCGAGGTGTTCCAGCACCTCCCCTGCGGGGGGGGGGGGGCACCATTCCTCCTCCCTCGGGGTGCTCGATGGCCCCTGGTCTACTCCATGGGATGGAGTGAACTCTGGAGGCTCCACCGTCACCTGACTCTCCCAGTCCTGGAGTCCCACTCTCGTCTGAACCAGGGTCTCAATGCCTTCAGCCATGGATCACTGAGACTGGGCCATATCCCTCAGCGAGTGAGTTATGTCCCTCTCTGCCTCGGTCATGTCCCTCTGGGACTGTGTTACATCCCTCTGTGACTGGCCCCGGTCATTCAGTGCCCAGCCAATGCTCTTGATGCCCTCAGCCATGACCCTTTGTGACTGGGCCAAGCTCTGGAGTTCCGCAGCAATGCCATGTCGGCTCACTACATGGTTGCCTGTGACTAGATTCCCCTATCCTGAGCCTCAGCCATCAACTGCACAGATTGTCCCAAGCCTTGGACGCCTTGACTCATGGCTGTGACTTTTTTTACCCAAGGCTTCCACCGTGGACACCACTCGTTCAGTGTTGGCCTGGGACAACGTATTGTCGGCACATTCTCCTGTGCCTGAAGGCGGTTGGCCTCCTCCAGCTGCATTTGCAGGCACTGTAAAGTTGCTGACACTCCCTTCTGTAAAGCCTGCCTTTGTGTCTGCATCTCCACCAGTGATGGGATAATACTTTCCAGAAGTGCGATATCGGTCTCAGACTACAGCTGTTTCCTGTGATCGGGCAGCTCTCCAACTGTCCGCTCCCTAGTGAGTTCCTACCTCCACCTGATGTGTTGCAGCACATGTGACGTGCGCACCAGAAGGTGACCCAGGAACCTATCCACTAAAATGCCCACTGAGGTGATAGTCTCTGCAATGCTGGAAGGTGCAGGTGACAGCACTGTCAAGAAGTCGGTGTCTTCCCTGAACTGGTCCTCTAGGGTGTGCTGGGGATGTGGCTGGGGTGAGGTACCCCAGTCGGGCTGGCATTGTTTGATGGTCATCCTGCATGACAAAAGACAAGACACATGGTGAGATCTTGGAAAGGAGTGGTTTGAGGGAGTACATCAATCTACATTGGGAGCTCAGTTGGTTGTTGCATGCCAACCTCTGCCTTGGAGATAGCCCTCTCCTGCACCTCCCCAGCTAACTCCATCACCCTCTGCTTGGCGGGGGTGAGAGTCCAGAGATCTGGGATCCCCCCTGTCTGCTTCCACTGTCTTTTATGGGCTGCAATTTTCTAGGAGACACATAAAGAACATGGTGAGATGCATGGAGGCAAGTTACACAGGGGTCTGTAGCTGGTGGCATGCGCGTGCAAGGCACCTGGCCAAAGAGGACAATACGGGTGTTGGGGTTTGGTGCACGGTGGGATGTGAGGGAAATGAAGGCGGATGGATTTTGATTGGCCTCCTTGGGAGTGGGGGTGTGATCATAGAATCATAGAAATTACAGTGCAGAAGGAGGCCTTTCAGCCATTGAGTCTGCACCGGCCCTTGGAAAGAGCACCCTACTCAAGCACACATCTCCACACCATCCCAGTAACCCCAATTAACCTTTTTGGACACTAAGGGCAATTTAGCATAGCCAATCCACCTAACCCGCATATCTTTGGACTGTGGGAGGAAACCGAAGCACCCGGAGGAAACCCACGCAGACACAGGGAGAACGTGCAGACTCTATACAGACAGTGACCCAAGCTGGGAATCGAACCTGGGACCCTGGAGCTGTGAAGCAATTGTGCTACCTACTATGCTACCGTGCTGCCCCCGAGTGAGGGACTGGAGGTATGCCAGGGAACAGAGATGGTGACTCACCTGAGCTGCCTTAAGGTCTCTGAGTCATCTTCTTGGCTGGAATGAGAGTGTGTGGTGAGTGGAGTGCTTTTTCCAGCTTCAGCTTGTCAAGCTCTCCAGCATCAATTCCGGCCCCAGCGAATCAGATGCCGGCGGGAATGAGAATTGCTCTAGATTCACATGGGCAGAGTTCTGGCCCATTATCATGTCCTGAATTACTCCACAAATTTTTCCAATGGGAATGCGAACTGCACGCAATTCAGTACTGGCAGCAACACTTTAGGGCTGGATTCTCCCGTCCCGCCTGCTGCAAGAACGCCATGGGCGAGCCGCGTAGAATGGAGAACTCCATTGACCTCGGGTGTGATTCGTCGGGCAGACGCGGCCGGAGAATCTCGCCCTGAGTCTCCCAAATGGAGAATTCTGCCCAATGTATGTGTTGCTGTTTCAATGGTACCTCCATTATAAGTGATGACATTGATCAAGGCCTTATTTCATTACATTTAATTTTATAATTCTAACTTCCATCACACCCAAATCTTTAAAATGTTAGAGAGAAAAACATTCCTTTGCTGGGTTCAATCATAGGTTAGATACCCTTGGTGGAGGAAGTTTGCAGACTAGCTTCAGAGCCAAAAATATGCAAACACCTGTCACCTTAAAATATCTTCCCCAGCAATGACTAAACTCGGATTGATCCCAGGCTTATTTATAAACATAGATTTTATAGTTTTAAAGGCACCGACAACTGAAATTTGCTGCTTTTTCGGAGTGGGATTAATGCATTTGTCACAAGTATCTTTCTTTTAGCACTGTAGCCAGTTGTGACTATGCCCTCACAGCACCATGATTGTTCTGGCTGCAGTCCCATTTTTGAGTGTTTCCTCCATTTTTCCATTATAGATTGCATTCACGTGACTCCTACCACTCGATGCACTGGTCCCTGCCTCATCTAGACAATGACATTGAATGTATTTGTCTACGTACATAGTTAGTTTTCATATATATGCTGATGAGATCCAGGTCTACTTCTCTACTTCCTTTGACCCCACAACATTGACAATTAGATATTCTTCTATGAAATTTTAATAATTCTTCAACCGACTATTTGAAAGACCAAACCCAGCATTTTCAGTCTCTGCCATCAACGTTGTGTTCCTTCTCCAGCCTTCTGCTCAGACTGAACTATGCAAGGAGAATGCCCTTTAAATTGCCAGCAACATGTCAACTTGAGTGAGTTTAGGCTTAAAAATGTCCAAGAAAATGGAACTGTTGAGGAATCAAAGCTAATTAAGACCATTAAAATTTCTGAAGCCAGTTAAGCCACAATGGCTTGTGTATGTAAATAAACCGTTCCTTACAAGTGATAGACTACTTTGGAAGACACAAGCTGGGAATGATTCTTTAATATGGTGCAAATATCTGTGTAGGAGCTATCGCTAAAGGAAAGGTTAAGGAGCTGCAAATAAAGGTATGATATTGCATGTCTGAATTGGCTTTCCTGCCAGTTACAGGCAGAGGTAATTATGTGTTATGTAATTGCATGCACTGGTTCAGATTGAGGCGAACAAACATTAAGGCAGCAAAACTCGTACAATTACCACTGCTTAAAGTAGATTTATTGGGCATTGATCATCTGAATGGAAGGCAGGGGGGGCCGCAAAGTCTGCCTGGAATGCTGGCCTTTTGGATTGCCTCCAGGAGGTTGCTTCGAGGCAGCTGGGCAGTTCTCCAAAGCCGAGGAGGCCTGAAGGCCGACTGGAAAATTCCAGTTGGTCTCGAACAATCAGCTTTAATCTGTTTTTATAGACCCTTAATTGGCTTCCCGCCACTTACAGGCAGGTAGTCCTGCCACCCACTCCTCCCCTCCCTGTTCCGCCTCCAGGAACATTTGCTGGCGGATGCTGGCTGGCAGCAGTGCAAAATTGTGTGCTCGCCCATCTCAGGGCACAGGGCACAGTCCAAGAGTACATACATTATAATTTTAATCTCTCTCTCTTCATTTTCATCTTTCTGAGCCTCGAACATTATTTTAATATGGGGACACTCAGGTGAATGCAATATTCTAACTTGTAGAAATTCAATGTAGCTTCCTTGATTTTATGTTCAATGTGTCTAGAACACAGAAACTCCATTTGCATATTTATCGCCTTTTCTGTCTGCACTGCAAAATGTAAAGCCTGTGTACCTGGAACCCCAGGTCTCCGTTCCCAACAGCTTACTGTGTAGATGATACTTTTATTATGTTTTTCAAATACTTTGTTCCACATTTCGTGCATTGAAATCCATTGTCGGATAACTGCGGATTCCATTAAACTCTCTGCTCTCTCCTGCTTTCTTCCTCACTGTTTGCAATACCCTCCCGATTTAACATCATCAACAAACTTCATTATCATTCTGACTTGTACTTATTTCCACACAAATTATATAAATGGGAAACAACTATTCATGTAGCTCCTTTAACATATTAAAATGCCCCAAGATGCATCGCAGCAGCATCATAAGACAAAATGTAACACCAAGCCACATAAGGCGATTTTAGATCAAATGACCAAAGTTTTGGTCAAGGAGGTAGATTTTAAGCAGTGTTTCAAAGGAGGAAAGCGAGATACAGAGACAGGGAGGTTGAGGGAGGGTATTCCAGATTTTAGGGCCCATACAGCAATTAATATATGGTCGTTCGCTAGCGGTGAGATTCTCTGATCCCACTGGCAGGGCACCCCTACCCATGGGTTTCATGTCGGTGTGGGGTGGCATCAATGGGAATTCCCTTTGGGAACAGAGAAGCCTGCTGCCAGTGAGCGGTGCACCGCCTCCCGCTGCCAAGGAATACGTGGCTGGGAGGCGGAGAATCCCACCCATCATATCAAGAATAATCAAGGGGTCAGAATTAGAAACCGGGCAAGATCCATCAGAGATTCAAGAGAAACACTGATGACCAAGTTATTCCAGATGCAGTTTATATTTGTGAAACCGTGCTGTCTGTTGCCCACCAGACTGTGTAGCATCAGCAGCAATACTCTTGACTTAAAAGAGGCCAAGTAGCATACCCCACTAGTTCATATATCCAATAGGTGACGGAAAGAAAAAGAGGAAACCGCACATTCTTTTTTACTGTGGCTACCATTACTGAGACCCATTCCGTCGTCTCCTCTATTGGGGTAATTACACCCAATGCTATACAATGCAGCTCATGGATGACTTCTTGCCTCATGGCTACTGATACACTTCATGGAGCACATACTGTCAGTGGAACTGTGTAATTTAATCGCATGTGATATAGGACTGGTAGTTTGCTGATGATTTGGCAGTCATAAACGCCCGCTGTACGTTGTCGTCTGGGCTTGAAGTTGCAGGACATGTACTTCTAGGCCAAGCCCTAGCGTGATGCTATTTCAAAGACCTAATAGTGGCTTCACATTCTGATTCACAACGTGGGAATCAAAGTTTCCTCATGCACACTGAGGTGTAATTGCAACCTTGGTAGTGATTGTCTGTCCACCATTAGCCACGAGGTCAGACTGCTAGTTGGGATCCGGTATCACATCTTGGTCTATCTCATAGCTTTTTGCTAGATAGTGCATTACCCTCCCTAGTATCAATCTTAACTCTAAGCCTGGCATTACTCGAGAGTACATGGACAGTAGTGAAGATCACTCCCGTTTCTGTGGCAGATTCCACACTTTTGCAATATAATGTCAATGTTGGTGTTCACATTCTTGCTGCTGGTTCCATGACCGTACTACTTGAGTTGATTTGTTAATTGACCTTACTAATGTGCCTCGCGCTTGGAGAGCTATTAGCAGACATGCTGCTGTTAACAGAAAAGGGCTGTTGATGCTTGGACCTGCAGTATTTGGCAAAGTTGTAAAAGGTTTCCTTTACTTGACAACAGGCTGGTATTGGGTATCACAGATAACTGCAGGTGTCTCTCTCCTGCAGGTGGTGAAACCACAACCCGGAAGCGTCGCACTGGGACAGCTCCTCAAGAGAGAGGGAACATTCAGAGAGAGATGCCTAACCAGTGGGTTTGTCCTTATGCTGTGCCAGTTACCTTGACTGCCACCTACGCCTGTGTAAGTCTCTCTTGTTGATGGTGAAATGTCACCCAGAAGCGCCCCACGAGCGCAACTTCACAAGAGAGATCGAGAAAGAGGGACCACTGTTTATCCCTAACCAGTAGCGTATTCGAAGCGCTCGGATTCCTTTTGGGTCCTCGACTTTGGAATTATGTTCTGGCAATTATTGTGACTCAACCAGAGCGGACAGTGAAAGAAAAGTGAGACTGCAACAATGGTAAATTTACAAATAAATAATTTATTCAATAAAATTAGGCCCTCCACAATTCAGACTATAACACACAAACACCGTTATAAAAATACTATGGGAAGCAAGAACCTAAACAGCATATCTAAAATTATTATCCTTACACAAGTTTACTGAAGCACACACGAGTATATACACTCACCCACCCCAACCACAACAATCTAGCCTAATTGGACGTTTCTGTGGGCTGAGGGAATATATCTCACAGTTCCCAGGAAAATAGTTGAACAGGCACAAATGTTCTTTGGCTCTTCCTCAAAACTAACTGCTGGGCCTTGATCCTGCTGGTCTGGCTCCTCCGCAGGAATCTTTAGTGGTCTGTGTAGTCTGGTGTTCATGATCTTCCACCCCGTAATGTTCTTCTGCGCGGTTCTCCTTGGTCATAATGTTCATCCATCCCTGTGACGTTCTCAAATCTCCTCCTGCCCTTCACATCTGACCTCTGTAGTAGTCTGAGATCCTTGTAGTCTGGTAGAGGTCCCATAGTAGTTTTCACTCTGCCCTGAGTCCTGTATTCTTTAAGGGCAAAAACCTGAATGGCGCTGACTGGGCCCTCCCACAGGTGAGTTCCAGGACAAAGGCCTGCTAATTGCTGGCAGGATGAAACTGATTTGATCAGTTTCTCCACAAAAGATTCAGCAATGTCTCCAGAGACCTCTGATCTCTTGCAAATGGCTCAAAGTGGGTGTTGGGGCCAACTTTAATCGTTTTCCCGTGAGTAGAGTGCGATTCCGTCTGGCCAGGGCAAAACTCATCTCCATACCATTGTCTCTCCCGTAGTTGATTCCAGTTCTGCACTACCAAATGACTATTTCTAGCAGTAGTACTATGAATTTGAGGTAAACAATTAAAGCAGCAAGTTACAAAGCTATGAATTACTACGTAAGGTTAACTACAAAATAAAGTACGATTAGAGGTGCCAAGATCCAAGCAGCGGCGAAGTCTTGCAGGACAGCAGCAACATCAGGCCCAGCCTCAAACTATTTCACATGAAAAAAGGCCTCAAGCTCTGTAAGCTTCAGCCCCCAGGACTGAAAAGAAATGTGCTTCAGTAGGACCCCATCCCAGTTTTGTCTCCATTCTGCTCTCTCTCGGCTCGCTGGAGCCTAGGCCTATGGCAGGGTGCAATCAATGCAGTGCCAAAACTGCTTTCCAGGTTCCCTGTATGGTCTTCAGGCTTGCCCATAACCATGGACAAAAAGCATAATATGCCTTGTAAGGAATCACTCCGTATCGACACACCCACACCCACAGCTGGCAAAGCCTTACTCGTTTTCTGCTACTGTAATGCCACTGGGTATTTGCATTTCTTGTTTATCATTTCCTATCTTAATTAATATTTCAGCCTTAAAATTGTAACCTTGGCTTTGGTCTGTTCATCCTGAATTAAAGAATCACTTCCACAAGGTAAAGACAATCCATAAAACTCCAAAAGAGTAACTAACCTGCTAATTAGGACACAACAGCCAAGAATCTGTGTGGTTTTAGACAGTGAACTGTCAGCATTCATCATCTAACCCTCTGACCCTGACTACAACTGCAGGACTCAGTGCAAATACAGATGAATAAGGAAATCCTGAAGTTGGGCTCTGTCATTTACTGCTCTATGGATCACGTCCCCAGAGCTTGCAGTCAGAAAAATCAATTAATCTGGCATGAACATTTCCTTATCCACACTCATCGTATTGTTAGAAACCACCTTGTTACGTACAATCTGGCAGGGTTTTCAACATGAACCCAAGTAATACCTATGGCTGCACAACTGAAATAGCCCTGAAAAACAATCTTACATTTGTGAAATGTATCATCAAATAAAAGCAAATTACTGTGGATGCTGGAATCTGAAACCAAAGAGAAAATGCTGGAAAATCTCAGTCGGCCTGGCAGCATCTGTAGGGAGAGAAAAGAGCTAACATTTTGAGTCCAGATGACCCTTTGTCAAAGCTGTGGCTCTTTCTCTCCCTATAGATGCTGCCAGACCTACTGAGATTTTCCAGCATTTTCTCTCTGGGGTTAAAAGTCTATCATGTTCATTACCAGATTTCAAAAATAATTATAGTTATTTTCCCCATTATATTTTCACTTATGTCTTTACCCTGGAGCTATGCCACAATCTTTATTTCGCACCTTGTCAATTTTTTAAAAGTGATTTGATTTAAGAGCTTTGCATTTTCTTATTGGCTTCCTGTGAGAATTTTGACAATGGTTGGATCAAGTTAAACTTTAGGGAAAATGCTAAACATGTTTCAGTGGGTAGGAGCTAATTGCATATTCCTGGGTGTGCCGCACTGCGCTTCAAAGGGACCAATCAGAAATTTCTGTCCCACCTTAATTCACCTGCTGTATGAAACCCTCACCTGTATCTTTTATATTCAACATTCCCAGGCCCTCTCACCTTTCACATTCCACAAACCTCAGCTCATCCAAATTTCACTTGTGAGCTCAGATTTTCCTATTCACCCCAGCTCACATCCTGCTCGCTGACCTACATTAATTGGAATCTTGTTCTGGCATCACTTCCGATTTCTTAGAATCATAGAATCCTTACAGTGCAGAGGTAGGCCGTTCAGCCCATCAAGTCTCCGAAAGAGCACCCTACCCAGGCCCACTCCCCAACCTACCCTTGCAACCCCATAACCACACCTAACCGTTTTATACTAAGGAGCAATTTAGTATGGTTAATCCACCTAACCTGCATATCATTGGATTGTGGAGGAAACCAGAGCACCTGGAAAACCCATGTAGTCACGGGGAGAATGTGCAAACTCCACACAGACACACCCAAAGCCGGAATTGAACTCCGGTCCCTGGCACTGTGAGGCAGCAGTGCTAACCACTGTGCCGCCGTGCTGCCTTGAAAAGATCTCTTGTTTTCAAATATAGAGTTTCATAGAATTTTTTCATAGAATTTTACAGTGCAGAAGGAGGCCCTTCGGCCCATCGAGTCTGCACCGGCTCTTGGAAAGAGCACCCTACCCAAGGTCAACACCTCCACTCTATCCCCATAACCCAGTAACCCCACCCAACACTAAGGGCAATTTTGGACACTAAGGGCAATTTATCATGGCCAATCCACCTAACCTGCACATCTTTGGACTGTGGGAGGAAACCGGAGCACCCGGAGGAAACCCACGCACACACGGGGAGGATGTGCAGACTCCGCACAGACAGTGACCCAAGCCGGAATCGAACCTGGGACCCTGGAGCTGTGAAGCAATTGTGCTATCCACAAGGCTACCGTGCTGCCCCTGAGATTAAATATCTCCAAAGTCTCACCTTTCTCCTCCATCCCTCTGAGCCCCCTCTTCCAATTCTGGCCTCTTGCCCATCTTTGATTTTCATTACTTTACATTGGTGGTCAATGACTTTAGTTGCCTATGTCTGAAGATCATTCCCTCTTGAAACCGAGAGGGTACAGATTTAAAGTGATTTACAAAAGAAGCAAATGTGATGTGAGATCAGGTTAACTACAAAATAAAGTACGATTAGAGGTGGAGATAGGTTCAATCAAGGCATTCAAGGAAACATTAGATGATTTCTTGAATAGAAACAATGTGCAGGGGTATGGGGAAAAGGCACTGGAATGGCACTGTGTCATGAAGCTTGTTTGAAGAGCTGGTGCAGACACGATGGGCCGAATGGACCTAATTCTGTGCCATAACAATTCTGTGATTGATGGTCAAAAATGTTTAGCACGGCTAAATCGCTGGCTTTGAAAGGAGACCAAGGCAGGCCAGCAGCACGGTTCAATTCCCGTACCAGCCTCCCCGAACAGGCGCCGGAATGTGGCGACTAGGGGCTTTTCACACTAACTTCATTTGAAGCCTACTTGTGACAATAAGCCATTTTCATGTTGGGCAGTACCACCATGTGAGAATTGCTGGTGAATGGTGGCAAATTGTATGACTGCAAGAATTGATGGCGAGTGATGACAGGCTATACAAGCAGTGGCTCGTGAATAGGAACCCTGAACAATTTTCTGCTCTAATTCAAGGGTACTGATGCTCTACTGAATTCTGCCACCTCAACTGAGATTAAAGGTTAATATTTTCTACTCTGTGACTCAGTTATCCAGTGGACTATCTCATTGACTGCACATTGAGTTTCTATCTATGCTAATAATAGTTGGCGCCTTTAGCAACAGAAATGTGTTAAAGTTTGCTGCCAAAACTGGCTTGCATGTTCTACCCTTTAGTTTTCACATTTACTTACAAGAATATTTCACCTTTCCGAACAAAAATGTATTGGGCTGAATGCTATGTGGTGAAAACAGGCCTGTATCGCGATGGTGCTGATGTATTATTAAGCATGATGATATTGGATCACATTCCTGGCTTCATCACGCTGGAACGCAGGAAATACACTAGGTGGGAAGCCCTAGAAATCAGAAGCCCACCCACCGTATTCAAATTGGTGATAATTGGATATGTAAGCTTATTAAGAGCGCCATTGATGGTCATAATAGGTTTGGCTGCTATAGAACGGTTAGAGAGTGTGAAGAACACCAGTTGGGGTCATTGTTTTTTACAACGATCAAGTGTGAGGGTGGGTTTAAAGGCAACAGCTGGTTTACTTAATTTGACCTCAGCCATTCAAGCTATTGCGAGTGTAATTCGCTTTTCGAAGATGTGGTTCTGATGTATTCCTCGGCTGTTTTAAGACTTGAATGAGGCTGTGGAAATGAGCTGACTCGGGGTCCAGGCTTTCAGTCCCCCTGACGCCCTGCCTGACTATGTCATCATCCGAGCGATGGACCGTAAGGATGTGCATGTAACCTGCCCATGGCAGGAACCGACGGCTGCTGGATGGCCCACCGTCAATTAATCTGCCTTGTGATCAACATCACTGTAGCCCCAAAGCAATGCCACAGGAAAATACATTCTGAGGCCCTCAAAGAGCCTGATAAGAGAGCCAGCATCTCACTGTCAACCTGACAGCTCCCGGTGACCCAGGGACACAGAGTGTCCACAGCGCCTGGCCTGTTCTCAAGGCCTTCATAAACAGCAAAGAGATGCTTTGTCACACAACCAGGAAGCACCAAGACTGGTGTGATAAAAATGACCAGGAGATCCAGGAGCTGATAAATTGCAAGCGCAAGGCTTTTCTGAACCTGAAGCAGCAAGTCACTTCAAGAGCAAGAAAGAAGCTCTGCAGCCAGCTGAAGGCTGAGGTCGAGCAAAAAAACCACAACTAAAAAGAACTGATGGCAAGTGGAGAAAGCGCAGAAGATCTAGTAGTTATCCAGCAGCCATGGCGCGTGTGGTTTCTATGTCGCAGTCAAGACCACCTACTGCCCAAGCACCCAAGGCCCCACCTCACTGCTGGCCAGGAATGGTGAGATGCTCATCAAGAACAGAAGCAATCATCATCTGCTGGAAGGAACATTTCAAAGACCTCCTTAACAGAGACTCTGTCTTCAAAGCAAGTGTCTTTGACTCCATCCCTCATAATGCTTCCCACCACCATCTCAGCACAATCCCAGCTAAAGAATAACAAGGCATCTGGAGCAGATAGAATCCCCACTGAAGCATTGAAACAAGGCAGGGAAGCACTACTGGCACGGGAACATGATCTAATATCCCTTATCTGCAAGAAGCCAGGAGATCTCAGTGACGGTGTAATCCTAACCATCTTCAAAAATGGTGAAAAGTCTGACGGCAGCAACTCCAGAGCAATTTTGCTGCTGTTGGCCACAGGGAAGGTCATCATGAGTCCTTCTAAATCACCTTCTTCCTGTGGTTGAAGAGCTCCTCCCAGAGTCCCAATGTGTATTCCATTCACCAAGAGGCACAATGGACATGATCTTCATCACGTGGCAACTACAAGAGAAATGTAGTGAACAGCACAACCCCTGTACATGGCCTTCTTTGACCTCATGAAATCCTTCAATACTGTCAACCGTGAGGGATTATGGAATGCCTCCTCCATTTCAGCTGCCTCCAAAAATTTGTAATCATCCTCTGCATGCTCCATGATAACATACAAGTCATGATCCATGTAGGATCCATAATAGAATGCTTGTAGGACCCATGATAGGGTGGCAAGGTGCCACAACGGCCTCACAGTACCAGGGGCCTGGGTTCAATTCTGGCCTTGGGTGACTGTCTGTGTGAAGTTTGCACTTTCTTCCTGTGTTTGCGTGGATTTCCTCCGGGTGCTCCGGTTTCCTCCCACAATCCAAAGATGTGCATGTTAGGTAAATTGGCCATGCTATAATTGCCCCTTAGTGTCCAGAGCTGTATAGGTTAGGTTGGGGAAGTGGGCTTGGGTGGAGTGCTCTTTCAGAGGGTTGGTGCAGACTCATTGGGTTGAATAGCTGCCTTCTGCATTTAGGGATTCTATGACCAATGATCCACCACAGACCCAATTCACGTTCGGACTGGGGTTAAGCAAGACGGTATCATCACAGTGACACTCTTCTCGGTCTTCCTTGATGCAATGCTCCATCTCATCCTCATCAAGTTCCCTACTAGAGTGGAGCTTTACTACAGAATAAACAGGAATTTGTTCAACCACTACTGCCTTGCACTAAATATCTGTACGGCAAAATCCTCTGCCAACCTGCTTCCGCCCCACAGCACTGATCCCCAGTCAAAATTCACCACATGGCATTGGACAATGTCGACCAATTGGGAGCCCACTGTAAACAAGGACAGATATTGCCGACAAGCTTCAACACGACCTTGTAGGCTGCAGGGTGTGTTTTAGTTTCGTTTTCAGATCTGGATAGCTGCAGTCACAGCCAGAAGGTGTAGGAATTGGTCTATAATCTAAAGACTGTAAATCGATCCTGGTGATTTAAAACTAAGAACAGTAATGACTTTAACCTAATGTGCTTCTGTTGAAAGGTGTTTCTTCTGTCTTCTGGATGTTGTTTGGGACGTTATTAAGCATTACTTAGTGTTGTATTCTTTGGGGGTTGTATTTGAATTAATGGTTGCTAAGATGTTCACTGTAAGTTTTAAAAGGGTTAACTTGAGTTCATAGAATAAACATTGTTTTGCTTTAAAAAAATACTTTTCCATTTCTGCTGTACCACACCTGTAAAGTGGGCCGTGTGCTCCCCATACCACAATCTATTAAAAGTTGTGGGTCAGGTGAACTCCATGATACACTTTGGGGTTCTCTAAACCCAGGCCCATAACAACCTCCAGTCTGTCAGTGCAGCCTTTGATTCCCTGACGAAGAGATTGTTGAAGACCAGGACCTCAGACGTGACACCAATTTCATCATCTACAGAGCAGTAGGCTTATTGCCGTGTTATAAAGAGGATGACAGAGCAGGTGTAATTGAGCCACCCATTTCCAGGCATGCCATTAAAAATGGACCCTGATACTGGTAAATGGTGCTCCTCAGTGCAGGAAATGTGATTGAGTGCAGCCTTGGTGGGGCATTTCCTGTTGAGGCCCCCCCCAAAAAATAGAGTGCTGTTAGATAGCGAGGTAATTCCTGGCGCTACATGCATTGGGAACGACCCCCCAAATCTCACCCAGAATGGACTCTGGTTTTTTTTGGTTAGACCACGCACTATATATTGCGTGTTAAGGTCAGGAATATTACACCATGTAATTGCAGTGTTTTATGAGAGCAAGGTCCAATTGCTTTCAGTAAGCAATGACTTTCATACAAATGTAAATAAAGAAGCTGGTGATTTGCATGCTATTTCAAGCACATTGCTCTGCAATTTATTTGTGTATTCTTCTTTAGATTTTACTTCGTAATATGACACAGAAAATTGACTGTGACACTTTAAGTACACCAGACAGGAAATCTGTTCTCGGTGGACCATTTTTGTATTAAATATAAATTTTCTATCAGAATAAGAAACTGTTACTACATTGGACAATTATAATATGCAGTTTGCCTTCAGCCCCCATGATTATAAAATATGCTGATATGGTGCCTTGGAAATTCAGCATGAGGAGCAATGGTGAAGTATTGTCTGTCAGTGATGGGCAACCTAGGCTAGTGAGTGGTCTGCATGAATGGCTCTCCTTCACCTTAGTGAAATCTAGATTGAAATCAAATTTGTTCACTAACCGTGACCCCATGAATAAGATTAAATACATTTAACACCTACCGAATATTTCATAATTAGTTATAGAAAATGGTCAATAATTTATGTATAAATGGAACTACCATCAACTTCAAATGGTAAAAATAAAATAAATATTTATGCTTTGGATGCAGAGGGAATGCAGAGCTCTCACAGTCAATGTTGTGAACAAGCAGCACTCACCTCACTTCACTTGCCCTTGCTTTAGTGCGTTTCACTTCAGTCACACAGGTAGGAATAAAAACTACACGGACAGAAATCAGCGGAATGTGGCAACTCTGCATCGGGCAAAGGTCAACAAAATGTCTTGTGAGCCGCACTCAGATCCCAAATGGGCCACATGTGCCATCTGGGCCGCAGTGCCCACCACTGCTGTCTGTGGCTACCACCCCTAATTGTCTTGTTATAAGGAAGAGACAACTGAAGGTTTGATGCTTTTCCAAATGCAGCAAGGACCAGCATTGCGAGTTACCCACGTAACATTCACACATCACCTACTGGACAATCAGTCATCGGCCCATTAAATGGAGAAACCAGATGGGGAAAAGAACAATAAATCACTGCTAAATGCCTTGAAAGATAGACTGAATGTAACTTTTGAGTTAATGAATAATTTAGTCTAATGTTTCTGCTGATCTTTATAAATCAGAAACAAGGCAGCAGCTACAGCACTTCATCCTTTCCCAAAATTATTGAAAGAACCGACACATCTGTTCAAGATTAGAACTCAGAGGGAGGGGTCAGACTTAGTGGTTTATGCTTATATAATAACAGCATCTTTGAAATACTAGCTTTTAATTGCTAGTATTTAGCATTTTATCTTTAATGATAGAGTTGATTTTTAAAGCTAAGGATTGGATGGTGTAATTATTTACCACACTGCCCTTTCATTTCAGAGATCAGGTTGGTGGATTAAAGTTTTCTCCATGTTAGCTTTAAGGGTTGTATTTGTAATTAATTTGGATTGTATCAACCCAGCTTCTAGCAGACATGGTTCGCTACTTTTGTGAGGATCATGAATTGGATTCAATTTGAATTTGGATTGTTTTTTGGAACGCAAGGAGATGGATTAGAGCCTTGTCCTGTCTACCCTGCACAGTGGCTTTGTAACTTTCAAAAAGGAATAAAATTAAACAAAAACAGACAACTCCTCAAAATTTACAATTTTATGCAGATATGCTGTAAGGATAGCTTATGCGGCCATGGTAAAATCACAATGTTTGGAGAGAGCAGACAATTTCATTTTGATTCAGACTTTTCCATGTCTGACCAACTTTGCATGTTGCTGAGAACAGGGGCAGCATTTTCTGTTTGGGGTCAGGACCCAGATTTTGGGATCAAACATGGCTGCCGATCCCACACCCCATATTGGAAATATTCACCCAGCAACAATTATTGCAAGATTGATGAATTGGTGGCCAAAGGGCATACTCACCAGCCAATGAAGGGTAAGTGGGCAAACTCTCAAATCTGGACCTCTGTCCTCCCATCAAATTTCACAAAACGTAAAAAACAAAATAGCCTCAGCTTCCAGGTACCATTGTGGAGTCAAAACACCTCGGGCAGCCGACAGCTACATAGGTGTGCTCACTTCACTTGCCCGTGCTGTTGGGGTTGGTAGTTGGTTCCAAAGTGATCTTGAAGCGTTGGCCCTCTAATCTGCCACTGCAAGGGTAGTTCCAGGTATCTGCCCAGGACAGGATGCTGATGGGGAAGTTGGGTGGGGGAAGGATATGGAAATTTCCACTGGCCTCTGATCTTAACTGGCCTTAATTGTTCTCTTAATTAAACCATCAAGCGGGTGGCCATTCTGTGCCCAAACTGCCCTCCAGGAAAATGGTCAGTAGTCAATACTGTAACAGGGAAGCAGTATGCCAGTTGACATTGTGAAATTCTGCACCTGCCCACCTTCATCCTACTCATATGGACAGCAAAATCATGTCCCTAGTGTCAAAAATCTATTTTCCCACCAATATCCTCCAGTCTTAACATTAAAAAAAAATCAAAAATATCTCAATGAGGATTCTGGATTGATATGTATCTCTATGCCTCTTAAACAATGAACGCATTTATATGGGATAATACTTGTCGATTTTTAAAAATTCACTAGCACAACATTTCAAAGAGATAGAGCACCAGGGAACATTGTTATTTTTATTCTTTCCTGGGATGTGGGCATCACTGACAAGGCCAGAATTTATTTCTCATCCCGAACTACCCTTGAGAAGGTGGTGAGCTGCAATCTAAAACCACTTGGCGCAGGTACACCCACAGTGCTGTTAGGAAAAGAGTTCCAGGATTTTGGCCCAGTGATAATGAAGGATATTGGACAGAATTCTCCTGTGCCCCCACGGCAGGTTCAAAGGTGGGGAAAATTCAGCAGGCATCTCAAAATCGGTTCATGACTGTGCCCACCATGGTGGATCAGGAAACCCGCTGGAGGCCGGTGTGAAACTGATTGGCATTCCACTAATGGGATGCGGATGAGACCCCAACCTGGATCTTTCCCCCTTGGCTGATTCTCCTCAATGCCAGCAGGAAAACACGCCGGCCCAGAACATGTCCGGAGCAATATGGCATGCAGGAATCGGGAAGCACCTGAATAAAGCCTGGGGCTGCCTCCAGAGTTTTGGGATGGAGGCCGTAAGCAACTCTGGACCTCAGAACAACACAGAGATGGTTGGGGAGGGCAGAGCTCATCTATCAGGTGGATCTTACAGATTCAGTGTCATCGAGGAGATCCATCTTCAGCCTCAGAGTGTTCATGGAGATCCATCTTTTTTCAATGGTGGGTCAGTGATCTTGGCCGTTTTTTAAATATGGCACCCAGATATTATGGCAGCACGCATACCATCATACCGGCCCCACCAAAGAATGTGGCTCTAAACCCCAGGGTTTATAATTAATGAGGTCAGGGCTGGAAGATATGGCGTGTTTTCCCGCCATCCTCCGCAGCAGCAAACACTCGCCATCCCCTTCCCCACTGCCGACTTAGTCACAGATGGGAGAACTCTGCCCATAGTTCCAAGTCAAGATAGTGCGTTACCTGGTGCGTTACCCCATCATTTGCTGTCCTCATCCTTCCAAGTGATATAGGTTGCAGATTTGGAGGCTGCTGTTGAAGGAGACTTGGTGAGTTGCTGTAGCGCATGTTGCAATTGTGTACACTGCTGCCGCCATACATCAGTGGTGGAGGGAGTGAACGTTTACATTTGTGGATGGCTTGATGATCAGTTGGCCTGCTTCGTCTTGGATGCTGTTGGTTTCTTAACTGCTATTGGAGCTGCACTTGTCCAGTCAAGTGGAGAGTATTCCATCACACTCCTGACTTGTGCCAGGTAGGTGGAAGACAAACTTTGAGGAGATAGGCGGCTGGATTCTCTGCCCCGCCGTGCCGCATTTCTGTTTGAGCATGCCGGCGGGATGCTCCGTTACGCTGGTCAATGGGGTTTCCCATTATGGCGCAGCCCCACACCGTCGGGTATGTCAGCTGGTCAATGGGGTTTGCCATTGTGGCGCAGCCCCACTCCGTCGGAAAACCCCCAGGATGCCGGCAAAACGGAGCATCCCGCCAGCGGAGAATCCAGCCCAGGATGTGAGTTAGCCTCTGCAGAATTCCCAACGCCTGACCTGCTGTGGTGGCCACATTATTTATATTGTGTGTATTTAGTGCTCATTTTCCGATGACTGTAAAAGATAAATAAAGTGTTATAAATGTCAAGAACAGTAAATGTCAGCAACTGTGCTGTTATCTCTACCTCCCTCACAAAGACCAACAGCGGGATTCTCCGTTCCTGAGACAAGGTGGACCATGCCGCACCTGGACAGGATCAACGATTGTTCAGGGCTAGCAACATGGAACACAATCAATTCAAATGGGAAACAGTGCTGGATTCGCGATTAACATGCAGGAGGCTGACAAGCTGCAGCTGCAGATACACTGTACACGCCACACACACACACACACACACACACACACAGCACCCCAGCCAACAAGGTGGCTGTGAGGAGAGCGGCACCCTGTTTCACAGGTGCCGAGCTCGAAACCATGCTAGACACCATGGATGAGAAGTGGACAGCCCGGGACAGAGGCTGCTGGCCGGCGGCGTTCGCCGTACCTGGGCGCAGGTTGCAGAAATGCTCAGCACCGTGAGCAACACCGTCCGGATCGATGAACAACGAAACTGCTCGTCTACCTCAGGGCAGCCAAGGCGAGTAGGCAGCACTGTTCCCACAGCAGCAACCTCCCCCCCCCCAACACACACGCCCATAACCATACCCCCGCTCCCCCACCCCACCCAGACGGCAGCCGAACCCGACCCCTGCACCACATGTCGGCACTCATATCGACCGCCATGTCCGAATGCCCTGGCAACTGAAGCCACTAGCTACCCACCTCCTGGGCTGCATGTGTTGGACTGTTTAACACTATGCATTTTCTGTTTCCCTCCCCGCCCCAGGAGAAGGCTGCCCATAACCGCTGGAATGTGAGAAGGCTGGGGGACAGTCGGACCTGCGGCCCCTCACCACAGCACAGCAGAGGGTCCTGGACGTGGCTGGCGGGCCCTTTGTTTTCATTCCATTTCATTTGAACTGTCTTTTACTATTTCTTTTTTTCTTGATCTTTCTTTATATCTTTTAACCCCCCCCCCCACAATCTTATCCCCCCTTTCCTTATCTTTTCTCCCCTTTGCTTCCCCAAGTTATTCTCTAAGTCTGAATAAAGATTGTAGATTTCCAGTTAACACAAATACTTTATTAAATGGGTTTGTTCTGTTTCCAGAGCTTAACTAGATATAATACAGTGAAGAGGTATGACAGTGAAGCTAAGGTAAACTGCCTATGCTGAACTGTCTCTATCTGCTGCTGCTCACTAGCCTTGTGCTCCTGAAAGAGGCGGATCCTACCTTGGGCTGGACCCTTTATACCCGTCTCTGATGCTGCCCTCTAATGATGCTGTGGCTGTTACATCTGTCTGTAGTCCCTGGTGTAAGTGCAGATGTATGTACAGATGTACAGATCACTACATCCCCCCCCCCCCCCCCATTTTTATTTGACATGTTTTCTAGACTGGCCTCAAGAAGACTGTACATAACAAGTGGTGAGAATATGCAAAGCTGCACAAAGTATCATTGTCACTGTGAAAATGATAAAAGTAATACAGAAACAATTAACTGTGTTGTGAGTCCATTGTGAGAAATGTCCATATTCGTCTTGTGCGTGTGTTGAAGTGTCGTAACAAATCTAGCCGGTTGGGTGCCTTACGGCTTCTGCTGGAGCGTCTTAACGGTGGTAGTAGGGATGATGGTTTGATGTCATCAAGAGTACTGTCCGGCGTTGTGTGGCGAGGAACGTCCTATTGACAAATGGACTCGGTCAAGTCCAGTGTGGGAAATACTGGCGTTGTAGGTCGAATCTCTAATAGATCCCGGCGGTTACGGTGAAAAAGTACTCCCGCAAACGATTTGACAATGTAGGACCGCAGTGCCTCCTGCCTGATCACCGTGCCTGACTCAGATCATCCGCCTTCTGGGTCCCTGATTCTGATGGTGTCACCTATTGTCAGTGGCTTGAGTGGGATCACATGTTGATCGTAGTATAGTTTTTGTTTGGAGTATTAGTGCCTGCATGTCGTTGAGAACCGGTGCGTTGCCGGGGTCTCGGAATTGCTTTGCCGGTAGGATTGTCCGGATGTCTCTGCCGACGAGCATTTGCGCTGGCGACAGTCCTGAGCTCAATAGGGTTGCTCGGTACGATAACAGAGCTAAGTTGATGTCGGAACGTGACTCGGCCGCCTTGCTGATGAGTCGTTTAATGATGTGGACACCTTTTTCCCCTGTTCCATTTGATTGTGGGTAGCGATTCTGTGTCGCACCGTTGTCTGACCTCGACGTTTTCCTGTGTTTGTGGTATTGATTCTGTATGTCATCGTTCGTGAAAGCTGTTTTGCTTGTTTGTTCTGGAGCAGATGTAAATTTGTGAGATTCTTTATCATGCCATGGCATGTTTGTAGTCTTGTCATTGTTTCGCAGTGTGCTGTGGTATTGTCCTTCACATGCAGACTTGTACCATGTTGTACAGGTCGTTGTTTCATTGTTGTTGTTTCTGTCGTTTCTGTCTTTGTTGTTTTCGTTGTCGTTCTTGTTTTTCTTGTTCTTTTTGTCGCGCTTGTTGATTCTGTTTTCGTTGTTTTCGCTTTTATTCTTGTTCTTTTTCGTGTCGTGCTTGTTGTTTCTGGGATGCTTCTTGTTGCTTTTGTCGTTCTTGTTGCGCTGCATGGTGTTTTTGTTGTTGCTGTTGTTATTCTTGTTTCTGCTGTGCTTCTTGTGATTTTTGTTGTTCTTATTGCGCTCAATGAGTGTGCCATGTGGATGATTTGAGTCATTGTCACAGTCATTGGTGTCAGTGTCCTTTGTGGTATCTGCTACATTGAGCGTTTCTTCTTGAGAATTGTGAGAATGATCTGATGTTGCATTGATGTTGGTGACATCAGTCATTTGTGGTGGATTCGATTCCTTTTCTTTGCTTACTTGGTACCCCTCTTTTAGTGTCATTTCTGGTTCACTTGAATCATCATTGATTTCTTGCTCCTCTTTTGGAGTCATTTCAGGTTCACTTGAATTATCATTGAGTTCTTTGTGCTCCTTTTCTGGAGTCAAAATCTTCAAGATTTCTATTGACGTGGTCTCTCTGGACTCTTGGTGCTCCTCTTCTGGAGTCAAAATCTTCAGGATTTCTGTTGACGTGGTCTCTCTGGACTCTTGGTGCTCCTCTTCTGGAGTCAAAATCTTCAAGATTTCAATTGACGTGGTCTCTCTGGTCTCATGGGTGGCCGTCCTCTGATTATTGAGTGCTTCTGTGCAGACGAGCTGAGGTATGTCAGTCTCGCTGTGATCCTGCACATCCTGTATGGGAATTGTGATTTCTTCGTCACTTGTCTCACATACAGTGGATAGACATTCAGTGTCTTCTTCAGGTGGCTCAAATAAGCTTGATAGATCTTCATGGTCTTGTACATGCATGGCATTCGCTGTGGAGTGTTTGCTTGCTTCCATTTTTGAGTCTGTCACCGAGCTGTCTGTGGAGGCTTGCCACTCTCTTTGTGGAGGCTTGCGTCGCTCTCTTTGTGGACGCTTGTGTCGCTCTCTTTGTGGAGTCCTTTATCGTTCTCTCTGTGGAGTTTGTCATCGCTCTCTCTGTGAAGTCTGTTATCGCTCTCTTTGTGGAGTCATGCCGTATTCTCGCTGTAGAGTTGATCTGTGCTCTCTCAACGGAGTCGTTCTGTGCTCTCTGTGTGGCGTCGTCTTCGTCTTGGGTATTGCTGTCATCCAATGTATCGACGATCTGCCATGGCATCACGGTATTGGATTCATCTACCATGAGAAGAGTCGGATTGAGCTGTTCAACCGTGTTGCTAATGCTGTGATCAGGATCTCCGAATAACTCAGCCATGTCTGAGCAGTATTGTGTGTATTGTTCGATAGACAAATCATCGCTTTTTGTTTTGGAGTTGTGATCGTTCTCTTCATGTTCAATGAACAAATCATCTTGTGTGGAGGCTGGGACCCTTCGCGGTGCGTGGACCACTCTCTGTTTCTTGGCGTCAGGCCGCAGCAGAATCCTGCACTCACGAGTCGGGATGTCATATATGCTGGGCTGAAGATTCCCCAATCCGAAGAACTAATCATCGGGGTCTTCACGGTACAACACCTCTAGTTGCGGTTCGAATTTGGTACTGGGGTAGTCATCTCAACAAAATGAAATCTTCGTCTGAGTCGTGGTCTACAAGGACCATATCATCTTCTAGGGCGGTGCTAACTGCTTGTTCCAGGGTGTTGTGAAATGTATTTTCAACTGCTAAGTTTGGACATTGTTCTGTCTTTTGAGGCATGAAAATTGGGGTTTTGCAGCTTTAAATTTCATTTTGTTCATTTTCGTGCATTTCCCTTTTAAGTGGGCATGGTCCTGGTCCTCCGACGTCATGACGCTCGTGACGTCATGCGTAGGACTCGATTGCCCATGCGCACTCCGAGTTTCCTGTACTGTGCGCTCTTTTCACAACTGCGCATGTGCGGCTCCTTTCTCAAGATGGTTGCCGCCCAGACCCTCCGTCTTCCTCCGATTCAAGCCTGCCTCTGCTTCGTGGTGAGTGTTCGTGCCATTTTTACCGATTTTGATTTCTAAATGATGTTCATAAGCAAGGCATTTTGTATAGCGATTTCTAGAGATATCACAAATACTTTATTCAATGGGTTCGTTCTGTTTCCAGAGCTTAACTAGATATAATACAGTCAAGAGGTATGACCAGTGAAGCTAAGGTAAACTGCCTATGCTGAGCTGTCTCTATCTGCTGCTGCTCACTAGCATTGTGCTTCTGAAAGAGGCTGAACCCTTTATACCCGTCTCTGATGCTGCCCTCTAGTGATGCTGTGGCTGTTACATCTGTCTGTAGTCCCTGGTGTATGTGCAGATATATATCCAGATGTACAGATCACGACTTCCGGTTGCGGCTATGCGGAGCTAAGTCGCTCGTTTGGCAGCTCCCGCTAAAAACGGACTTTTGGGCCCTTTTTAGAGCCCGTAACGGCACTTGTTCGACGTTTCCCGGTGTGGGAAGGGGACAGCAACATTCCCCAGATAGTGTATGGAGTGGACCAGGAGTGGGGCGATCAAAAAAGTGGCATTGAAGCAAAGAAAGGTGCGAGGGAGGAGAACCAAGATGGCGGCAGGCGGAGACCAGGCAGCGTGGAGGCAGTGGGCGCAAGAGCAGCAGGAGCTTCTCCAGCACTGTTTTAAGGAAGTGAAAGCAGAGCTGCTGGAGCCAATGAAGGCTTCAATCGATAAGCTGCTGGAGACCCAGGCGGCCCAAGGGGCGGTGATCCGGGAGGTCCGGCAGAATGCCTCGGAGAATGATGACGAGATCCTGGGCCTGGCGCTGAAGGTGGAGGCGCACGAGGCGCTCCACAAGAAATGGCAGGCGAGGGTCGAGGAGATGGAGAACCGGTCGAGGTGGAAAAACCTGCGGCTCCTGAGTCTCCCGGAAGGGCTGGAGGGATCGGATGTGGGGGCCTACGTGGTCACCATGCTGAATTCGCTGATGGGTGCGGGGGCGTTTCAGGGGCCCTTGGAGTTGGAGGGGGCCCACTGAGTGCTGGCAAGGAGGCCCAAGCCCAGCGAGCCGCCGCGGGCGGTGCTGATGCGGTTCCACCGGTTTGCTGATCAAGAGTGTGCGTTAAGGTGGGCCAAGAAGGAGCGAAGCAGCAGGTGGGAGAACGCGGAGGTCCGGATCTACCAGGATTGGAGCGCGGAGGTGGCGAAGAAGAGGGCCGGTTACAACTATTATTTCAAGTCTCCGGAGGAGGCGTGGGCCTTTGATCAAGCCGAAAAACTGGACTCAGACTAAGGGTCAGGGTCGGGGATGAGGGGTCGCGATGGAGGGATGGTTGGGGATTGTTGGGTTGTGTTTCGAGGGACGGTTCTTTGTTCTTTGGGGATTGATGGGGATTGTTTTGTTTAGGTCCGCCGGGCGAGCTCGTGGTGGGGGGTAGGTAAACTGCTTGGGGGGGTTGATGGCCGGTAGGGGAGATGGGGCACAGTGGTGGGGGTGGGGGGGCTGAATTGGGGGTAGTGGGACCGGGCCTGGAATGGGAGCTGCACCAGGGGAGGCGGGGCTGGGCGAGTGGAAAGCGCGGGATTTTTCCCGCCTTCAGGGTTGAAAGGGCGGGGCCGGAGCTGGGAAACGCGGGCTTTTTCTCCCGCGCTGGGAGTGGAATGGATGTGAGCCCACTGGTGGACAAGGGAGGGGAGGGGTCGGAGGAGCGGCGCGAGTGGCCGGGGTCAGCAGGAGTCAGTTGACTTACGGGTGTGCAATGGGGGGAGCAATGCAGCTAGGGGGGGGCGGGGAGGGGGGGGGGGGGTTGCTGCTGGAATGGCCAAGGGGGAACTGGAGTTGGTGGAGGAGATCGGGGTGGGGGTCTGCCGCTGTGGGGAACGGGCCATGCGGGGGGCGCGGGCACGTGGCTGATCTAGGAAGGGCTATGGCTAGTCGGCGAGGGAGAGGGGCGAGTAGCCCCCTGATCCAGCTGATAACCTGGAATGTAAGGGGACTGAATGGGCTGGTCAAGCGGGCCCGGGTGTTCACGCACCTGAAGGGACTGAAGACGGATGTGGCCATGCTTCAGGAGACGCACATGAGGGTGGTGGATCAGGTAAGGTTGAGAAAGGGGTGGGTTGGGCAGGTGTTTCACTCGGGTTTGGATGCAAAAAATCGGAGGGTAGTGATCTTGGTGGGGAAGAGAGTGTCGTTCGAGGCGTCGCGCATTGTGGCAGACAATGGCGGCAGGTATGTGATGCAAAGTGGCAAGCTGCAGGGGGAGCGGGTGGTGTTGGTCAATGTATATGCCCCGAATTGGGACGATGCGGGGTTCATGCAGCATATGCTGGGCCGGATTCCGGACCTGGAGACAGGGGGCCTGATAATGGGGGGAGATTTCAACACGGTGCTGGACCCGGCATTGGATCGCTCTAGGTCTAGGACGAGCAGGAGGCCGGCAGCGGCCAAGGTGCTGAGGGGGTTCATGGACCAGATGGGAGTGGTGGATCCGTGGAGGTTTGCGAGGCCGGGGGCCAGGAAATTTTCATTCTTCTCCCATGTCCACAAGGCCTACTCCCGGATTGACTTTTTTGTCATGAGCAGGGCGCTGATTCCGAGGGTGGAGGATACGGAGTACTCGGCGATAGCCATTTCTGATCATGCTCCGCACTGGGTGGACCTCGAGTTGGGGGAGGAGAGGGACCAGCGCCCACTGTGGCACCTAGAGGTGGGGATGCTGGCGAATGAGGAGATGAGCGGGTGGGTCCGGAAGTGTATAGAGAGGTACCTGGAGGCTAATGACAATGGGGAATGCAAGTAGAGGTGGTCTGGGAGGTGCTGAAGGTGGTGGTCAGAGGAGAGTTGATCTTCATTGGGGCACACAAGGAGAGGGGGAGAGGAGAGAGAGGGAGAGATTGGTGGGGGAGATGGTGAGGGTGGATAGGAGGTACACGGAGGCCCCGGAGGAGGGATTGCTTAGGGAGCAGCGTAGCCTCTAGGTTGAGTTCGATTTGTTGACCACCAGGAAGGCGGAGGCGCAGTGGAGGAAGGTGCAGGGGTCGGTATACGAATACGGAGAAAAGGCGAGCCGGATGCTGGCGCACCAGCTTCGGAAGCGGGAGGCAGCTAGGGAGATCGGGGGAATTCGGGATGGAGGAGGGAACACGGTGCGAAGTGCGGTGGGTATCAATGGTGTCGTCAGGGACTTCTACGAGGAACTGTACCGGTCTGAGCCCCCACTGGAAGAAGGAGGGATGGGACGCTTCCTGGACTGGCTGAGGTTTCCAAGGGTGGAGGAGGGGCAGGTGGCGGGGTTGGGGGTGCTGGTTGGGTTGGAGGAGTTGGTCAAAGGGATAGGGAACATGCAGGTGGGGAAGGCACCGGGGCCGGATGGGTTCCTGGTTGAATTTTACAAGAAGTATGCAGACCTGCTGGGCCCACTGTTGGTAAGGACCTCCAACGAGGCAAGGGAAGGGGGGGCTCTGCCCCCGACGATGTCTAGAGCACTGATTTCCCTGATCCTGAAGCGGGACAAGGATCCCCTACAGTGTGGGTCATATAGGCCGATCTCACTCCGAAATGTAGATGCAAAGTTGCTGGCAAAGATTTTGGCCATGAGGATAGAGGACTGTGTGCCGCAGGTCATACACGAGGATCAAACGGGGTTTGTGAAAGGGAGGCAGTTGAATACTAATGTACGGAGGCTCTTAAATATTATAATGATGCCGGCGATGGAAGGGGAGGCGGAGATAGTGGCGGCGATGGATGCGGAGAAGGCCTTTGATAGGGTAGAGTGGGTATACCAGTGGGAGGTGTTCAAAAGGTTCGGGTTCGGGGGAGGCTTCGTCAGGTGGGTGAGGCTGCTGTATGAGGCCCCGGTGGCGAGTGTGGCCATGAACAGAAGGAGGTCAGAGTATTTCCAGCAATACCGGGGGACGAGGCAGGGCTGTCCCCTGTCCCCCCTGCTCTTTGCACTGGAGATTGAACCCCTGGCCATGACGTTGAGGGAGTCGAGGAACTGGAGGGGACTGGTGCGGGGTGGGGAGGAGCATCAGGTGTCGCTCTATGCGGATGATTTGCTGCTATATGTGGCGGACCCGGTGGGGGGAATGCCGAACTTGATGAGGATCCTTAGGGAGTTTGGAAATTTCTCTGGGTACAAGCTTAATATGGGGAAGAGCGAGTTGTTCGTAGTGCACTCGGGGGACCAGGAGAGGGGGATTGGTGAGCTCCCGCCAAAAAGAGCGGAGAGGAGTTTCAGGTACCTGGGGGTCCAGGTGACTAGGAGCTGGCGGGTAGAGTGCAGACAGTTAAAATGACGGTGCTCCCGAGGGTTTTGTTCCTGTTCCAAAGCCTCCCCATCCTGATCCCTAGGACCTTCTTCAGGCGCGTTAACAGGAGCGTTATGGAGTTTGTGTGGGCGCAGAAGACCCCGAGGGTAAGAAGTGTGTTACTGGAGCAGTGCAGGGATAGGGGGGTGTTGGCGCTGCCTAACCGCTGTGGGTATTATTGGGCCGCCAACGTGGCGATGGTGCATAAGTGGGTGATGGAGGGGGATGAGGCGGCATGGAAGAGGCTGGAGATGGCGTCCTGTGTGGGCACGAGCCTGGAGGCGCTGGTGACGGCGCCGCTGCCGCTTCCTCCAACGAGGTATACCACGAGCCCGGTGGTGGCGGCTACCCTCAAAATCTGAAGGCAATGGAGACGTCACAGGGGGGAGGTGGGCGCCTCGGTGTGGTCCCCGATTCGGGGGAACCACCAGTTTGTCCCGGGGAGGATGGACGGAGGGTTTCTGAGCTGGCACAGGGTAGGCATTAGAAGGATGGGGGACCTGTTTGTGGACGGGAAGTTTGCGAGCCTAGGTGAGCTGGAGAAGTTTGGGCTCCCCCCCGTGGAACACCTTCAGATGTATGCAGGTAAGGGCGTTTGTTCAGCGGCAGGTGGTGGAGTTCCCACTGTTGCCGCCACACGGGGTCCAGGACAGGGTTCTGTCGGGGGTGTGGGTTGGAGAGCGAAGGATCTCGGCAACGTATCAGGTGATGCAGGAGGAGGAGGCCTCGGTTGGAGGAACTGAAGGGTAAGTGGGAGGAGGAGTTGGGTGAGGAGATTGACGAGGGGATGTGGGTGGATGCCCTGGGGAGGGTGAACTCTTCCTCCTCTTGCGCGAGGCTCAGCCTCATACAATTTAAGGTGCTACATAGGACTCACATGACCGGGGCAAGGATAAGCCGGTTCTTTGGGTGCGAGGACAGGTGTGTTCGGTGCTCAGGAGCCCAGCAAATCACACCCACATGTTTTCGGCTTGCCCAGCGCTGGAGGACTTTTGGAAGGGTGTAGCGAGGACGGTGTCGAGGGTGGTAGGTTCCAGGGTCAAGCCGGGCTGGGGGCTCGCAATATTTGGGGTGGCAGAGGAGCCGGGAGTGCAGGAGGCGAAAGAGGCCGGTATTCTGGCCTTTGCGTCCCTGGTAGCCCGGCGAAGGATTCTTCTTCAGTGGAAGTATGCGAGGCCCCCAAGCGTGGAATCCTGCATCAGCGATATGGCGGGGTTCCTAGACTGGGGGGGGGGGGGGGGGGGGGGCGGTTGTTCTTTTCTTTCCGTATTTTGTTGTTGAAATTTTGTGAAAATTTGAATAAAAATGATTTGTTTAAAAAAAAACAGACGTACCGATCACTACACCCCCTTCTCAACTTTTTCTCATTCTGCCTCTCTCCCGCCCATGTCCCCGCACATCTACATCTGTCACAGCTTACCCTCTGATTTTAGTTTCTCTGCTGTTTGGCCTTTCACACCTTTAATTCTCTCTGGGGACTGCCATTATCATAGAATCATAGAATTTACAGTGCAGAAGGAGGCCATTCGGCCCATTGAGTCTGCACCATCTCTTGGAAAGAGCACCCCATTTGAGCCCATATTTCTAATCTATCTCTGTAACCCAGTAACCCCACCTAACGTTTTGGACTCTAAAGGCAATTTAACATGGCCAATCCACCTTACCTGCACATCTTTGGACTGTGGGAAACCCGCGTCAACGGGCCGCCAGGCCCAGGCTTTCACCACTTCCTAAGGAGCTAGTATGGCGCTGGAGTGGTGTCCGCTGCTCCGGCGCTCGAAAGCCGGCGCGCCACGGCCGCCGCGAGTCTGTGTATGTACATAGGTTCCCCTCTCTGCGCCGGCCCCCAGGCAATATGGCAGAGCCCTACAGGGGCCCGGTGTGGTGAACCACTGTATTATGGGATGTAAGGTAGGACCTGCACTACAGGTTCGCCGTATCCCCTGCCGGCTGGCTCCGCCCACTAAGATCTGTATAAATATGAGTAACCTCCATTGCCCTGCCATTTCGCCAGCTGCAGCAGGAGGCCACGCATCTGACTGCAATAAAGCCACAGTTGTACCCATTCTGCCTCTTTGTGCAATTGATTGCGCGTCAATTTATTGCAGTCAGATTTTTTCCACAGAATGGATATCAGAATCAAACCAGATCGCTTGCAGTTGGATCCGCACTCGCTCGACGCCAGAAAAGACTTTACTCACTGGCTAGCCTGTTTTGAGGCTTACATCATCGCAGCGGACCCCGCGCCAACGGAGGCTCAGAAGATAAACGTCCTGTACTCCAGACTGAGCTCCAGAGTGTTCCCGTTGATCCAAGATGCCTCGAATTACGCAAAAGCAATGGCACTCCTTAAAGAACATTATGCTCAGAAGACGAACACGCTCTTCGCCAGGCATGTATTTGCCACCCGCTCGCAACTACCGGGTGAGTCCATCGAACACTTCTGGCGGGCCCTAATTCCACTCGTCCGGGACTGTGACTGTCAGGCCGTTACGGTCGCTGAACACACTAATCTCCTCATGCGCGATGCTTTCGTGACGGGGATTGCGTCGGACCGCATCCGTGAACGATTACTGGAAGGGGCCACGCTCGAACTAACGGAGATGAAAACCTTGGCGCCCTCCAAGTCGGTCGCATCCCGTAATGTACAGTCTTACCCCTCCCGTCGCGCTGCCCACCCTTCTACCTCTTCCTACCCCTCCTGGACCCCGCCGATGACCTCCTCAGCTGGGGCCCTGCCTTCCTAATACGCCTGTGCCGCACGCCGATCCGTGCACTCTGGGGGTCCCCGCTGCTACTTCTGCAGTCAGCAGAAGCACCCTCGCCAACACTGCCCGGCCCGCACTGCAGTTTGTAAAGCCTGCAGTAAAAAGGGCCACTTCACGGCGGTGTGCCAGGCCCGCGCAGTCACTGCGATCGTGCCTGCTATCGCCCCCTCCCCCATGCCAGGCGCACAATGGGAGCCGCCATCTTCTCCTCCCGGGTCCATGTGCGACCAATGGGTGCCGGCATCTTGTCCCCCTTCGGCCACGTGCACCCCATGGGCGCCGCCATCTTGTCCTGACCCCACAATGTGCACACCACGGGCGCCACAATTTTGTTCCCCACAGGGTCTCCGGACATCCCGATATCGGAACCGCACATGCTCGCCATCCTAAGCTTCCGCCGACTACCCACAGCTCGCTTCGATGACGCTGGACCAATCTCGCCCACACAACCTGGCCACCGCGTCGACGACAGTGAAAATCAACGGCCACATGACCTCGTGCCTGCTGGACTCCGGGAGCACCGAAAGCTGCTGCTTAAGGAGAGTATTATCGAGCCCAGCAATAGCCCCTGGAGAGCCCAAGTGATAGTGGTTAAAACTGGAGAGAAACACAGGATGGTCGTGTACTACAGCCAGACCATCAATCGGTACATGCAGCTCGACGCGTACTCACTCCCACGCATATCTGATATGGTCAATCAGATTGCGCAGTACCGGGTCTTCTCAACAATTGACCTGAAATCTGCCTACCACCAGCTCCCCATCTGGAAGTCGGACCATCCATACACTGCCTTCGAGGCGGACGGTCGGCTCTATCACTTCCTTCGGGTCCCTTTCGGCGTCACAAACAGGGTCTCGGTCTTCCAAAGGGAAATGGACCGAATGGTCGACCAGTGTGGTTTGTGGGCCACCTTTCCGTACTTAGATAATGTCACCATCTGCGGCCATGACCAGCAGGACCACGATGCCAACCTCGAAAAATTTCTCCGTACTGCCACGCTTCTCAACCTGACCTATAACAAAGAGAAGTGTGTGTTCAGCACAACCTGGTTAGCCATTCTCGGCGATGTATCCAAAACGGACTACGCGGGCCCGCCCCCGACCGCATGCGCCCCCTCATGGAGCTCCCCCTCCCCCACTGCCCCAAGGCCTTCAAATGCTGCCTGGGGTTCTTTTCCTACCACGCTCAGTGGGTCCCAAACTATGCGGCCAAGGCCCGCCCACTCATTCAGTCCACCCAATTCCCTCTCGTGGCCGAGGCACAACACGCTTTCGCCCGTATCAGAGCAGACATCGCCAAGGGCCGGGATGCGCGCAGTGGACGAGTCATTGCCTTTTCAAGTAGAAAGCGGCGCTTCAAACCGTCGCCCTTGCCGCCACTCTAAACCAGGCAGGCAGACCCGTGGCATTCTTTTCACGCACCCTTCATGCCTCTGAAATTCGACACTCATCCATCAAAAAGGAGGCCCAAGCTATCGTTGAAGCGGTGCGGCGTTGGAGGCATTACCTGGCCGGTAAGAGATTCACTCTCCTCACTGACCAATGGTCGGTAGACTTCATGTTCAATAACACACAACAGGGCAAGATCAAAAATGAGAAAATCTTGCAGTGGGGAATCGAGCTCTCCACCTATAATTACAAGATTTTGTATCGCCCTGGTAAACTCAACAAGCCCCCAGACGCCCTCTCCCGAGGTACATGTGGCAGCGCACAAGTAGACCAACTGCGGGCCCTACACGACAGCCTTTGTCACCCAGGGGTCACTCGATTGTACCATCTGGTCAAAGCTCGCAATCTGCCCTACTCCGTCAAGGAAGTAAGGACAGTCCCCAGGGACTGCCAGGTCTGTGCGGAGTGCAAGCCACACTTCTACCGGCCAGACCGTGCGTGCCTGGTGAAGGCTTCCCGCCCCTTTGAACGCCTCAGCGTGGATTACAAAGGGCCCCTCCCCTCCACCGACAGTAACACGTACATTCTCAGTGTGGTTGATGAGTACTCCAGATTCCCCTTCGCCATCCCATGCCCCGATATGACGTTCGCCACCGTCACCAAGGCCCTCAGCACCGTCTTCGCTCTGTTCGGTTTCCCCGCCTACATCCACAGTGACAGGGGATCCTCATTCATGAGCGATGAACTGCGTCAGTTCCTGCTCAGCAGGGGTATAGCCACCAGCAGGACGACCAGCTACAACCCCCGGGGAAACGGGCAAGTAGAACGGGAGAATGGGACAGTTTGGAGGGCCGTCCAGCTGACCCTGCGGTCCAGGAACCTCCCAGCCTCTCGCTGGCAGGAGGTCCTCCCTGACTCTCTACACTCCATCCGGTCACTATTGTGCACTGCCACTAATAACACACCCCATGAATGTGTTTTTACCTTCCCCAGGAAGTCCACATCCGGGGTGTCGCTGACGACTTGGCTCGCAGCTCCAGGACCGGTCCTATTCCGTAGGCACGTCCGACTCCACAAGGCGGACCCCTTAGTGGACAGGGTTCACCTGCTCCACGCCAACCGTCAATATGCCTACGTGGAGTTCCCCGACGGCTGCCAAGATACTGTCTCACTCAGGGAACTGGCACCGTCAGGTTCCACCCAAACACACACCCCTATCCATGCGCCCCCCCCTCCCACTGCGCCGCCAACATTGACCCCACCAGACCAAGCCCCCGCCCCCCCTTCCCCCACAAGAGGACGAAGAGGATTTCGGCACGCTCCCGGAGTTCCCCGATGACTGGCCAGCATCAGCACCGCCACCACCGCCATCGGTGCCACCTCCACCACCGCCAGCACCGGCTTCGCCGCCACCGTTACGCCGCTCCCAACGAAGCACCAAAGCACCAGATCGGCTGAACCTTTGACGGACTCCGGACCGTCAACATGGACTTTTCTTTTTTTCTTCTTCTTTCTTGTTTTCCCCATTCTAAACACTGTACATAATTGCACTATTTGTATATAGTTTCACATCACCCCCGCCGGACTAATTTTTAACAGGGGGTGAATGTGGTGAACCACTGTATTATGGGATGTAAGGTGGGACCTGCACTACAGGTTCGCCGGTAGCCCCTGCTGGCTGGCTCCGCCAACTAAGATCTGTATAAATATGCGTGACCTCCATTGCCCTGCCATTTCGCCAGCTGCAGCAGGAGGCCACGCATCTGACTGCAATAAAGCTACAGTTGTACCCAATCTGCGTCTTTGTGCAATTGATTGCGCATCACCCGGCGCGGAGGAACATAGGCCCCCCATGGAATTAGCCCGTCCACCGATCGGTAGGCCCCGATCGCAGGCCAGTCCACCATGGAGGCCCACCACACCGGAGTTGGATCCCCTCCGCCCCACCCACCAGGACGGCCCCCGCAGCCAGAACTCCGAGGTCCCGTCGGGTGGGACCATACGTAATCTACGCCGGCGGGACCCAGCTGGACGCGGCGGCCACTCGGGCCGTCAAGGTGCGGAGAATCGCCGGGGGGGTGGGCTGTCAACGGCCCCCGACCAGCGCGGCGAGAGTCGGCGGCCCGTCAACAGAGCAGCGTGGCGCGATTCTCTCCCCCCCCCCGCCGGCGATTCTCCAACCCGGCGCAGGATCGGCGAATCCCGGCCCATGTCTATGGCCTTTCATCAGAGGAATGAAAAATATATTTTTTAATAACTTTGGAGTGCGCAATTATTTTTCCAATTAAAGGACAATTTAGTGTGGCCAATCCACCTAACCTGCACATCTTTGGGTTGTGGGGGTGAAACCCATGTATACACGGGGAGAATGTGAGAAGAATATAAGTCCTTTATGTGTCATCCATTAGTTCCTGAACATAGATCATGTTGCTGCAAGAAGGTTCTGATTACATTGGCATGGAAAATCAGGGAGTGTTCTGTGGCATGCGTCACGCCTGTTGAGAAATCAACTCAGAATGATCTCACCCTCAATGCGTGTGTTGCTTGATGATATCAAAGGGAATGAAAGCAGGGTGGTAAAAAATTACAGGAGAAAAAGTTGACAATATTTTAGACATGAGATTGAATTTGTACCTGAGACATATATTCATTGGCAGCAGTGGGTCACAAGTTAATTGTCTTTAGTATTTGGATTTATCTATTGGAACTTCATTGTTCCTTTGTAATAGGCATGTGCTGTTAATTATTAATCTCATGCTCTTTTATGCGCCATTTTCAATTATTTCCTAAGTAATGAGTAACAGTTCTGCGTACCTGTTGACTACATTATCCCGAGCCTTACAACATCATGTGTGGATTAAATACAGCATTGTTCCCTTCCGAAGAATCTGTCAGGTAACTTGAGAAACAGGAACTACTTCCTCGATTTCATAAACAATAATGCCAAACTGGTGTAATAGTTTTTCCACCAGTCAATCTGACTGTTGTCATGTGATGAAGGTCATGTAAGAAGATATGCTTGTGCAAAGGTTACCTTAATAGCACTTGGGCAATTCTCAGAATTCCACGCCAAAGCCAGACAACAATTCAAAAGATAAGATACTCGCAATATAACACTGTTGGGTCTTTCTGAGATTCTGCGTATCATTTTATGGCTTAATTTCCATTAAAACTCATGGTATCACGTGTAATGGTAAATTTAAATGATGCTGGATTCACAATGTGGACTCTTGCCTGATGAATGTTGATGTTAACGGAATAATGAGCACCATTAATTTGGGGGTGCTGACCTCTACATTATTCCTCTCACGCCTTGGCTCAGAGTGAAGGGCAGCAAGTAGCATAGTGGTTAGCACAATTGCTTCACAGCTCCAGGGTCCCAGGATCAATTCCCGGCTTGGGTCGCTGTCTGTGCGGAGTCTGCATGTTCTCCCCGTGTCTGCACCGGTTTCCTCCCAGAGTTCAAAGATGTGCAGGTTAGGTGGATTGGCCATGCTAAATTGCCCTTAGTGTCCAAAAAGGTTGTGTGGGGTTACTGGGATAGAGTGATGATGTGGGCTTGGGTAGGGTGCTCTTTCCAAGGGCCGGTGCAGACTCGATGGGCTGAATGGCCTCCTTCTGCACTGTAAATTCTATGATTCCCTCTCTGATTGTGTCAGATCTCATATGATATAACCTGAACAGATGTAGACACAAATGGTAAAGAACTGCCCTCTTGAACCGCTGCAATCTATCTGGGCTAGGTACACACACAGTGCTGTTAGGAATGATTTTAATTGAGAGACAGTGAAGGAACAATGATATAGTTCCAATGGTGTGTCATTTGGAGGGATACCTGCAGTTGGCAGTGCGCCTATGCCTTGGTGCCCTTGTCCTTCTCGGTGGTAGAAGTCACAGGTTTGGAAGGTGCTGTCGAAAGAACCTTAATATATTGCTGCAGTGCATCTTGTCTATGATATATACGGCAGGCACTTTGCATTGGTCGTGAAAAGGGGGCTGATCAAGTTGGCTGCTTGGTCTTGGATGGTGTCGAGCTTCTTGAGTGTTGCTGGAGCTACACACTTACTGCCAAATGGAGGGTATTCCATCACATTCTTGACCTATGGGCATGTCTTGGAGAGTCAGGATGTGTGTTACTAGCTGAAAAATGGCCAGTCTCTGACCTGGTCTTGCAGCCACAGTATTTATGTGGCTAGTCCGGTTTAGTTTCTGGTCTATGATAACACTATGTGCTCATGTTAAAGATGTTAGTTGAACGTACCCCGGCCCATTTAATTGTTGTGAATGATGAGTTCCCAGATGTGATCAATAGTGAATCAATATTGGCACTGAACCATCACATACACTTGTTCGGGTTCCCAAACGCTCATATTTTGAACACAAATCGATTAGAATGGGCGATTGGTTTCCTAAGCTGCTGATTCAGGAGAAACATGTCCAGCATGCACATGACCAATACCCTGGCTTTTGTAGCTTGCAATCAAATTCCATTGACTGAGCCGTTATGGTCTGTTCCTATGTTATTCTGAAACACTGCTTTATTGCTGGTTGTGAGCCTGACAGCGCTGGGGCCAAACACGATTACCTGAAACCTTTGTGAGTCCTGACAGAGTAACAGAGGAATGTGAGAGAGATTACATAAACTGGGAAGGGAGGGAGAAAAACACCAATGAAGGAGAGAGAGGGAAGAATACAACCTGGGAAAGGAGGGAAATGGGAGAAAATATAATTTGATGGAGGGAGGGAGAGTTCCTGCCAGCGTGAAAGTGAAAATCGCTTATTGTCACAAGTAGGCTTCAAATGAAGTTACTGTGAAAAGCCCTTAGTCGCTACATTCCTGCGCCTGTTCGGGGAGGCCGGTACGGGAATGGTGTGGTATGCATTGTTATACAAGGCATTTCACATTAGCAAATGCTTCTTCCGGCCGCACTCTCCATGTCCACCGCTGATTTTTTTTAAGCAGAGTGTGTTGGGGGACGAGAACCGTTGCGGGGCCCGGGGTGAACTTGCCGAAGTAGTTTACTAGTCCCAGGAATGATTGTAGCTGGGTTGTGTTTTCCGGTGTGGGGGGTTTGATGGCACGCACCTTTTCCTCCTCTGGGTGTAGATCCTCCTGGTCTATCCAATACCCCATAGACGACTTCTGTGGCATGAATAATGCACTTCTCTCTTGAGTATGCCTGTCTCCGAAATGAGTCAGAAAACCTCATCTAATTTAATCAAGTGGTCACGCTCTGCCGTGCCTGTGACCAAGAGGTTGGTCATGAGACACCTCTATACTCTCAGAATTCCCTTGATCATCTGCAATTCACATACCGCCACAACCGGTCCACAGCAGACGCCATCTCCCTGGCCCTACACTCATCCCTGGAGCATCTCAACAAGGACTCCTATTCATTGATACAGCTCCGCCTTCGACACCGTAATCCCAGCCAAGCTCACATCAAAACTCCAAAACCTAGGACTTGGCTCCTCCCTCTGCAACTAGATCCTCAACTACCTGACCCATAGACCATAATCACTAAAGTTAAACAACACCTCCTCCACAATAGTCCTCAATACCAAGGGGCCGCAAGGCTGCGTACTTAGCCCCCTGCATTACACTCTATGCACACCTGACTGTGTGGCAAAATCTGGCTCCAACTCCATCTACAAGTTTGCTGATGACACGACCCTGGTGAGTCGGATCTCGAACAATGATAAGTCAGAGTACAGGAGGGAGTTAGAGAATCTAATGGCATGCTGTAATGACAATAATTTCTCCCCCTACGTCAGCAAAACTAAGGAGCTGGTCATTGACTTCAGGAAGCAAAGTATCGTACATACCTCTGTCTGTGTCAATGGTGCTGAGGTGGAGATGGTTGACAGCTTCAAATTCCTAGGTATGCACATCACCAACAATCCATCTGGTCCACTCACGTCAACGATACGACCAAGAAAGCACAACAGCGCCTGTACTTCTTCAGGAAACTAAGGAAATTCAGCATGTCCACATTGACTCATCAATTTTTACAGATGCACCATAGGAAGCATCCTATGTGGCTGCATCACAGCCTGGAATGGCAACTGCTCAGCGCAAGACCGTAAGAAACTACAGAGAGTCGTGAACACAGCCCAGTCCATCAATCAAAACCATCTCCCATCCATTGACTCTGTTTAAACCTCCCACTGCCTTGAGAAAGTGGGCAACATAATCAAAGACCCCTGCCACCCAGCTTATTTACTCTTCCAACCTCTTCCATCGGGCAGGAGATACGAAAGTCTGAGAACACGGACTAATAGGTTCAAAATCAGCTTCTTCCCTGTTGTTACCAGACTGCTGAATGCCCCTCTTATGGACTGAACTTATCTCTCCACACATCTCTACTGAGTAGTACTATACTCCGTATGCTCACCCGATGCCTGTACCTATGTATTTACATTGTGTATTTATGTATGTCCTATATTTTTTCATGTATGGAAAGATCTGTCTGGACTGTATGCACAGCAATACTTTTCACTGTACCTAGGTACACGTGACAATAAATCAAGTCAAAACATCATCCAAATAGACCACCATACATGGCAAGCTTAGCAGAATATTTTCCATAACTCTCTAGAAAATGGCACAAGCTGATGATACCCCGAAAGGCAGTCTAGTGTACTCATAGAACCCCCTGTGGTATTTACATACCGCCGTGACTCAGGGTCCAATTCCAATTTCAGGCTCATATCGAATTTTGTGAATGCGTGACCTCCCGTCAATTTTGCATATATCTCCTCGATCCTTGGCATCGGATATCAGTCCAATCTCGAGGCTGTATTCAGTCAGTTTATAATCGCCACAAAAGGAAACATGTCTAGCTTCAGGACAGGGATTACTGGGGCTGCCCACTCTGCAAACTTAACTGGCCTGATGATCCCCGCTCTTCTAGCCATCCGTGTTCTGCCTCAATCTTTGGTAGCAGCGTGTAGGGAACCAGGGGAGCCTGAAAATATTTTGGTTGTGCGTCAGGGCCGACGTGAATTTTCTCCATGGCCTCCTTTATTTTCCCCAGGCCAGTCTGAAAAACCTCGGGGTACTTTCTCAATATCTCGCAGAGGCCTCCAGAGCCCATCTGGAAAATTTGCTGCCAATCAAAGCAGAGACTCTGCAGCCAATTGCGCTCTATCAAACTTGGGCCATGTCCTTTTATGGTAATCAGCAGTAATCATGCAGACTGTTGTTCGTAGATTACTGGTGTCATCGTAGTTCCCGCTATGGCCAGCGGTTCTCCTGTATATGTGGTCAATCTTGCCTCAGTATCTGGCAACTACAGGCATTGCATGCCTGATTTAATTTTTTCAAATGTTTGCTTGCCAATGACTGAGACAGCGGCTCCTGTGTCCCATTTCCAAGGTATGGCCGTTTAGTTGACCGGTGATTCTGATGGAGGCCCTTTGCGTGATGCCATCGTGTTACATGCACTTATCTTCAGGCTGTTATAAGAGGAAGGTATGGGATCGAGGTTGATGCCTACCTCTAGTTGAGTGGCGTGCTGACTGCCCACTCTGTGGTTCCCCCCTTGTGGTATTGTAGGTATTACGGTACCTGATAGGCTAAAGCACAATTGGTGGAAACTGTATGCTTTCTATTGGTTAGAATGTATGATAGCTCCGCCCTGCTAGGCGGGGTATAAGAACCAGTGTCGCCCCAACAGCCTTCATTCTGTACCTGAGCTGCTGGGGGAAACATCTAGCTTATTAAAGCCTTCAGTTGGACTACAACCTCGCTTTAGTGGTCATTGACCGTGCATCAATTTAATAAGCTAGTTTTTTTAAGAAGAAAGGATGGAGCTCCGAATCAAGCTCCGGAGTGTCTGCAACTTAGCCCCCACTCGGCAAATTCAGCGGAAATCTTTAAGCACAGGCTGGCGTGCTTTAAAGGGTATCTCGGGACGGCCGAAAACGCACCCACGGGCGAGCAGAAACTGCACGTCCTGCACTCAAGGGTGAGCCCGGAGATTTACACCCTCATCGAGGAAGCGGAAGACTTCGATGCAGCAATTGAGCTGCTAAAAGGACACTATATTCGCCCGGTAAACCAGGTCTACGCCCGGCACCTGCTTGCATCAAGGCGAAAAACTCCTGGAGAATCGCTGGAGGAATTCTACCGTGCACTCCAGGTGTTGGGAAGAAGCTGCAGCTGCCCGCAAGTTTCGGCGAGCGAACACACGGAACTCTTAGTCCGGGAAGCTTTCGTGGCAGGTATGCTATCTTCACAAATCCGCCAGAGTCTGTTAGAAAAGGACACCCTGGGTCTCAGGGAGGCACGGACCCTTGCAGGCTCCCTGGACGTGGCCTCCCAAAACGGCCGCGCTTACGTTCCCGACCACGCGCAGCCCCCTGGGCAGCGTGGAACCCCTTCGCGGCCGACCCCGAGACTTCCCCCATTCCCCCACAGGCCTGCGCTGCAAGGCGGCCTGGCAACCCCGAGGGGTCCCGCTGTTACTTTTGCGGGCAGGCCAAGCACCCCCGCCAGCGCTGCCCGGCCCGCGCATCCGCCTGCAAGGGATGCTGCAAAAATGCCCATTTCGTGGGTGTATGCCAGGCCCGTGCGGTTGCCGCGGTCTCCGGCGGCGAATGCGGACCGCAACCACAAACTTCTCCATGGGCCCCGTGCAGCCAGCGGTCGCCGCCATCTTCATATTCCAGGGCCACGTGCGGACCCCGGGCGCCGTCATCTTGTTCCGCGGACGCCACGTTGGAGGAATGGGCGCCGCCATTTTGTGAACCCCCAGCCATGTGCGACCAATGGGAACCGCCATCTTGGATGAACCCCCAGGACCCCAGCTCAGCTGACCACACACTGCCCGAAGAGAACTCTCAACTGCTGCGATTAGCCTCGGTGACTCTGGATCAGTCACGGCCTCGAACACTCTCAACTGCTACGATGACCGTATTCATCAACGGGCACGTGACGTCCTGCCTTATCGACTCTGGGAGCACGGAGAGCTTCATACACCCTGACACGGTAAGGCGTTGTTCTCTCCTCATCCACCCCATTAATCAAAAAATCTCCCTGGCTTCCGGTTCACACTCAGTGGAGATAAAGTGTTTTGTGCAGCAAACTTCACAGTCCAAGGAAGGGAGTTCAAAAATTTCCGTCTCTACGTCCTTCCCCACCTCTGCGCGGCTACACTCCTGCGTTTAGACTTCCAGTGTAACCTTCAAAGTCTGACCTTAAAATTCAGCGGCCCTATACCCCCCCTTAATGTCTGCGGCCTCGCGACCCTAAAGGTCGACCCGCCTTCCCTGTTTGCGAACCTCACCCCGGATTGCAAACCCGTCGCCACCAGGAGCAGACGCTACTGTGCCCAGGACCGGATCTTTATTAGGTCAGAGGTCCAAAGGCTACTGAGGGAAGGGGGTCATTCAAGCCAGTAACAGCCCCTGGAGAGCTCAAGTAGTGGTGGTAAAGACCAGGGAGAAGCATAGGATGGTCATCGACTACAGTCAGACCATCAACAGGTTTATGCAGCTGGATGCGTACCCTCTCCCCCGCATATCCAACCTGGTAAACAGGATCGCACAATACAAGGTCTTCTCCACGGTGGACCTCAAGTTCGCCTACCACCAACTCCCCATCCATACTAGTGACCGCAAATACACTGCCTTCGAGGCAGATGGGCGCCTCTATCACTTCTTAAGGGTTCCCTTCGGTGTCACCAACGGGGTCTCGGTCTTCCAGCGCGAGATGGACCGAATGGTTGACCGGTACGGTTTATGGGCAACATTCCCGTGTCTCGATAATGTCACCATCTGCGGCCATGACCAGCAGGACCACGACACCAACCTCCGAAAATTTCTCCAGACCGCTAAAATCCTTAACCTCACATACAACAAGGATAAATGCGTGTTTAGCACCGACCACCAAGCCATCCTCGGCTACGTAGTGCGAAATGGAGTTATAGGCCCCGACCCTGAACGCATGCGCCCCCTTTTGGAGTTCCCCCTCCCTCACTGCTCCAAGGCCCTGAAACGTTGCCTCGGGTTTTTTAGCTTCTGTGCCCAGTGGGTCCCCAACTACGCGGACATGGCCCGTCCCCTGATCCAATCCACAGCTTTTCCCCTGTCGATAGAGGCCCACCAGGCCTTCAGCCGCATCAAAGCAGACATTGCAAAGGCCACGATGCACGCCATCGACGAGTCCCTCCCCTTCCAGGTACAGAGCGATGCGTCCAACGTAGCTCTGGCGGCCACCCTCAACCAAGCGGGCAGACCCGTGGCCTTCTTCTCTCGTACCCTCCATGCTTCCGAAATCCGCCACTCCTCAGTCGAAAAGGAGGCCCTGGCCATAGTAGAAGCTGTGCGACATTGGAGGCATTACCTGGCCGGCAGGAGATTCACTCTCCTCACGGACCAACGGTTGGTTGCTTTCATGTTTGATAATGCACAGCGGGGCAAGATAAAAAACGACAAGATCTTGCGGTGGAGGATCAAACTCTCCACCTACAACTACGAGATCTTGTATCGTCCCGGGAAGCTAAACGAGCCTCCTGATGCCCTGTCCCGCAGCACATGTGCCAACGCACAAGTGGACTGCCTCCGAGCCCTCCACGAGGACCTCTGCCACCCGGGGGTCACTCGCTTTTTTCATTTTGTCAAGACTCGCAACCTGCCCTACTCCACCGAGGAGGTCAGGACAGCCACCAGGGACTGCCAAATCTGCGCGGAGTGCAAAACGCACTTCTACCGACCAGAGAAAGCGCACCTGATAAAGGCTTCCCTTCCCTTTGAATGCCTCAGCGTGGACTTCAAAGGCCCCCTCCCCTCCACTGACCACAACACGTACTTCCTGAACGTGATTGACGAGTACTCCCGGTTCCCATTCGCCATCCCCTGCCCCGCCATGACCACAACCAGTGTGATCCAGGCCCTCCATAGCATCTTTACACTGTTTGGGTTCCCCGCTTACATACACAGTGATAGGGGGTCCTCCTTTATGAGCGACGAACTGCGTCAATTCCTGCTCGGCAAGGACATCGCCTCGAGCAGGACGACCAGTTACAACCCCTGGGGTAATGGACAGGTAGAGAGGGAGAACGGAATGGCCTGGAAGACCGTCCTACTGGCCCTACGGTCCAGGAACCTCCCAGTCTCCCGCTGGCAAGAAGTCCTCCCGGATGCCCTCCAGTCCATCTGGTCACTGCTTTGTACGACCACCAATCAGACACCTCACGAACGCCTCCTTGTCTTCCCTAGGAAGTCTTCCTCTGGGACCTCGCTCCCGAATTGGCTGGCAGCACCCAGACCCATCCTGCTCCGAAAACACGTGTGGGCACACAAGTCGGACCCATTGGTCGAGAGGGTCCATCTGCTCCATGCTAACCCTCAGTACACCTACGTACACCGACGGGCGACAAGATACGGTCTCCCTACGGGACCTGCCGCCCGCCGGAACCCCACGCAAATCCCAGCCACCAATCCCATCCTCCCCTCCACCGCAGCACCTTACAGTCGGATCGGTCAATCCACCGGACCCGTCTAGGCCCCCCCCACCCACCGATGCCCCCCGCAGGCGCTCCCTTCCCAGGTGAACCGTTTTCCCCACCAGCTCCGTCTAGGGGTGCCGAAACTGCCATGGAGATCGAAGCCACGCTCCCGGAGTCACAGACGCCCGAGCCTCCACCGGAGTCACCACCGAAGCTCCGACGATCACAGAGGACGACCAGGGCCCCCGATCGACTGATTGCTTCATTTTAATTGTAAACTGTAAATATAAACCATCAAATGTACATAGCTATCAGAATTGTAAATAAACACTGTTACTAAACACTGTACGGAGATATTACGGTACCTCCATAACTAATTATACCACGTTGCCATGTTTTGTAGTTTCAGGCCACCACCCCCGCCGGACTCTTTTTTAACAGGAGGTGAATGTGATATTATAGGTATTACGGTACCTGATAGGCTAAAGCACCATTGGTGGAAACTGTATGCTTTCTATTGGTTAGAATGTATGATAGCTCCGCCCTGCTAGGCGGGGTATAAGGACCAGTGCCGCCCCAGCAGCCTTCATTCTGTACCTGAGCTGCTGGGGGAAACATATAGCTTATTAAAGCCTTCAGTTGGACTACAACCTCCCTTTAGTGGTCATTGATCATGCATCACCCTCCCTGTGGCTTCTCCTGCCGCATGCCCCACGCCGCCTAGCATTTCCCTCTTCAGTTTTGGGGGACGGGTCTTGCCTGGCCAACTCATTTCCGGACCATCAGCCCTGGCCTTGGCAGTGCTCCATCCAGGGTGGGGTTCTAGGGATTCCATTTTAGGGGACACCAGGTGCTGGAAGGTGGCGCATCCCATACTACTGACTTCCATTCCCTGCAACTCTTGTACTCCCTTCTCGAGAGAGAGAGAGAGAGAGAGAGATTTCTGAGGCCTTCTTTATGTCCAGCAGTGATTCAGTGAGCAACCTCCATTGAGTCATCATATTATTCGCCCCACAGACTAACCTCTCCCATAGCATTTCGGACAGAGAACAGCCATACTCACAAAACTCAGCCATGTTCCTTCGACACGCCAAATGTTTGATTACAGACTCCCCTATGGTTCTTTCAGCTGTATTAAAACAGGGAACTGGATTCTCCCCCCCGCCCCGCCACATTTCTGCTTCACCCCGCCAGCAGGATGCTCCATTACACCGGCTAGTCAATGGGGTTTCCCATTGTGGGGCAGCCTCACGCCGTCGGGAAACCCCCAGGTCTCCGGCAAAACAGAGCAACCCGCCGGCGGAGAAACCAGCCCAGTATCTTTGCATGACAACTGACGGTTTGGGGTTATAATGGTCTGCTACGAACATTACCAACTCCTCAAATGTCTTTGAGTCTGGAGATGCAGGGTATGTTAGACTTCTGATTACGTTGAAGGTGGATGCTTCACAAGCAGCCAACAGTATCACTGCCTGGCGCTCTTCACCCGTTATAACGTTGGCCCTGAAGCAATAGTGCATGTGTTTGGCGTATTGTGTCCGATCTTCTGTGCTCTCATCAAATGCATCCAATCCCCCGAAGAGCAGCATTTTTAAAGAAATGCAAAGCTGTCCCCAGTGGCACGAGTAGAGATGGTCTGGTTTCCAATGATTAGCAGCACCGTCTGCAGCTCCACTTCATCCTTGTCACCAATATTGTGTCCACAAGAGGCTAAACAAAACTGTTTGTTTATTGAACAAGAAAACTATTTGCACAAGTCCCAGTGAGGACTTCACTGCTCGCCTCCCACTCGAACCGAGTTTTTATAGACAGTGTCCTTGGTTCCGCTGATAGGGCCCTGCCCCTCAGTGGGGGAGTTCGTACTCAACGAGACTCACGGGGAGACTCATTGGTCTGACCCCATAGGTCTCATGTAGGTTATAACAGACAGGAAGCCACATATGAAGATATAAATGTGCCACACCTGCATGAAACTCATCTGTTGATCACACACCGGCTGGATATTTTGGGATTGGAACCACTTCCTGTTGATGAACAAGACTCCCTGATGCCGTGGGATATGTAGCGCGACATGAGTGCAGTGGAGCACCCCCTTCACCTGTGGTCGGCCAACTATGCTGATGGATCCCACAGGCCTCTCGTCCTGCTGGGTCTGATCCAGGTTGAAATGGATGAAGTCCACTGCAAATTCATAGAGTGCATTTGTGACATCATGGATACATTTACGGGTGGATGACTGTGAAATGCCACATCAGTCACCGGTGGCTACCTGGAACAAACCCGTTGCATAAATGTTCAGGGCTTCCGTGACCTTCATGGCCACAGGGATGGGGGTGCCCTCCACCTCCACATGGCACCATGTTGGACAGAATGTGGTACATTCTGGTGCAGGGCAGTATGGTGGCACAGTGGTTAGCACTGCTGCCTCAAAGTAATTAAAATTGGGGGATACTCAAGAGGCCAGAGTGAGGAATTTACATACCTGGGAAGGTTCAGGGACTGCAAAAGATATACAGATTAGTGAGGCGCTCGATTAAATCCCTGCAATGATTTTAACAACCTCTGTTCGGACGCTCCTCAGCTTCCCCTTTTAAACAGCAAAGAACCCAACCTGATCATCCTTTCCTGATAGGATTCATCACTTCTGGTATCACCCTTGCACTTTTTTTATCCATCCTATCTTGTGCCGCTATAACCATTCCATAATAGGGCAACTAGCATTGAAACAGTATCCCATTTGGTCCTGCCAACCTTAGCTGCAGGTTTGACATATTTTCTCTACTTCTCAATTCTAATCCATGTTATGGGCCAGGGTGTAGAGAACCCCAAAGTGTATCATGGAGTTCGCCTGACCCACAACCTTTAATAGATTGTGGTATGGGGAGCACACGACCCACTCTACAGGGGCTGGTTTAGCACAGGGCTAAATCGCTGGCTTTTAATGCAGACCAAGGCAGGCCAGCAGCACGGTTCAATTCCCGTACCAGGCTCCCCGAACAGGCGCCGGAATGTGGCGACTAGAGGCTTGTCACAGTAACTTCATTTGAAGCCTAATTGTGACAATAAGCAATTTTCATTTCATTTCACAGGTGTGGTACAGCAGAAATGGAAAAGTATATTTTTAAAGCAAAACAATGTTTATTCTATGAACTCAAGTTAACCTTTTTAAAACAAACAGTGAACATCTTAGAAACCATTAATTCAAATACAACCCCCAAAGAATACAATACTAAGTAATGCGAACACTGTCCTCTTAACATCCAGAAGACTTACAAAACACATAACCTTTAACAGAAGCACATCAGGTTACAGTCACTACTCAGAACATTTATAATTCTGAATTCACCAAATGATCAAGAGACAGTCTTTTCATGGCAGAGAGAACAGCAGTACAGTTGCTTTGTCTGGCTTCAGCTCCAACACTGAAAATGAAACCAAAAAGACACAGACACACACAAGCTTTTCTCAAAGTGAAAATAAAAAGCAGAGTCAGAGCTCAGCTCCACCCACACTCTGACATCACGGCAGTAACATGAGCAGCCAAACATTTCTTAAAGCGACATTCTCATGACACGTCCCCCCAAGAAAAAAACAAAAAACTATCAACTTCAAGATGGTTTCAGTTTTCACCTTCTCACTATCCTTTAAGAAATGCACACAGTAAATATACTTGTTTGTTTTAAAAAACACCACACGCAAACAGGTATAATAATATAGTCCATTGTGTTCTCGTTCTTCTTCCTCCAACTGAAATCCTTCTCAATTGACAGTCTCTTTGAACAAGAAGGTCTCTGCACGATCCGTCCATTTCTCTACGCCTCGGCATTTCTCTTTAAAGTCAGATACTTTAGTTCAATCTGATCACAGAGTCCCTTGTAATTCTCCAACACAAGAGCATTGGTTATCACAGCTTTCAGGCCGTCAAATGCCTGTTGAAAGTCCGCAGTCCACTGAAATTTTCAACGTTTCTATAGCAAGTCCATCAGTGGAGCAACCACGCTACAAACATTTTTCACCAATGTTCGATCAAATCCACTCATGCCAAGAAATCGCATTATTTCTCTTTGTGTCGAGGGTATCGGAACCTCCTCAAGGAAAGTGACTTGGGCTTTTCCAAATTCATTTTTGGCTAGGTTTATCATCCAACCCCCCTCCTGAAGTCGATCGAATAACTCTATCAGATGTTTCAAAAGTTCTTTCCATATCTGGCTGAAAATTACCAGATTGTCGATGTATACCGCACAATTGGGTAATCCTGAAATGACTTTGTTAGTTAACCGCTGAAATGTGGCTGGGGCGTTTTTCATGCCAAATGGCATAACTTTGAAATGGTATATATCATCTGGAGTCACAAAAGCTGAAATCTCCTTCGTCCTTTCAGATAAAGATACCTGCCAGTAACCTTTAAGTAAATCCAGTTTGGAAATAAAAGCTGATTGTCCCACTTTCTCAATGCATTCCTCCAAACGTGGGATAGGATAAGAGTCCGTTCTTATAACTGCATTAACCTTTCTATAGTCCACACACAACCATTGGGTACTGTCTGGTTTAGGTACCATCACTATGGGTGAGCTCCATTGGCTGCAACCCTCTTCAATTATGCCATTTTTAAGCATACTCTCAATCTCTTTGTTAACCTGTGCCAATTTTAAAGGGTTAAGTCTGTATGGATGTTGTTTGATTGGAACAGCATTTCCCACATCTACATCATGTATAGCCATTTTAGTACTTCCCAATTTATCTCTACAAACTTGCCCACGTGATATCAATAACTCTTTCAGGTCAGTCTGTTTTTCCTCTGGAAGGTAACTCAACAATTTATCCCAATTTTTAAGAACATCCTCATTTTCCAATTTAATTTGAGGTATGTCAAATTCACAGTCATCTGGATTTGGTTCGTCACTTTGAGTTAGAATCATTACAACCTCCTTTTTCTCTCCTTCCCTTTCATAGTACCTTTTAAGCATATTCACTTGACACACTCGGTGTGGAAGGGGAATTAACATAAACCAACTTTGAAGCATGCTGGGAAATGCTTGACTGTAGTTCAACACTGCTTTTGGACTAAAGTAAGTAGGTCAGGTAACATAAATGAAATGCTGCTTAATATTCTTGTCTTGGCCTTATTATGAAAACACATTGTCCTCCAAAAGATAACAAAATGTGTACTCGAGTTGTTTTTAGCCAAGGGCAAGAACATACGTACTATGTATTTCATCTTGCGTACTTTCCAAGGTCTATTTAATATAAACATGCCTATTTACTTCAAGCTGTTGTTTCAGATTATAAAAACATGCTGTCTTCAATCGAATCTCAGAGTGCAGTGCACTGGCTTTTGCAGCTGGAACATTCTCTCTCACACAAATATATTTGTGTAAATAAATTTCCTTAAATCGAACCTCGAGGAATTTGTCTTTATTATGATTTCCACGACACTCAGTGAGTTTTCCTTCTATCTGGTGTTTTTACCACATAATTCACCTCACTTAATTTCCTTTCAATCTGATCAGGTCCACAAAACCTAGCTTTTAACGGTTCACCTACCACTGGTAACAATACTAAAACTTTATCTCCACTGGCAAAATTACGATCTTTGGATTTCGTGTCCGCTACCCGTTTCATCACATTTTGTGCAACTTTTAAATGTTGTCTAGCCAATTCACCTGCTCTATTTAATTGTTCCCTAAAATTTGACACGTAATCCAATAATGTAATTTCCGATTTCTCACTCACCCATTTTTCCTTAATCAATTTAAGTGGTCCTCTTACCTCATGCCCAAAAATTAGTTCAAAAGGACTAAATTTGGTTGACTCATCAGGTGCATCCCTAATTGCAAACAGTACGAATGGAATTCCTTTATCCCAATCCTCTGGATAATCTTGACAATAAGCCCTCAACATTGTCTTTAATGTCTGATGCCGCCTTTCTAACACTCCCTGCGTTTCTGGATGGTATGCAGTTGATTTAAATTGTTTTATTCCTAAGCTATCCATAACTTCTTTGAATAACCTTGAGGTAAAATTCAATCCTTGATCCGATTGTATTTCTGTGGGTAGTCCATATCTAGTAAAGAATTTAAGTAACTCCTCCACAATCTTTTTAGCTGTAATATTACGTACTGGAATGGCCTCTGGAAACATAGTAGACACATCCATTATAGTCAAAAGATATTGATTCCCACTTTTTGTTTTAGGAAGCGGTCCTATGCAATCAATTAGGACCCTTGTAAAAGGTTCCTCAAATGCTGGAATGGGTATTAATGGCGCTGGTTTTATCACTGCTTGTGGTTTCCCTATCACTTGACATGTGTGACATGATTGACAACATTTAACTACATCTTTATGTAGTCCAGGCCAATAAAAATGTTTCTGGATTTTAGCTTGAGTTTTCCTTATTCCCAAATGACCTTCCACTGGTACCTCATGTGCAACTCGCAACACCTCCTTTCTATACCCTACCGGCAATACTACTTGATGAACTTCTGCCCACTTTTCATCCGCCTGCATATGTAAAGGTCTCCATTTTTTCATCAAGACATCACTTTTATGGTAATAACACTCTGGTATACACTCAGATTCCACTTCCGTGTATGCTTTCTGATACATCTGTTTTATTTCTATATCTTTTTGTTGTAACTCTGCCAATTTTCCTGAACTAAAAATATCCGCCTCATCCTCCACCTGTTCTTGTTCTTTTTCAACCATATGATCAAAAATCGTTTCTGATAATTGCACTTCAACTTCATCTTCACTCTTTGATTTCTCCTCTTGTCTTAACCTGTGACTTTGCGACCTTGTTACTACACAATCCGGACAAATCCCAGGATATTCATCCTTCAACACTTCAGTTGTCTGATTTTCCACTGGCTTATCAACCACAGTAGGCATCACTCCCACCTGCGATCCAGCTATATCATTGCTCAAGATAAACTATATTCCTGGACAAGATAGTCTCTCTATTACTCCTACTACTACTTCACCACTCTTTACTGGACTTTCCAACCTTACCTTATATAATGGAACACTACCCCTCTCACCCTGAATTCCACATATTACCACCATTTCTGGCAACATTCTTTCCAAACTATATAACTGCTCATCTCTTACCATTAAAGATTGACTAACTCCCGTATCTCTTAAAATTGTGACTTCTTTACCTGCTCCTCCTGATACACATGAGTAAACTCTTTAAAGAGATCTGACACTTTCTTATCAATCACCTCTTGATCAGGCTGTACAATCGTTTGCACCTCCTTCGCTTCACTTGGGCTTTCCTTTACCACTATGACAAACCCTACTGTCTTATCCTGTTTTACCACATCAGCCTTCCCAGTGCTTTGCTTCAACCACCAACACTGACTTTACATGGCCTAGTTTATTACAGTGAAAACATTTGACATTTTTCATTTTTTTTCCACTCTCCTGGATTTATTTTTTAATCTGAGGTACACTCTCCTTATTATCTCCCATCAGATCACCTTTACCGTTTCCACTTGAGTATTTCTCATGTCCCCAATTTCTATCCTTCACAGGCTGATACTGATGTCGGAAACCAAGCTTTGATTTATGAACTAATTCATAATCATCTGCCATTTCTGCTGGTAATCTCGCAGTTTTAACCCTCTGCTCTTCCACATGAGTTCTCACTACATCAGGAATTGAATTTTTAAACTCCTCCAAAAGTATAATTTCTCTGAGAGCTTCATACGTTTGGTCTATTTTCAAAGCCCTTATCCACCTATCAAAATTACTCTGTTTGATCCTTTCAAACTCCATGTATGTTTGACCAAATTCTTTCCTTAAATTTCTAAACCTTTGTCTGTAGGCTTCATGCACTAGTTCATATGCACCTAAGATGGATTTTTTCACCTCCTCATATGTCCCAGATACCTCCTCTGGTAGAGATGCAAACACTTCACTAGCCCTACCTACCAGCTTTGTTGGAATCAGTAATACTCACATGTCCTGTGGCCATTTTGTTTGTTTAACCACCTTCTCAAATGAAATGAAAGAGGCTTCTACCTCCTTCTCAACAAACCTTGGCAATACTTGGACATATTTAATAGATCCCCACCAAGCCTTCGACTATGACGCTCTTTCTCACTATCCTCATCACTATCAACCAACTGTACGTTTCCCTTTACGTCTGCCAATTTTAACTGACTGTCATGTTTCATGGCCATTTTCTGAAGTTCAAACTCGCTCTCTTTATCTTTTTCCCTGATCTGTATCTCCCTTTCTCTTTCTTTTTGTTCTGCTTGGGCTATTCTTTCTGTTTTCCTTTCTTCTCTCTCTTTGTCCTCTCTCTCTTTCTCTTTCTTTTTCCCCTCTCTCGTTTTCGTATTCAAGCTGCTTTAATGCTTTCTCATGTTCCATTTGTTTAATTTGTAACTGAATTTTTGCCATTTCCAATGAGTCAAACTGTATCTCAGGCAACTTTAAATGCTTAGCCACCGCCATAATTACCTCATCTTTTTGCATTTTGTCAGGTAATGTTAACTGCAATGATTTTGCAAAATCTAACAATCTGCTTTTAGTCTCTGTCCATAAGGTACTGCGTGTGACTGTCTCCACCGCCAAAAACTTCAGAGCCTCTGAAAGAGGCATTGACCACAACACACTCCCTACTTAAACTAAAATACCACACCTGAAAAGCACCCACAATATGCTCACCCCTCACTGTCTTTAAGCTCACTAAGCCAATCCAGTAGATAGACTTTTATCCCCCTCGAGCCCCCAATTTGTTATGGGCCAGGGTGTAGAGAACCCCAGAGTGTATCATGGAGTTCACCTGACCCACAACTTTTCATAGATTGTGGTGTGGGGAGCACACGCCCCACTCTTTCCACAGGTGTGGTTCAGCAGAAATGGAAAAGTATTTTTTTAAGCAAAACAATGTTTATTCTATGAACTCAAGATAACCTTTTTTAAACAAACAGTGAACACCTTAGCAACCATTAATTCAAATACAGCCCCCAAAGAATACAACACTAAGTAATGCGTACGCTGTCCTTTTAACACCCAGAAGTCTTACAAAAAACATAACCTTTAACAGAAGCACATCAGGTTAAAGTCACTACTTAGAACATTTATAATTCTGAATTCACCAAATGATCAAGAGACAGTCTTTTCATGGCAGAAAGAACAGCAGTACAGCTGCTTTGTCTGGCTTCAGCTCCAACACTGAAAACGAAACCAAAAAGACACAGACACACCCAAGCTTTTCTCAAAGTGAAACTAAAAAGCAGAGCCAGAGCTCAGCTCCACCCACACTTTGACGTCACGGCAGTAACATGAGCAGCCAAACATTTCTTAAAGCGACATTCTCATGACACCCAATAGAAATAAATCCTTGTGCTTGGTTTGCTTTTTTAATAACTTATCAGGAAGGATAGTGGAATGTTTGCCTTTATCGCAAAAGGTTTTGCGTACAGGAATAGTGCGGACTTGCTTCAATTCTGTAGGAGCTTGGTTGGACTGCATCTGGAGCACTTCTCCCTTCCTGCTGCCAGCCAATGGGATTTCTAATTGTAGCCACCCCATGCTGCTGCGAAAGGCAGGTAGGGGTGTGCTGCCGGCGGAATGATAAATCCTGCTGCCGGAGAATTCACCCCTCGTCTTTGAAGAATGAGTTACTTATAACATTGGGGATTGGCATCCTACCATCTGTGAAAGATAATGCAGTCTTAGAACTTTGGTGTTGGTGAGTTGAGATCCTCCGGCGCACTTCTGGAAAGGCACAGTCTGCCACAAGTGCCATACGTGAAGTTGTTCCTTGCCGGTCGTGAAAGATGATGTCGAATGATGCCTTGTTTGCAAGGCTGGCATCTGTTTTGGAACTTCTAAAACCAAATATTCTTGCGATGGTTATCTCCGGTCCATAGCTGTTGGCGGCATTTGCATTAGTCGTCAGCTAGAATTTCCCACTTGTCATGATTGACGCACCTCTCTTGACAGCATCCTTGAATTGGTGCTTTGAATGCCTTGCTGGTCTCTTGTATGGGTTGCCTCCCTGTTTAAGTGTATCCTTGGTTTTACGACCATCTTCAATCCTGCACACATGCCCAAGGCAGCAAAGCATTCTTTGCTTGATTAGCACTAGCATGCCTGCCATTGAAAGGACTGCTTCATTGGTGACCTTATCTTTCCATGTGATGTCAAAGATGTGTCTTAGACGCCCTCTTGAAAGTTATTGTAGCATTTTATTTGGTAGGTATAGGTTGTCCAGGTTTTGCACCATATAGTAATGTACTGATAATATGGACCTTATAGATAAGCACCCTCGTCTTGCAGGTCAGTTTGTTGTTTCTCCATGTCCATTTTGTTCGTTGGCCAATGTTTAGAGCTGCCTTTCTGATTATGAAATTAGAAGCAAAAGAAAGTGCAGCAATAAGGAAAACACATTATAACCTCCAAATCATCTAATCTGCTGCCAATATTGTAATGGAATCAAGCCAATAATATTATGATTCATTGATGGAAATAAAAATGTGTCCAGGTAAAAGATCCTTAAGGCAAAATAATACATCCAGCGAGAGGGCAATAAAATTAATTACACCCCTCATCCTGATAACAACTCAGGGGCTCAATGATGCAATATTGCTCTAATATCCTTCCAATAATTAATCTGAAAAAAACATACTTTGAGTTGTTCGACAGATTATTTGAGAAATTCAAATTGAGATGGCGTGAGAGATTTTCCAAAGAACACGCATTCAGACAGAAGCATACTGGAAAATATAGTTAACTTCTGTCAGCTGATCAAATTTTTCAGTGTGATCGAAGCTTCTGGTAAAATATTAATGATATGAAAGAATTCAAAAACAGAGAGGATAACTTTATTTGACAAAAAATCTAGACTTGAAATGTTAGCCCCCTTTTCTCTCCACAGATGCTGTCAGACCTGCTGAGATTGTCCAATATTTTCTGATTTTATTTCAGATTCCAACATCTGCAGTAATTTGCTTTTACATTATTAAGAAAACTTTCTTGGCAATTTGAATTTCAGGACTGCAATGAACAATTTTTATGGTGTCAGAATGTTAGAATCAAAGTTTTTAACTGCAGAGCAAAAATCTCTATCACCAAATGCTTTATTTTGCTTGACGCTGTGGTCTTGAGTTGCAGTGGATAGCGTGCCTGCCTCAAAGTCAGAAGCTCTGGATTCAAGTCCCACCCCAAGACTCATGGAAGGTGCATTCATAACACAACCAAACAATTTGGATATGAACTTGTAAATTCTTCAAACATATGTCAATGGTGGTAGAATGGGAGCGATTCCATGTCAGCCAATTGAAGCCTCTACATTCACTATCCATGGCTACAGCATGCCTGCTACAGCAATGTAAACTCCTTCTAATGGGACGGTAGGGGGGAGGGGGGTTGCTGGTTGGCTGAATATCCGGTATGGATCAGACTGGTGCCAACAGCAAGGAGTTTGATTCCTGTTCCAGCTCGGGTGGAATCAGGACCTGCCCCCATGCGTTACTTGTGGTAGAGATTGCATGCTGTGCGTCTGACATACAAGGGGCGGGATTCTCCATCCCGCCGCACCAGATTTCAAGCCGTCGGGAAATCCCTGGGCTGCCGGCAAAACGGAGAATCCCGACAGCGGAGAATCCAGCCAAGATGTTTTTTTGTTTTACTCATTCATCGGATGTGGGCGTCGCTGGCTGAGGCATCCTAATTGTGCTTGATTTGAGCAGCTTGCTAGGCGACTTCAAAGTGAACCACATTGCGGTGTGGTCTGGAGTCACATGTAGGCCAGGCCAAGTAAGGGCATTAGTGAACCAGATGGGTTTTTACAACAATTGACAATGGTTTTTCATGGTCATAACATTTTAATTCCAAATGTTTATTTAATTCAAATTTCACCATCTGCTGTGGTAGGATTCAAATATTGGTTCCCAGAGCATTTCTCTGGATTACTAATCCAGTAACAATATCAATACGTCACCACTTTCCATGTCATACAGGAAGCTTGGTAGTATATGAAGTGTACCCAGCTGTTCCTCAAAGAATATTAGAAAGGGAGAATTAAGTTACCCTTAAATAAATCGCTTTATCATAGCTGTCAAAAGGGCAGCACGGTGGGGCAGTGGTTAGCATTGCTGCCTCACGGTGCCGAGGTCCCAGGTTCGATCCCGGCTCTGGGTCACTGTCCGTGTGGAGTTTGCACATTCTCCCCGTGATTGCGTGGGTTTCGCCCTCACAACCCAAAGATATGTAGGCTAGGTGGATTAGCCACGCTAAATTGCCCCTTCATTGGAAAAAATGAATTGGGTACTCTAAATGTCAAAAAAAAATCACAGCTGTCAAAAATGTCCGAAAGAACTTCATATCTGGCCTTTCCGAACTTTATTATTATTAAGGGCGGCAAACATAGCGATGGTCAGGAATTGGGTAGTGGGGGAAAGGTTGGTATGGGAGCGGATGGAGGCGGCCTCATGTAGGGACACGGGTTTAGGGGCACTGTTAATGGCGTCTCTCTCACTGGCCAGGTATTCCACAAGCCTGGTATTAGTGGCAGCCTTGAGGGTGTGGGGACAGTGGCGGCAGCATATGGGGCTGGATGGGGCGTTGGTGTGAGCACCTATATGTGGTTTGTTCCGGGGGGGGGTTGGATGGGGGTTTTTGGGAGTGGCAGCAGGCGGGGATCGAGCGATTTGGGGATCTGTTTATAGATGGGGGCTTTCCAGTGTTTGGAAGAGTTGGAGGAGATTGAGCTGCCCGATGAAAATGGGTTCCGCTATTTGCAGGTGAGGGACTTTGTGCGGAGGCAGGTATCGACTTTCCTGCACCTGCCACCCCAGGGGCTACAGGATAAGGTGGTGTGGAAAATGGGAGTGGGGGAGGGGACGGTTTTGGAGATTTATAAGGAGTTGATGGAGTGGTAGGGAGCCACGATAGGAGAGATGAAGCAAAAGTGGGAGAAAGAGCTGAGTAGGGACTGGAGGCTGGGTTGTGGGAGGATGCCCTCATCGTGTGCCAGGCTCAGCCTGATACAATTCAAGGTGGTCTACAGGGCGCACATGACTGTGGCCCAGATGAGCAGATTGTTTGAAGGGGTGGAGGATAGGTGTGGGTGCTGTGCGGGTGGGCCTACGAATCATGTCCATATGTTTTGGGCACATCCGATGCTCAGGGAATTCTGGCAAGGGTTTGCTGATGTCATGTCGGAGGTACTAAAGGTAAGGGTGATTCTGAGTCCAGAGGTGGCGATTTTTGGTGCGTCAGAAGACCCAGGTCCAGGGAGTGAGATAGGCTGATGTCTTGGCCTTTGTCTCCCTGGTAGCCCAGAGACGGATATTATTGGCGTGGAGGTACTCGGAGCCCCCGAGGTCAGGGGTGTGGGTCAGTGACGTGGCGGTATTTCTCCGGCTCGAGAAGAGTAAGTTCGCTCTGAGGGGATTGATGCTAGGGTTTGCCCGGAGGTGGGGGGGTTTAAAGGGGAGGCATGGGGGGTTGGGTACGGTGGGGAAGGTTAGTGGGAAGTTGGGATAGGGGAGTTGTTTATGTAAGCTATGTTGGCTGGGTTTTGTTGGTGGTTGGGTGTGTGTTGTTCATTTAGTTCTTTTGATATCTTGTTGTTAAAACTGTTAAAATTATAAGTGCCTTAATAAAATATTTTTTTAAAAAAGAACTTCATATCTAGTTCATTATTTTATGTCGTCAAGCATCGCCAGGGATGCAGCACTCCATTAATACAGAATTTCAGTAGATTCTGTGCAAGTGCTGGAGTCTGGGTTGAATCCTGGGACACGATTTGGAAGCCTCATTAGCCATGGTGCAATTCCCGTAATGGTCTAAATCTCACGTGATGTCAAAAAGGCAAATGTCGATGGTGAGATTTTGGTTTACAATCTTCCCAGCCTCCCTTCAATGGCACGATTGGGTTCACCCCCAAGGTCGCAAGCCTTATTTGCTTGCATCATCATCTCATTAGCAGAGGTAATGATGCAACGCCTGACCTCGCTGTAACTTCCCACCCAGCTGGTGTGATGTCATGCCAGCACAAATTACTACTGCTCTTTAAAAATGGGAACTTAGTGCCATGACCGCCGAGAGGGAGGTTGGAGTTGAGCGTGTAGGTCATCACTATTTACCTGGGAGTCCAAGGGGGCAAAGGGCATATGACAGCTCTGGAGGTGGGGTGTGATCACTAAGAGGTTGGGGTGGATTCTCTGCTTCGCAACGCTGGAAGCAAGAATTGAGAACCGCGCAAAATTGAAAAACATTCATTTTTCACCCAGCACCAAATCCAAAGCCATGCTCCAGTCCCATGCTGGCAGCAATATCAGGGTATGTGCCCCGCACTGGCAGGTTCATGCAAAACCATCATTTGCATGGATTTAATCATTAACGGCTTCGACATTTCATGCTCCACCTTTCCGCGTTGCTTAGACGCAAAACTCGCACCTACGAATTAGTTCAAGTATTTACAAGTGGGGCCTGGGCGCCATGTCTGCGGGGGAGGGAGAGGGGAGGCAGGGGGAGGGTAAGAAGAGGTTACAAAAACTCTGAAAAAGCCTCAAATATTATCAGGTTTGCTGGGGAGGGGGGCAGGGGGGGGGGTTGCCCAGGTAAGGGGCAGTAGCAGGAAAAGACTTGGTGCCAAGTTCATAGATTTGAGATAGGAACATAGGAATTAGAAACAGAAGCAGACAATTAACCCCGTCGAGCCTGCTCCGCAATTTAGTCAGATCATGGTTGTCTCTTCCTGGTCTCCCCTACCTGTTCCCTATAATCCCTTTAATCCATGTTTAAAAATCAGAAATATATCAATCTCCTCTTGAAACCATTTGATGATTCGGATCCCACTGCACTATGTGGCACTGAGTTCCACAAATTCACCACCCTCTACGAGTAGTGCCTCCTCCTCTCAGTTTTAAATATACCGCCTCTCAACCTATATCTGCGACCTCTTGTTCTAGATTGCCCCACAAGGGGGAACATTTGGTCTACATTTACTTTATCAATCCCTTTTAGAATTTTACAAATCTTGATCAGATTCCCTCTCACATTTCCAAATCCAGAGTACAAACTCCCTTTTCTCATCCCCGGAATCAATCTGGTGAATCTCCTCTGAACGGCTTCCATTGCCACCACATCCTTCCTCAAATAAGGAAATCAAAACTGGACACAATATTCCAGATGTGGTCTCACCAACACCCAATACAATTGCAACAACACTTCTCTACTAGTATACTCCAGTTCTTTTGCAATTAACGCTAACATTCCATTTGCCTTTCTTATTACATTTTGCACCTGCATGCAGTATTAATGTAAGCCTATTTGTGACAATAATAAAGATTATTATTATTATAAGATCCCTCTACCCAGACCATTTTGAATCTGCTTTCCATTTAGTTAATAATTTGCCTGACTATTTGTTCGGCCAAAATGGATAATCTCACACTTATCCATGTTAAACTCCATCTGCCAAATTTGTCCACTTGGGATCGGGGTTGCCTGGCCATTGTTGCAGCACATGTTTAAATGCACCCTTCTGGTTTTACTTACAGGTTCCTGGCTGTTTACACTGCTGAGTGCTGCCTGCATCCTTTGAATGCTCAGAGAGCCACTGGACATCTGGGAGACCACCCAGGCCGCCTCTCTGGACAGCCAGCTGTTTCAAAGGGATGCGCATAGCCAAGCTCAATCAGGGGCCCATCAAGTTTTGGAACTCCTCAGAAGTGCTGCCCCATTGCAGAGGAAGTAGAGGATCAGCAGAGTTCACCCCAACCAAAGGACAACTGCACCTCGGCCTTTGGAACCCTCGCTGGTTCTCTGCCACTCTCAGGGCAGAGGCCTCATCAGTGACATCCCCACCCCTCAGCATCACCAGCTATCTCCTCCTGGTGAGGCTGACAGGGCAGACTGCCTCTGCCACCACCTCCCAGGTGCTGTTCAGGAGGGCAGGCTGGAGTCTGCGGCCCACCGTGAAGAGGGTGTCCCTCCTCTCCTCACTGGCATAGACCTGTGGGTCCACCTTAGACTCCCGGCCTCAGGGAGGGCAGGTCTTCTCTGAACCATCTTCGTGGCTGCAGTGAGTATGTGGTGAGCTTAAAATCAGCTCCAGCTGCCAAGCTCTTTGGTGCCAATTTCAGCCCCAGCACTTAAAATGCCCGCTGGGCCAGGTATTGCTCTTAATTCATGCCAGCAGAGTGCAGGGGCATTTGCATGTCCTGACTCGTTTACCGAATAGCGCCCCCAAGGGAAGTGCAATCTCACGCTATTCAGTCCCAGCAGGAAAACATAGGGCACGATTTTCCCAAAAGGGAACAAAGTCCTCGAGCAAGCGCGTTTATCCACGTGTTTCCCAGCACTCGCAGGGTCTCGGGTGCTGTGAGGCAGCAGTGCTAATCAGGGTGGCACTTCTGGACATGGCTGCTCATTTGTGCACGGGGAGCATCGTGAGGACTAACAACTCATGGAACTGGCGATGGGGAGTTCCTGAACTGCTGCCTATTCCTGATAGCTGCTTATTCAATGCAGGAGGGTGATTGTCATGATATGCAGGCACACACATAATGATATACAGACACGCAGCTAATGGACACAGAGAACAGGACATGACCAATAAGCAGGCAGGACACTCAGGGGTGGGATCTGACGATAAAAGACACGAGGCACTCACACTCTACCTCTTTCCACTGATGAACATCTAGAGAGTCAGTCAAGTGTGTTGTTACAATCTCACACCTCCACCACGTGGCTAAGAGCTAGTCTGGTTCAGTCAGAGTAACCACACTTAAGTTAGCAGAGAGTCGAACTCACAGAGAACTGTGCTAACTGCGCTATTAGTTCAATAAGCCTGATTGAACTAACTTCAAGGTCTGGAGTATCTTTCTGATCTAAGCTGCATCCAGTTGCAGCCAGTGTTAAACCAGTGTACCTAACACGACATGATACCAGGAGACTACTAATTTAAGGTGGCTTATCTCAGTCCGTTCCGTGACGACCAGCAAATGTATCCCGGCACCATGGTGAACATTCAGGCTCCTCACCAGCTCAGGACCTCCGGAAATTTCAGTGCCAAGTGGTGGATATTCAAGCAAAAGTTTCTGCTGTACATCGAAGCCTCAGACCTCGAGGGTGCGTCTGATGCAAGAAAGATCGTGCTTCTCCTCTTAACAATGGGTTATCAAGCCATCGAACTCTTCAACTCGTTTAACTTCACCGAAGGCCAGGACAAGACAAAGTTTCAGACCATACTGGACAAGTTCGATAGTCACCGTGAAGTGGACACTAATGAAATCTTCGAGCGCTACATATTCAAACAACATCTTCAAGGTAAAGGTGAATCTTTCAGTGCCTTCTTAACTAACCTCCACCTGCTAGCGCTGTCCTGCAACTTTGGTGATATTGCTGACTCCATGATCAGAGACCAAACCATGTTTGGAGTTCACTCTGATCCTCTGGGAGAGCAGCTCTTAAAAATCAAGCATATGACCCTGCCAGTTGCGATTGAAACATTACAGTGCATGAGCACGCAAAAAATTGGTATTCCCAATACAAATCAGCTGAAAATGAGAAACTTGCCTCCCACGAGGCAGTGAATGTGCAGGCCATCTCCTGGATGCAGCGCCTCAGCATTGAAGACAGCGGCCATTTCGCGCGCTTTTTCCAGAGCCCCACGCATGCGCGATGCGAACGGGATAACAAAGCGGCCGACACCCACACTGCACAGGTGCAGACGTCTGCCGACCGCACTGTGCATGTACGACGACGTACACCACGTTACGACGCCGATGTCATGCCGTGCCCGAACTGTGGCAACGCCCACTTAAAGGGACACTGCCCTGCAAGAGGCAGGCGATGTTTAAACTGCGGGAAGCCTGGACACTATGCAGCCTTGTGCAGGTCTGCACCACCAGTCAGAGGCCAGCGCTCCCAATTCCTACGACGGCATGTCCAGAATGTGCAACGACGATTACAGGATTCTGATCCTGGCAGTACAACGGATCCAGAGTACGAGTGCCTGGAGTCCGCCTACCGAGTGGGCATCATTACCACACTTGAACATGCCACACCTAACTCATCTCGAATTCAGTCCATCCTCGCTGTGGATTCAGAGGACGAATGGCGTGCGGTGACAGGTCAACCGCGGCTCCATCCAGTTCAAAACGGACACAGGTGCTTCTGCCAACCTCCGCTCACAGGCAGACTTCAAACGCATCAAGAAGCCACCCCAAGGTCCTTCCAGCAGCCAGTCAGCTCCTGGACTATAATGGTAATAACATCACGGCACTGGGGTCCTGCAATCTACTCGTCTCCAACCGGAACCCATACACGGCTAAGGTTTGAAATTGTCAAGCTGGACAGGGCATCCCTACTGGGCGCGCATGCCTGCATAAAGCTAAACCTGGTGCAGCGGGTTTATTCAACGACATCCTCCAATGTGGATCTTCAAGCTGGCATTGACGACATCCTCGCTCAGTATCCAGATGTGTTTGACGGGATGGGCACTTTGCCATATCGGTACAAGATCCTACTGCACCCTGATGCCAAGCCAGTAGTTCATGCACCACCCTGGGTCCCGGCTCCGCTGAAGGAGCGCCTGAAGGAACAGCTCAAGGAGCTGCAGCAGCAGGGCATCATTTCCAGGGTAACCGAACCGACTGACTGGTCAGCTCGATGGTGGTCGTTAAAAAACTTGTTGGAGGACTTCCGGTGGCGCCCTCGAGGAAGCAGGTCACAGGTCGGATCGCTCCCGCCCGCGATGGTCAAACGGACCTTTTAAACAGACTTTTGCGGGACCTCGCAACCTGGTTAGGTTGAGGGGGCGATAGGGAACAGGCTTCCCGCCCCCCCCCAGGGTATGAGCAGCTGGACCAGAAGTGGTCGAGTGGAGCGGCAGGGCTCGAAGCAGGAGCAGCGGGGACCCCAGACCGGGCGGCGAAGCATGGCGGACGGCAGGGACCAGGGAGCGGAGGCTCACTGGCCAAGGGAGCAGCAGATGGAATGTTTTAAGAACTGCTTCGCCGAATTGAAGAGGGACACATTGGACCCGATGAGGGCAGTAATGGACCGAATGGTCAAGGCGCAGGCAGTCCAGGAGAAGGCGCTCAGGGAGGTCGAGGTGAAGCTCTCCAGCCAGGCGGACACGGTGGCGGAGCTGGAGCACGAAGTGAAAAGGCTGAACGCCCACCAAAGGAGGATGCATGAGAAGGTTGTAGAGCTGGGGAACAGAGCCAGGAGGCAGAATTTGAGGATCGTTGGCCTCCTCAAGGGCTGCGAGGAGTCGGATGTGGGTGCATACGTGAAAGGTATGTTCGAGGCGCTGATGGGGCCGGAGGTCTTCCCCCGACCCCTGGAGTTGGATGGGGCGCATAGAGCCCCCGCAAGGAAGCCCAGGACGGGCGACCGACCGAGGGCCTTGGTGGTCCGCTTTACCGGCTTGCCGACAGGGATCGTGTGCTGCGATGGGCCAAGGCGGAGAGGAGCAGCAGATGGGAGAATTGCGAGGTGCGCATCTACCAGGACTTGGGAACGGAGCAGGCCAAGAGGCGTGCAGGATTCATCAAGGTAAAGGCAGCCCTCTACAAAAATGAGGTAAGGTTTGGAATACTGTATCCTGCGAAGCTTTGGGTTACATTTGAGGAACTCCACAACTACATTGAGACACCAGAACAGGTTTGGGCTTTTATTAAAGAATAGAAGCTGGACTTGAACTAACGGGCACTTAGTTTTCTCAGTGCTGTACAGTGGCGGTGGTCTGTTAACCTAATTTGCTCTGACTAGGTGTGGGCTTTTATTAAACGAAGAAGCTGGACTTGAACTAAAGGACTCTGGGTTCTTAGAGCTTTTGTATGGTGGCGGTTTGTTAAATTATCCTGTACTGTAATGTTCTATCCAAGATTGTTTTCAGCCGGGACAGAGAGCGGGGGCTGGAGGGCGCATTGTGCAGGGAGTTTTTGGGGGATAGCATCGAGCGTGTGGGGGCGGGGGGGGGGGGGGGGGCAAGCGCAGGGCTGGCCTGGCAGGTCAGGCCTCGGGGGGTAAAAGAGGTGGGGGGGGGCAGCCGGGAAGGAGAACAGAGAAGACTTAAGTGGGCGGGGGGGGGGTGTCTAGGGATCCCCCGGGGGAGAAGGTCGCTTGCAGACTCTCAGGGAACAGCGCAGGAAACCGACAGCAGCGGCACGCGAGGGGGTGGGGTTAGAGCCACGTTAGTTTAGTTGAACACGTGGGGCAGGGCAAACAGAGCTGATGCTTTATTAACATGTTTATTCTTTCCCACTGTTTGTTTTCACTATGTTGAGCCTCTTTGCATAGGGCCTGTTTTCTCTCTGGAAATGTTACAAATTTGTTTTAAATAAATTTAAAAAAAAACTGTTGTTGAAAACTCACCACTATTCTTAGAAGTCCCCCTATACCAAAAAGGGTCGATATTCTAAATGGTGAATAGGGATTCTCACTCCCTGACTCCGATACAGGCTTCAGTGGGTGCTATTCAGGTCAAACTATGTTTGCAAGTTATCCCCCGGTATAACCCATACTTTCACAGAAGATTTCATCTACTTACCACTTAGTAGCATCGATCATGGGTCCCGCATTGCTAAGTAAGTAAAGTAGACTTTTGTAATAACCACTGTTTCATGGTACAACGTTTAAGTTATTTTATTATATATATATTTTCTTTTAATAGATGCAATCACTGTCTTTACAGAAAAATACAAAGATCTTGCTTCTGGATCCTTCTGGTTGGTTGAAGGGACCTTCAGGCCCACCTTAACAATTAATCTTCTTTAAAGTCTGGTCTTCTTTAGATGTATTCACTGGTTAGCTCGATTGCTATGTCCTATCTTTCCCATGTACTGAGCTGTGAGAGCTGGCTCTGCTGGCTGACTCTGAGCTGACTCTGCTTCCTCTTTAAATTCTGGTCTTCCTTAGATATATTAGCTGTTTTAGCTCGGCTGCTTTGATTTGTCTCTTTCCCATGACCGAGCTGACTGTAAGCTGACTCTGTTTGCTTCTCTTGTTCTGTCTCTGCTTCTCTGCCCCTTTCTCAGGGTTTATGTATTTTTCTAACAGTTATTAAGTTTTTATGACTTTATTGTAAAGTAACTTTTATTTCACTTGGGTTGTAAAAGGTACCTTTAATCTAAATTTTTCTAACACGACTAAGTATTCATTTTGACATGACCTCAGCTCATAGATCTCTGATTACATTCTTTCCTTTGTGATATTCAAAATGCTTTGATTTCAATAGGGGTGTGAATTTTGATTCCTGTAATTTCTATAGTTTTATTATCGAATTGTGTCCCCAGCTCATAATTTTGACTTTGATTTTGGCTTTAAATTATGTTTCTCGTCGACTGATAGTCTCCAATTTTCTTTTAATTTACCTGATGTCAGCAGAGCTTCACATCTATATATTTGTCTCCCTAGTCATTCTTTTCTATCTGCTGTTTTTACTTCAATGAAGGTGTGAATCATTGTTTTTAGCGTAATGCTAAAAATCCACTTGGTTATAACTTGAAAGGTTTACATTTATCACCTAAATCAACTGAAACCCTCATCCATGCTTTTCCAGATGCTCACTAAGATGGTTAATTTCAATGAAGGTGTGAGCCATTGTTTTTAGCTTCATACAAAAGTCTTGTTTGATTGCTAAGCCTGTTTGGAAGAAGGAATCGCCATTTTATAATCCTGCTCTTTGCAGCTACTGTTAACCTTTCGTGGGATCTTTCCCTATATTCTCTCATGTTTCTCTCAGACCAGATATTGCCAGACTTCCATGTTTCAAATGACACATCTTTCCATATTATCAATTACAAAACCCTCTGGAGACCTGAGCATCCGCATTGATCCCAAGGATCTCAACCAGAATATAATGCGTGAACACTACCCCACCCTGAAGCGGGAGGAACTCACCAGTGAGATGGCACATGCACGGTTTTTCATGAAGCTAGATGCGTCACATGGATTCTGGCAAATCCAGCTGGATGAGTCCAGCAGAAGGCTCTGCACCTTCAACACACCGTTTGGCAGGTACTGCTATAATCGTATGCCGTTCGGCATCGTCTCGGCATCAGAGATATTTCATCGCATCATGGAGCAGATGATGGAGGGCATCGAAAGGGTTAGTGTGTACATGGACGACGTCATCATATGGTCCCCGACCCCTGAGGAGCATGTTTCCCATCTCCCGCAGGTATTCCGCTGAGTCCATGCCAATGGCCTGAAGCTGAACAGGGCTAAATGTTGCTTTGGCATGACGACACTCAAGTTCCTAGGAGACCAGATCTCTCATCAGGGTGTGTGCCCCGACACAGACAAGGTCAAGATCATCGCAGCCATGAAGGTCCCGGAAGACAAGGTGGTATTGCGCTTCCTGGGCATGGTCAATTTTCTGGGCAAGTTCATCCCAAACACGGCCCTACGAAACCTAGTGAAGAAGTCCACTGCCTTCGAGTGGAAGGCAGCCCATCAGGCAGAGTGTTTGGAGCTGAAAGCCAAGCTCACCACTGCACCCGTATTGGCATTTTTCGACCCAGACAGGGAAACGAAAATCTCGACAGATACGAGCCAGGATGGCATCGGTGCGGTTCTGCTGCAACGTGATGACATTTCATCCTGGGCACCGGTTGCCTACGCATCAAGGGCAATGACGCCCACCGAACAAAGGTATGCACAAATCGAGAAGGAATGCCTGGGCCTTCTCACTGGCATTCAAGTTTCATGACTATGTCTACTGCCTGCCGACATTCACAGTTGAGACGGATCACAGACCCCTGGTCCGCATTATCCACAAGGACCTTAATGACATGTCTCCTCGGTTGCAGCGCATCCACCTCAAACTCAGAAGGTACGACTTTGACCTGGTCTACACGCCTGGCAAGGAGCTCATCATTGCCGATACACTGTCCCGCTCCATCACCGTGCCTCGTGAACCACCAAACGCATCCGGCAAATTGAGTCACAGGTTGAGTCACAGGTGTAGCTGTGTGCTAGCACCCTCCCGGCATCTGATGAGAAGGTGATTCGTATCCGTGAGGAGACAGCCAAAGACCCCCTCTTGCAGCGTGTTATGCAACACCCGTATTGGCATTTGTTGACCCAGACAGGGAAACGAAAATCTCGACAGATGCGAGCCAGGATGGCATCGGTGTGGTCCTGCTGCAACGCGATGACACTTCATCCTGAGCACCGGTTGCCTACGCATCAAGGGCAATGATGCCCACTGAACAAAGGTACAACGCCTAGCTGGCAAAAAGGGCAGTGCCCTCAATTTTTCAATGTAAAGGACGACCTGACGGTGGTTGATGGTATCCTCCTCAAACTGGACCGGATTGTAATTCCACACAGTCCCCAGAGCTTGGTGCTCCATCAAATCCATGAGGGCCACCTGGGCGTGGAAAAGTGCAGACGCAGAGCCAGGCAGGCTGTCTACTGGCCCGGGATCAGCCAGGACATCGCAAACATGGTTCTTAACTGTGCGACCTGTCAACGCTTCCAGCCAGTGCAGAGTAAGGAGACACTTCAGCAGCATGAAATCGATACCTCTCCGTGGTCCAAGGTTGGCATCGATCTCTTTCATGCAAATGGTCGTGATTACGTGTTAATCATTGATTACTTTTCCAATTGTCCTGAAGTCGTGAAGCTCTCAGACCTCACATCTCGGACCGTCATCAAGGCCTTTAAGGAGACGTTCTCCAGGCATGGTATCCCACTCCCTGTCATGAGTGACAATGGCCCGTGCTTCAGCAGCCATTAATGGTCTTGGTTTGCCCAGTCGTATCAGCTCAAACACGTCACTTCCAGCCCACACTATCCGCCGTCAAACGGAAAAGTTGAGAAAGGGGTGCACATAGTGAAGCAGCTCATCTGCAAGGCCACGGATTCTGTGTCTGACATTCACCTTACACTGCTTGCGTACAGGGCGACCCCACTGTCCACTGGCATGTCGCCGGCTCAACTCCTGATGAACAGGGACCTGCGAACGACACTTCCAGCCATACACGTGCCCAACCTGGATCACCTCCCGGTGCTGCAGAAGGTGCAACAACTCCGAGACCGGCAAAAACAGGACTATGATCCTCATGCCACCGATTTTCCCGTGTTATCCCCGTCAGACACTGTTTGGGTCAAGATCCCTAATGGAGGCTGGTCAGCTACAGCTGTCGGTGTTCGACAAGCTGCCCCCTGCTTGTATGTTGTGTGTCTGGCTGATGGTTCTGTTGTGCAACGAAACAGTTGGGCATTGCGCAAAGTTGCCTGCCCGCAACCACATTCTTCTCCATTCCCTTCTGTTGTTTTGCCACCTTCTGATACCTCGACTCACGAGGCCACCAGTCAGGCTTCAATCCCACCCATCAAGGCGCTGTTGTCCACACCACCACCTCTCCGGCGGTCGACCAGGATCAGAGACTGGACTTATGAACATTTGTTCTGTTTGCTATGTTCTGTGTTCTCGCATTAGACAGCTGTTTTCACACATATGTTCACATCCACTGCATGTATATATGTTAATATTGGCCTATTCTTGTAAATATGTCATCCAAACATAAAAAAAGGGAGATGTCATGATATGCAGACACACACATAATGATATACAGACAAGCAGCTAATGGACACAGAGAACAGGACATGACCAATAAGCAGGCAGGACACTCAGGGGCGGGATGTGACTATAAAAGACACGAGACACTCACACTCCGCCTCTTTCCACTGATGGACATCTAGAGAGTCAGTCAAGGCTGTTGTTACAATCTCACACATCCACCACGTGGCTAAGACCTAGTCTGGTTCAGTCAGACAGAGTAACCACACTTAAGTTAGCAGAGAGTCGAACTCACAGAGAACTGTGCTAACTGTGCTATTAGTTCAATAAACCTGATTAAACTAACTTCAAGATCTGGAGTATCTTTCTGATCTAAGCTGCATCCAGTTGCAGCCAGTGTTAGACCAGTGTATCTAACACTACAGTGATAATGGGCGCGATACTCCGCTCCCGTGCCGGTTGGGAGAATCGTCTGGGTCGCCAAATTTTCCCGCGACGCCGGTCCGACGCCCTCCCGCGATTCACAGAAGCGGCCAGATCGGCACAATCACGTTTTGCGCGGCGCGGTACAGTGAATTGCCGAGACAGCCAAAATGGCCATTCACCGGTACCCCCGCGATTCTCCAGCACGGATGGGCCGAGCGACCTGCCCAAAACGGCGGTTTCCCCCGCCGGCAGTGCCGGCGGGAACAGCGAGGGAACGCTGGGGGGGGGCGGCCTGCGGGGGGGGCGAGGGTGGATCCTGCACTGGGGGGGGGGCCTCAAATGGGGTCTGGCCCGCAATTGGTGCCCACCGATCGTCGGGCCGGCCTCTCTGAAGGAGGACCTCCTCTCTTCCGCAGCCCCGCAAGATTCGTCAGACATCTTCTTGCGGGGCAGACTCGGAGAGGACGGCAACCACGCATGCACGGGTTGGCACCGGCCAACCCGTGCATGCACGGGTGACGCCAGTTATGCGGCGCCGGCCGCGTCATGTATGCGGCGCCGCCTTTACGCGGCGCCAAGGCCTGGCGCACGTAAATGACGCGGCGCCGCTCCTAGCCCATTATCGAGCCCTGAATCGGTCGGGATAGGGGTCGTTTCGCACCGTCGTGAACCTCGACGGCGTTCACGACGGCGCGAACACTCTGCCTCCATTTTGGTGAAACCCGCCCGGTGTCTTGAAGTGAGGAAAGAACTGTGATGCTCCTCAGAGACACTGCAAATATTGGACTTCTGTCTGGCTGATGGCAGCTCGGATTCCCTGTGGCTCAGGGGAGATGAGAAGTTTGTGGGACAGGCGGTGGAACACAGCGAGGTGGCAGCAAGTGGGGGCCAAGTGGCATTGTGAGAGGTGCTGTGGAGCTATTTAAATACAGATTGATTGAACTGTTCAGATGGCCCAGTGCAGAATCAAACTGTGCTAAAACGACAAGGAATATACCGCCACCAACTATTTTGATTAAACAAAATAACCTAAATTAAGTAAACATAGGGACACATTTAAAGGGGTAGCCCCTTAAAGGGACACATTTAAAGGGGCAGCCCCTTAAAGGGATACTGGCTGAAATAAAAACAAATCACAAATGAAACTTAAATCCTCAAACTAAAATGAGATTTACAGGGTCAGATGGAGCACCCCAGTGCGGATCCACCTCCATATTTTGAGACAGAATGAAGAGGTAATTCGACTCATTGTCACTCCGAATGAATGAATGGCATCAGGTGGGACTGATAAAGTTACTTTCTCGAATAATTCTTTGCTTGGAGACAATGTAATTCAAGCGAAACTATGTCCTACATGTGAAATAGGTTTTCATTTTTAGCTTTTGTTATGTTTCATTGAATTGAGGTCGAACCTTGTTTAACATAAATTCCTGGAACAAGGCCACTACTGGGCGGATGTGTTTCAGTCGCTTCTCCTGCGTCGGGATAAAAGGAGCGGTGAGTTGTCCTGGAATAGTTACATTTATACGCGGCGCGGACAAGACCAGGAATCGATTTGCTGAGGCGGGAGCCTGGTGAATTCGTGAAAAAGGAAGGAAAGTCGCATTAACGTCTCCCAAGAGAAATATCGTAGAAGTTTCAAATTATCCGACCCCGGCGGAGGGAACATTTTCCCGAATGTTAAAAGATCGAGAAAATTGGGGAATATCAGGGAGACTGATCCTCGCTCTAACGGCCGTCTGGGTGGCCCGGGTCACGGGTAAGCTCTTTATTGCTGCCTTGGGGATCAGTTTTTAGATCCGCGATGGGGAGGTTTACAGCAGGTGCTCGGAGTTAAATCGTTAGAGTTTGAATGGGACAGAGCATCTCGGCTTTCTGTACACAGTTGGTATTTAAAAAAAAAATGTATTTTATTACAAACGTGTATCAAAACAGGTTACAACCAATAAACCCCCTGGGAAACATACTTCCCAGCAATCAACTATGCAGACTTTTTTCCCTTTTCACTCTTCCCGATCCCCACCCATGACGAACAGCTCCTCAAACACGGTCACAAACCTTTTCTCAAAATCCCTGCAGAGCCCCTTCACTCATACTTCATCTTCAACTGCAGGAAGTTGTACAGGTCACCCAATCAAGCTGCTACCCCAGGTGGTGATGCTGACAGCCACTCCAGTAAAATTCGCTGCCATCCTTCCTTCTCTCCATGAGCTCCAACATCCCTGAAACCCCAAATATTGCCACCAAAGGATTTGTGTCCCCCACCTCCCCTATCCTGGCTGAGACCGTGAACACTTCCCAATATTTTGCAACCCCAAATCATGTGAGTGTGATTCGCTGGCTCCTGCCCACACCTCTCTCACTCTTATCTGCTACCCAATGATAGAACCCACTCATTCTCGCCTGAGTCATATGCACCCTGTGCACCACCTGTATCAGGCTCTTCCTTGCACAAGAGGAGGTCCTGTTTACCATACACTGTGCCTAACTCCGTACTCTCCAATAGATCTCCTCTCCCAACTCTGCCTCCTATTTCTCCTTGATCTTCACCACCCTCTTGCCTCCCTGCTCCCCTAGTCACTTGTGTGTGTATATATATCCCCAATTCTTCTCTCTGCTTCCAAGTCTGGAAGCAGCAGTCACTCCAGCAGGGTGTATCTGTAGGGTTTGATATTAATGCCAATGTGACCGAGCAGCTCAGTCCTCTGTACACTGTAGGATTTGGTATTAATGTCAATGGGGTGGTATGGTGGTTAGCACTGCTGCCTTACAGCTCCAGGGTCCCAGGTTCAGTTTGGGCCTTGGGTGACTGTATGGAGCCTGCATGTTCTCCCTGTGTCTGTGTGGCTTTCCTCTGGGGTGCTCCAGGAGTTTTCTCACACAGTCCAAGGATGTACATGTTAGGTGGATTGGCCATGCTAAATTGCCCCTTGGTGTCCAAAAGGTTAGGTTGGGTTATGGGGATAGGGTGCTCATTTGAAGGTCTGGTGTGGACTCCATGGGCCTCCTGTACTGTAAAGTCTATGACCGAGCAGCTTAGCCCTCTGTATACAGTGTAGGGTTTGGTATTGGTAACTATCCATTTATATCTTCCAACCATAGTGCCCATAGTATCAGCTATTGAAGTCCAAATGCAGAGTTTGATGGAAACAGTTTGACTTTGACCTGACTCCTTTTTAGTGTAAAAGCAACAAGAATCTTAAGTCTGGTTAACCCTGACCAAATGGGCACAGTAAGAAGTCTAACAACACCAGGTTTATTTGGGATCGCTAGCTTTCGGAGTGTATAAACCTGTTGAATTCTAACCTGGTCTAAGACGTCTTGCTGTGCCCACCCCAGTCCAACGCCGGCAACTCCACATCATGGCTGACCAAGTGGGGTATGATGTCCCAGAGGAGGGAGCCTAAAGCTGCTGTGAAATTAATTCCAAGTTTACTTTTGAACTATGTCAAAATTGTTTTTCACCGATAAATGAACTTGGAACAGGAGTAGAGCTAAATTGGCACTTGACTTCGATATTTGTTCGAACGCCTGGTAAAAGGTTGAGATTAATAACTCGAAACGTTAACCCTTTTTTTCCACAAATGCAGCTTGAGTGTTTCCAGCACTTATTTTAAAAAAAGTTTTATTGTATAAGATGCATTTGCGTAACCTAACTGCTGTATTTCCCTACAGATTGCCCTAAACTGGTATCACCTCAAAACTGTTCCCGTAGAAGTGTCCCCAAATGTTCAGATTTCAGTACGATAGTAGGGCAGAAGCGCGTAGGTTGAAAACTGGGCTTTATGCATTTTTTTATTTTTTATTTATTTTTTCCCCCTGTCCCTCCTTGTGGATGTGAGGATTCACCGCCACCAGCAATGGTTGCCTTGATCACCTCTGTCCGGCTCCTTGTCACCTCTGTCCGGCTCCTTGTCACCTCTGTCCGGCTCCTAGTGAAGGGGCGTGATGCATTTCCTGCCAACTCCAACAGCTCGGCTCAGATACAGGAGCACAGTAAGAAGTCTTACAACACCAGGTTAAAGTCCAACAGGTTTGTTTCGATGTCACTAGCTTTTGGAGTGCTGCTCCTTCCTCGGGTGAATGACGAGGTATGTTCCAGAAACGTGTATATATAGACAGAGTCCAAGATGCCAGACAATGCTTGGAATGCGAGCATTAGCAGGTGATTAAATCTTTACAGATCCAGAGATGGGGTAACCCCAGGTTAAAGAGGTGTGAATTGTGTCAAGCCAGGACAGTTGGTAGGATTTTGCAGGCCAGATGGTGGGGGATGAATGTAATGCGACATGAATCCCAGGTCCCGGTTGAGGCTGCACTCATGTGTGCGGAACTTGGCTATAAGCTTCTGCTCGGCGATTCTGCATTGTCGCGCGTCCTGAAGGCCACCTTGGAGAACGCTTACCCAGAGATCAGGCTGAATGCCCTTGACTGCTGAAGTGTTCCCCGACTGGAAGGGAACATTCCTGCCTGGTGATTGTCGCACGATGTCCGTTCATTCGTTGTCGCAGCGTCTGCATGGTCTCGCCAATGTACCACGCTTCAGGACATCCTTTCCTGCAGTGTATGAGGTAGACAATGTTGGCCGAGTCGCACGGGTATGTACCGCGTACCTGGTGGGTGGTGCTCTCGCATGTAATGGTGGTATCCATGTCGATGATCTGGCACGTCTTGCAGAGATTGCCATGGCAGGGTTGTGTGGTATCGTGGTCACTGTTCTGAAGGCTGAGTAGTTTGCTGCAAACAATGGTTTGTTTGAGGTTGCGCGGTTGTCTGAAGGCAAGTAGTGGGGGTGTGGGGATGACCTTGGCAAGATGTTCATCTTCATCGATAACGTGTTGAAGGCTGTGAAGAAGATGTTGTAGTTTCTCCGCTCCGGGAAAGTACTGGACGACTAAGGGTATTCTGTTGGTTGTGTCCCATGTTTGTCTTCTGAGGAGGTCGGTGCGGTTTTTTTGCTGTGGCGCGTTGGAACTGTCAATCGATGAATCGAGCGATATGGGAATTACCATTGGAAACCCCCCCCCCCACCGCCTGGAAACCTAGTGACTCCCACCGCCAGCGATTCCTGGCATTAATGGCTCCACCATTTCTCACAGCCTGATTCGCATGTGAAGCAGAATGCCATGGCATCAGAGCCAGGCCAAAACGGCAGGTTCCCCCCGGCGCCGTCCACACCTGGTCGCTGCCGTCGGGAACAGCGTGGGAACGCTGGGGGGGGGGGATCCTGCACCTGGGGGGGGGGGGGTAGGGAAGTACCTCAAATGTGGCATTGCCTGCGATTGGTGTCCACCGATCGCCTGGCCATCCTCTCTGAAGGAGGACCTCCTTCCTTCCGTGGCCCTGCAAGATCCGTCCGCCATCTTCTTGCGGGGCGGACTCGGAGGACGGCAACCACGCATGCGCGGGTTGGCGCCAGCCGCGTAATCTATCCGGCGGCACCTTTTACGTGGCGACGAGGCCTGGTGCGTGTAGATGATGCGGCCCCGATCCGAGCCCTTTGTCGGGATCGGTGCTGTTTCGCGCCGTCGTGAACCTCGACGGTGTTCACGGCGGCGTGGGCACTTCAGCGCGGGAGTGGAGAATCCCGCCCTAGGTGTTGTAAAACTTCTTACTGTGCTCACCGCAGTCCAACGCCGGCATCTCCACATCACAGATACAGGAGGATAGCTGCACTGTTCCCTGCATCCGTGAGTCCACCCCTGCTTTCCCGCCAGTCTCTCTCTCTCTTACTCACTTACTCCGGTCTGTCCTAATCCACTCCACCATAAAGCGGGTGATAATTAGCTGGATATACACAACCTGAAGTGTTGGAACTAAATCCGAGATATACACAACGTGCAGGTTTGGAACTAAATCCGACCGACCATATCTCCTTGTTGTTTATGTGCTGCGCCTTCCCTCAACATGGAGCCAGTGTTTATGCGTGTACTGAGGAACCACCATCGACATCTTCATTTCCCTCGGACTTGCGGATACCGGATTGTCAGACTTTTTGTGTGACGTTACTGACCTCTGTAATACACCTGCCTCTGATGCCATGGCATTCTGCTTCACATGCGAATCAGGCTGAGAAATGGTGTAGCCATTAATGCCGGGAATCGCTGGCGGCGGGAGTCACTAGGTTTCCAGGCGGCTGGGGGGCGGGGGGGGGGGGGGGGGGGGGGGGGTGGCTTCAATGGTAATTCCCAAACACTCGGCTGGGCGGCCGGGTTATCGTGTTAAGAGTTCCAAGCCTCCAATCCTAGTCATTGCCAATACTATTTATGTATAGACGCATGGCTTACCTCTTGAGGATTTGGGGGAAATATTTGGCCAAGGTGTGCAGGGTAGATGGGATTGGCCGTGCTTAATTAGGGGTAAGAAATTAATGGGGTACTTTAAATTAAGGGTAAAGGTGTTAAATGCATACATTTTTAATAAGACCATAAGACATTTTTAATGAGGCCAGAGTAGGACCATAAGACATAGGAGCAGAATTAGGCCGCTCTGCCATTCAGCATGGCAGATCTTTTTTTCGCCCTCTTTCTCCTGCCTTCTCCCCATAACTCCTGATCCCCTTATTAATCAAAGAGCCCATATATCTCTGTCTCAAAGACAGTCGGTGATTTGGCCTCCACAGCCTTCTACGACAGATTGAATCCACAGATTCACCACCCTCTGCCTGAAGAAAGTCCACCTCTGTTTTGAAGGATCACCCTTTCAGTCTGAGGCTGTGCCCTCTGGTTCTAGTTTTTCGTAATAGTGGAAACATCCTCTCCACGTCCACTATCCAGGTCTTGCAGTATCCAGTTTCAATAAGATTCCCCCCCCCCCCCCCCCATGATTACCGACCCAGTATCCTCAACCGCTCCCCGTACGACAAGCTCTTCATTCTTGTGAACCTCCTCTGGACCCTTTCCAAGGCCAGAACGTCCTTCCCTAGATCGAGGTCCCAATACTGCTCACAATACTCCAAATGAGGTCTGACCATAGCCTTGTACAGCCTCAGAAGTACTTCCCTAGTCTTGTATTCTAGCCCTCTCGACATGGATGCTAACATTTCACTTGCCTTCCTAACTGCTGACTGAACCTGCATGTAAATCTTGAGGGAATCATGCACAAGGACTCCCCAAGTCCCTTTGCTTCTGATTTCCTAAGCATTTCCCCACTTGGAAAATAATCTATGCCTTCATAGTGTTCCATTCTGGTAGCCACACTACCAGAAGGATGTGGAGGCTTTAGAGAGGGTGCAGAAGAGATTTACCAGAATGTTGCCTGGTATGGAGGGCATTAGCTATGAGGAGCGGTTGAATAAACTCGGTTTGTTCTCACTGGAATGAAGGAGGTTGAGGGGTGACCTGATAGAGGTATACAAAATTATGAGGGGCATAGACAGAGTGGATAGTCAGAGGCTTTTCCCCAGGGTAGAGGGGTCAATTACTAGGGGGCATAGGTTTAAGGTGAGAGGGGCAAGGTTTAGAGTAGATGTACGAGGCAAGTTTTTTACGCAGCGGGTAGTGGGTGCCTGGAACTCGCTACCGGAGGAGGTGGTGGAAGCAGGGACGATAGTGACATTTTAAGGGGCATCTTGACAAATACATGAATAGGATCGGAATAGAGGGATACAGACCCAGGAAGTGTAGAAGATTGTAGTTCAGTCGGGCAGCATGGTCGGCACGGGCTTGGAGGGCCGAAGGGCCTGTTCCTGTGCTGTGCATTTCTTTGTTCATTCTCCCTACCAAGTGCATAACCTCACACTTTTCCACATTGTATTCCATCTGCCACTTTGCCCCACTCTACTTGCCTGTCCCAAGTCCTACTGCAGCTCCCCAATACTGAAGCTCCCGCAATACTACCTGTCCCTTTGCATTTCTTTTTTTTTAAATTTAGAGTAACCAATTATTTTTTTTCTCCAATTTGAGGGGCAATTTTAGTGTGGCCAATGCACCTAACCTGCGCATGGGTTGTGGGGGTGAAACCCACGCAGACACTGGGAGAATATGCAAACTCAACAGTGACCTGTGATCGAACTTGGGTCCTCCGTGCCTAGGCAGCAGTGCTAACCACTACCAACATGCTGCCCAGTATTTACTTATCATCTTCAAACTTGAAAACAGTGCCCTCTGTTGTTTCTTCCAGATCGTTATGTATATTGTGAAAAAGTTGTGGTCCCAACCCTGTCCCCTGAGGCACATCACTTGTCACTGGCTGCCATCCTTATCGCACTTTCTGCCTTCTGCCAGTCAGCCAATCCATACACTAACACCATGGGCTCTCAGCCTCCTATATGGCACCTTGTCAAAGGTGATGTGGATTTGTAAGTAACCTGGCTAGGTTTAGAAAGAAAATGCACGAGGAAATGGATAGGGAATTGGCTTTACAGTTGTCAATTTTAAAGGGGAATGAGGGACTTTCACAACTTCATAATTAACAGGAAAAAATATACAATTGTATTTGATCTGAAAGGGGAGGCAATAACAATAAATTTTATTTTGTAAAATTGAGAAGAGGTGCTGAGGACAATGGAATTAAAGTTGAAAGGGATGTGACCAAGGATACGCAAGGCAAGATGATTTTAGTTGTTGGCTGTGGGCAAGAAATCCTGCAGACAGTTCCTGTGCTGTAGAAGGTGCAAAATCTGAAGCAGCCATTTGGAAACCAGTATGTCTTTCAGAAAGCAGCCTTGTTTCTGAATTTTCTTGGATTTCCACAGGTTTACCTATTACTTGATTTTTGAGTTACAAATCTACAAGGGATTGTTGCCAAGAAGGTGTTTATTTGTACATTCTGCCTAACCATGAGGTTTTTCCTTTCCGGCGGCGGCGGTGGGGGGGGCGCGCACTGTTTTGTAAAACTTTTAAAATTATGTAACTTTAATCTTGTGCTCAAGTTTTCTTCCTCTGAACACATTTTTAAATTTGCCTTTGAACACATTTTTCAATTTGTTTCTTCAGGGCAAGTAATTTTTTCCCAGCCTTCTCGGCCCTTTTTTTTTTAGAATACAAAAAAGGTGATCTGTTAAGTGTTTCCCCCTGTGATTTAGCTTGCTCGGCAAAGTACATCTGCGGTGGTTGTATCCTCTCCACCATCTGACTATTTATCAACTTTAAAACTTGATTTCTACAACAACCTGTCTGTTTTATAAACTTCAGCTTGCACTTCTGATCATAAGACCTACCTGTGGATAGATTTGGTCAAACCAGTTCATTTCTGACTATCTGCAATTGGCACAAAAGCCACACTGGCATTCTGTTTGGCTTGCAACTTAAAAATGGGAGTCAAATAGCAACTGGACCCAAATTTGTATGTTCAAAAAAAAAACCTCCGTCCTTGCCACCTGCACAAAAGGGCAGCTTAAATTGGAAGATGGTGGAGACATTAGATAAATGGATAATTCTTGGGGGCAATTTTAATTAACTGTCCACAAGGTTTTACTGTGTAGGAGGTTAAAATGCCCCCTTTGGTTTCTGTCTTCTGTTATCTCTGGTCTTAAAAGATGTTAAATATGGTAATACTAAATCTAGTAATACAATTAATAGAACTCTGAAATATATTAAATTAAAATTTGTTTAACAATTTTTATTTTATTTTGAACATTAGCCATCCTCATTCACATGTACTCTGTCACATTTTACCCCCACCATAAATCTTGCATTCCCCAATGCATACATCCCCTTATGCTACAGAATACATGTTAGCTGGTCAAGCAATGTCTTAATTTTTTAAATTCTCAGCCTTGTTTTCAAATCCCTCCCTGGCTTCTCTAATCTACTCCAGCTAAATAACCCTTTAAGATATTCTGACCTCTTGTCCATCCCTGGTTTTAATTGATGGCTATGCTTTTCAGTTGCTTAGATCCCAAGTTCAGAAACCGCTTTGCTACACCTCCTTCTCTGTAGCTCATCTTCCATTTTTAATACTCTGTTGGGCTCGGTTTCATACTTTATGCTCCTTTGAAACATTTTGGGGCATAAGGTGTTAGAATCCCAACTTTGATTCTATTAGGAAGATGGTATCAGTGGATTTGAAACTGGTGCAAAATCAAATTTTAAAAGACTTCCAAAATTCTAGCAATGGTTCAAAATCAAATTTTAAAAGACTTCCAAAATTCTAGCATCAGGTGAGCAGGAAGTCTGAAGTATTTTGCATTTAAAGAGATATGTGACCTTGATGTATTTATTCCTCCAATAACTGAGCTTCATTTTATTTTTAAAAAGGGGACTGTGGCAAACTTCCAGTATTGGAAAATGGCTCTCCAGCTGATGAATTTATTTCTAATACCACCTTCCCTGTGGGAACCAGAGCTACTTACAAATGTCTTCCAGGTTACACATTTCAAGAAGGAGGTTCAAAACGTATTGTCTGCAGGAACGATTCAACATGGTCACCTTTACAAGCTGTTTGTGAACGTGAGTAATACATTTTACTTCCCTCTTTCATCACTGTCACTTTTTTCTCCCCTGGATCTATTTTCTCTCTAGGAAATTTGTGCTGGGTATATATCTGTGAGGACCAGCAACCTTTCCGTAGTACTACTCTTGTTGTGAGTCTGGGTGATGTAGGCTTTGATCATTTCTCACGCAACATGCAGTGAAAATCTCAGCAAGTATCAGTAATGGATGTTCTACTCTTTCATAGGATTTGCAGTGCAGAAGGAGGCCATTCGGCCCATCGAGTCTGCACCAGCTCTTTGAAAGAGAACCCTACCCAAGGTCCACACCTCATCCCTATCCCCATAACCCAGTAATCCCACCCAACACTAAGGGCAATTTAGCATGGTCAATCCACCGAACCTGCACATCTTTGGACTGTGGGAGGAAACCGGAGCACCCGGAGGAAACCCACGCAGACAGGGGGAGAAGGTGCAGACTCCGCACAGACAGTGACCCAAGCCAGGAATCGAACCTGGAGCTGTGAAGCAATTGTGCTTTCCACAATGCTACCGTGCTGCAATAACACCGAGTACTGGATATTCTCAGCTTGGGTCACTGTCTTGTGCGGAGTCGGCACGTTCTCTCAGTGTCTGTGTGGGTTTCCTCCAGATGCTCCAGTTCCCTCCCACAAGCCCCAAAAGATGTGCTTGTTGGGTCAATTCGACATTCCAAATTCTCCTTCCGTGTACCCGAAAAGGTGCCATATTGTGGCAACTGGGGGATTTTCACAGTAACGTCATTGCAGCGTTTAATGTAAGCCTACATGTGGCATTGATAAATATTATTATAGTTAAAACCAATGAGTAATCAAACAAAAATGCTGTTAATAATTGAAACTCAATATTTTAGATGTCATGTCTCTCCAGATGCTGTCTGACATGTTGACTACTTTCAATAGTTTGTTTTCATTTTGAAAATGTTTTACTTGGTGTCCTGGCCAGCACATTTCCGTCAATCACCGTTAAGAATAGATTAACCTGTCAGCATCTCTTTTCTATCTGTGGGAGCTTTTGGTGCACAGATCGGCTGACCTATTTGGTTCAATAAGTGACTTAACATCCAAATACTTCATTACCTTCATCCAAAAGAGTTGGGAAAGGCTATATAAATTTCTTTGTCTGCCTAGATCACAAGGAAATTGCTAAATGCACAAGATTGATTTGATTTATTAATCTATCTATATGACCTCCATAGACCGAACCATTAAAACAATGCAGCTGGATCATTCCACTAAGTTTTAGGTTGACTGGTAAATGCCTGTTATTGTGCGGTTGCCTTGAGCTTGAATTAAAAGTGAAGTCACGATTGAACGGAATTTTTAATTTTCATTACCATGAAGACTTGCATATAACATGGAGAAAGCACAAAAAGAAAAACAAGCCGTATTTTTTTCAAAACATTAAACTGAATGGTGTTCAAAACCCAAATAAGAATGTTGTATTTTAACATCTTTACTACTTTTCCTCTAGCACGAAACTGTGGCAATCCAGGTGAGATTCTGAATGGATATTACACTGCACCAAATACCACGTTTGGGAGTATAGTTACATTTTCTTGTGATAAAGGGTAAGTGCCTCGAGGTTGCTCACTGTAGTCAAAGATTATATTTTGTTTAAATCTTAACGGAGGTCTGTCATGGTATTTTGTTGCACCTTAAGAAGGAAACCACTTGCTCTTATTTCTGGTGGTGGTTCATGTGTTGCCTCTGAACATGGGTTTCCTGACCTACAGCTTGGATAGAACATAGAACATTACAGCGCAGTACAGGCCCTTCGGCCCTCGAAGTTACGCCGACCTGTGAAACCACTCTAAAGCCCATCTACACTATTCCCTTATCGTCCATATGCCTATCCAATGACCATTTGAATGCCCTTAGTGTTGGCAAGTCCACTACTGTTGCAGGCAGGGCATTCCACGCCCTTACTACTCTTGAGTAAAGAACCTACCACTGACATCTGTCCTATATCTATCTCCCCTCAATTTAAAGCTATCTCCCCTCATGCTAGACATCACCATCCGAGGAAAAAGGCTCTCACTGTCCACCCTCTCCAATCCTCTGATCGTCTTGTATGCCTCAATTAGGTCACCTCTTAACCTTCCTCTCTCTAACGAAAACAGCCTCAAGTCCCTCAGCCTTTCCTCATAAGATCTTCCCTCCATACCAGGCAACATTCTGGTAAATCTCCTCTGCACCCTTTCCAATGCTTCCACATCCTTCCTATAATGCGGCGACCAGAATTGCACGCAATACTCCAAATGCGGCCGCACCAGAGTTTTGTACAGCTGCAACATGACCTCATGGCTCCGAAACTCAATCCCTCTATCAATAAAAGCTAACACACTGTACGCCTTCTTAACAACCCTCTCTATCATTTTAAATTGTGAAAAAGTTATTGCTTGTGTACACTTTTTTTACTGGTAAGAACCTCGCTGATACCTGAAAACCCTGAAGGATAACTTGAAATAATGGCCCTTAGTGTATTTTTGTTTGGAATAATGTGAGGAACAAAGAACAATACAGCATCGGAACAGGCCCTTCACCCCTCCAAACCTGCGCCGACCGTGGTACGTGCCTAAACTAAATCCGTATGCACTTAACGGAATCTGTATCCTTCCATTCCCACCTATTCATATATTTGTCTAGATGCCCCTTAAATGCCACTATCGTACCTGCTCCCACCACCTCCCCTATGTCCCCTAGTACTTGACTCTCCTACCCAAGGAAAGAGCATCTGACTATCCACTCTGTCCATGCCACTCAATCTTGTAGACTTTCAGTGAGAACAGACCGAGTTTATCTAACCTCTCCTCATGGCTAATGCCCTCTGTACCAGGCAACATCCTAGTAAACCGCTTCTGTACCCTCTCCAAAGCATCCACATACACCAGAATTGTACACTGAGGTCCTGTACAGCTGCAACATTACTTGCCAATTTTTGTATTCAATGCCCCAATCCCAGCATGCTGTATGCCTTCTTGACCACCTTATCCACATGCGTTGCCACTTTCAAAGATCAGTGGACATGCACACCCAGATCTCCCTGCCTGTCGCTACTCAGTGCTGTGTAATTCTTGCATGCATTGGACCTTCCAAGTGCATTACCAAACATTTGTCCAGATTAAACTCCATCTGCCCATGACTCCAATCCGTTTATATCTTGCTGTATTCTCTGATAATCCTCTTCACTATCCGCAACTCCACCAATTTCCCCAACCCCGCGCAACGAACAACTCCTCTAGTACGGTCACAAACATCCACCATCTTTTCTCTAACTCATATACTTTATCTTTTCCAACCACAGGAAGTTGTACAGGTCACCCAAACATGTCGCTACCCCCGGTGGCAAGCTAACTGCCACTCCAGCAAAATTCGCCACCACCATGCAATCCGAGGCGAATGCCACGGCATTGGCCTTCCTCCTCTCCATGAGCTCCAGCTTCTCCAAAACCCCAAATATCGCTGTCTGGATCCAATTCCTCCTCTACTACCCTGGCTAAGACCGCGAACACTCGCCAAGAATTTTCGCAATCCCAAAACATGTGTGAATGATTCGCTGGCTCCCAGCCACCTCTCTCACTCATTTGCTACCCCCCTGTAAGGACCCACTCATTCTGACCCGTGTCATATGCACCCTGTGCACCACCTTAAACTGTATCAGGCTCATCCCATTTATCCTTTGCAGTGCCCCACTTCATACACTCCAATTGATATCTCCTCCCAACTCCACTTCCCATTTCTCCTTTATCTTCACCACCTGCTCACCACCTTGCTCCCCCAGTCACGTCTGTGTGTGTGTGTGTATATAATCCTCAATTTTTCCATCCCCTTTCACATCTGGAAGCAGCAGTCGCTCCAGCACTCTGTATTCTGGCAACCTAGTGAACCCCCTCCAGATCTTTCGCGCAAAGTCCCTAACCTGCAGATACCTAAACTCTCTACCCCTCGGCAGCTCTAACCTCTCCCTTTAGCTCCAAAGAATTTCTATACACAACCAACAACCAAGGTCTCCGAACTGATCCTTGTGTGATGCTGCTAGTCACAGCCTTCCATTCAGAAAAACACCCTTCTACTGCTATCTTTGGTCTTCTGTGCCCAAGCCAGTTCTGTATCCAACTTGCCAGCTCTCCTGTGACTTCACCTTTTGTACCGTCTACCATGAGATACCTTGTCAAGTCTTTACTGAAGTCCATGTATACATCTACTGCCTTTCTATCATCTTGTCACTTCCTCAAACTTGATCAAATTAGTGAGGCATGACCTCCCCTTCACAAAACCATGCTGTCCATCACTTATGAGTCAATTTGTTTCCAAATGTGAGTGAATCTTTTCCAATTTCCCTACCACTGGCATGAGGCTCACCGGTCTATAAATTTCCTGGATTATCCCTGCTGCCCTTCTTAAACAATGGAACAACATTGGCTACTCTCCAGTATGAGGATACAAAGATTACTGGGCCCCAGCAATTTCCTCCCTCTGTATTCTGTTCTGGGGTAGATCCCATTAGGCCCTGGGTACTTAGCTGCTTTAATGCTTTTTAGATGCTCTACACCTCCTTTTATTAATATCTACAAACTCTACCACATACTCCTCAACCACCAAGTCCTTCTCTTTGATTAATACTGAGGCAAAATATTCATTTAGTATCTCTTTCATTTCCTCTGGTTCCATACATATCCTTGAATGGACCAACCCTGGCTACCCTCATGCTCTTTAAATATGTATAAAACCCCTTGGGATTTTCCTTTAATCTGGTTCCCATCCCCCTGCCTGTTCAATCTGTTTCTCTGCCTTCCACTTTCTCCTTACTAGTTTTTGTTTCTATCCAATCTTTACTACCCTCTGACTCCTGCATTGGTTCTCATCCCCCTGCCACATTAGTTTAAACCCTCCCCAACAGTGCTAGCATACAACTCCCCTCGGACATTGGTTCCAGTCCTGCCAGATATAGATTTGTAATGATCCCACCTCTCCCAGAACTGGTTCCAATATCCCAAAAATCTGAATCTCAAGCCATTCATTCATCCTGTCATTCTTACTCTGACTAGCACATGGCACTGGTGGAAATCCTGAGATTAATACCTTTTTGATGTCCTACATTTTAGCTTAACTCCCAAATTCAGCATGTAGGACCTCCATCCTGTTTTTAAAATTGGGAAAAAAAAATTAAAAATCTATACCGTTGGTGCCTATATGCACCATGACAGCTGGCTGTTCAACCTCCCCCTTTAGAATATCCTGCAGCCGCTCTGAGACATCCAGGACCCTTGCACCCAGGAGGCAACATACCTTCCTGGAGTCTCGTTTGCGTCCGCAGAAACACCTGTCTACTCCCCTTACAAATCTCCTATCACTGTAGCTCTATTTTTCCAGTGCAACAGAGCCAGCCATGGTGCCATGAACCTGGCTACTGCTGCCTTCCCCCTGGTGAGCAATTTCCCCCAACAGTACCCAGAATGGTATACCTGTTTTGGAGCGAGATAACCGCAGGGGACCCTGGCACTGCCTTCCTACTCTTCCTCTGTCTGGTTGTCACCCATTTCCCATCTCCCTCTGTAGGTTTATCTGTGGTGTGACTAACTGGGCTATCCACGACTTCCTCAGCATCGTGGTGCTCAAGTGAGTCCATCCGCAGCTCCAGAGCCGTCAAGTGGTCTAATAGGAGCTGTACCTGGACACTACTCGCACATGAAGAAGCCAGGGACAGTGGACATGAACCTGAACTCTCTCATTGCACATGAGGAGTATGACATGGGTCTGGGATCTCCTGCCATGTCTTACCATGAGTTAACTTGCAACAACTACAATGCCAAGGGAACACTACTTGCTGATCACTTACCTGCTGGTCAAGGTGACTGAGTTGACTTCTCCCAGAAAATCTGCTGACCGTGATATCCTTCTTTACACTTGCTTGTCCTCCTCAAGCGGGAAACATTAATGTAGTGTTTCGTGCTTAACCGCTCTTTAACACCAGCTCTTCGACTACCCACAGTATTGTCAAGGTAACCTGAGTTGACCTCTCCCAGAATCACCTTCTGCCGCCTCTATTGGATGATGATCTTCCTCCTGTTTGTCACTGGAGGGGTTCTTTGGCTACCCACAGTGACCAGTTGTTGTGTAAACAATTAATGAAGAATATTTAGAAGTAAAGACTAATATACACTAGTATATTAATAACTGAATAAGCCAGCACCGGAAAGGTGGCTCTCCTTCTGGAAATTTGGATGTTGGCACACTTAGCCTGGAAAAAAAAAACCCTCCACAAACAACACTAACGTAAAGAAGTTTGCCCCCCCCCCCCCCCCAATCACGGGGACAAAGACTGCAAACCAAACAACAGCCAGTAGAGAAGTCGAGGGGGTGGGCACGCAGGAGCTGGGTCACCGACACCATACTGGACTACCCGCCAATAAGTCAATGGACAGGGCTCCTGAAACACAGGGACACAATTAAAAAGGAGATGACAGCTACGGAAAGGCAGCAGTCTCAGATGCCCTGGCCCCATTCAAGGAGGCACTGGAGAAGACTAAGCAACACTAGGTGCATGAAGCAATGGTACAGGAGCTCAAAAGGCAGAGCGACCGAATTGTCTTATTGAAGCAGAGGTGGCTATCATGATCTGCAGATAACTAACACAAACAGGACATGACCAGATCAATGAGCAGGCAGGACACCCGGGGGTGGTATCTCACTATAAAAGACAAGAGGCACTCACACTGCACCTCTTTCCACTGATGAACATCTACAGAGTGTTTCATGTATAGTATCACACCTCCAGCACGTGGCTAAGAGCTAGTCTGGTTCAGTCAGACCGAGTAACCACACTTGGGTTAGCAGAGAGTCGAACTCATAGAGAACTGTGCTACTGGTTCAATAAATCGGATTGAACTAACTTCCAAGGTCTGGAGTATCTTTTGGTTAAAGCTGCATCCAGTTGCAGACTGTGTTATCCCAGAGTACATAACACATCAGTGGTGAGGTTGGTGGTGTCTCGGGGAGAAGTTGGAGGACCAGAGAACCAGTCCCACTGCCAGACCTCCGCATCGTGGATCTGCTGGAAGGTGGCTCAGATGCTGGGAAAAATTGGGTTGGGTAGGAAAACCTCCCCAAGTCCCCAGAAATATACAGGGCCCACAGATCACTGGCCGAGGCCAAAAACGGGGACAACCACAGCATCATCGTCAATCTATGCGGGACCCTAAACTGGCAGTCTTGCAAGTGGGGAGGGTGCGTTGGGGGCAGACCTGGCAATGTCGTACTCAGCCAGGCTGTGGGTAGCCTTCCTGAGACAGATATTTATTTTACCGACAGGTTCGCGAAAGGAACATTATTTTATCCGGTAGGCAGGTTTCTGCGCCAACATGGACTGGGGAAGCAAGTGAGAACAGACTCCGACTCCAATGAAGAATTGCACGGGATGAAGTTGCCTTGCTTTCAAAACTGATGCAAGTCCCTGGAAGGAGGGAAGAGGGCAGAAAGATCCCAAAGTGGAAAGGAACACAACGGACAGGGGAGGCAGATCACTCGAGGGGAGGCTAGTGCACAGGGAAGTATAGGGGGGGGGAAGGGAAGAGAGCGAAGACAAAATGCTGGTTATGACCAGGCACACATGGTGGTAACAAGGACATCGAGGATGATCGGAAATCCCAGAGTGCAGGTATGGCCGACCCCGCAGGGGAGTCTATGCCCACCTAGCAGTGGAATCTTCCTCCGAGGTGCACTTGAGGAAGAAGGACCGACTTGCAGGTAAAGTGGTTGGTAGGACAGGCATTAGTAGCCATAGTCCTACTCCTCCCATAAGACAGTATTCACGGCAACAAAAGCAGTTGCAGACCAGGAGATGGTACATCGTGCATGGACCATCTGGGGCCTTTATCGTGCTAATTCCAAGTGTGGCCTAACTTTAGGTTCTATAAAGCTGCAGCATAACTTGTCAATATTTATACTCTAAATGCCCTGGCCGATGAAGGCATTGACTAACTGCGTTCTCCACATGTGTGTTGCCACTTTCAGTGACCTGTACACCCAGATCCATTTGCCTGTTCGCCTGTCAATTTTGAGGGTTCTCCTTTTTACTGAATATTTCCTCCCTGTATTCCAAAATGCATTAACACTCATTTGTCTGGATTAAACTGCCATCTCTCCACCCAAGTCTCTAATCAATATGTATTCGTCTGCCATGAGGGACCTTGTCAAGGCCTTACTGAAGTCCATGTAGCCAGCATCCACTGCCCTACCTTCATCAGTCATCTTCGTCACTTCCTCAACTCAATCAAGTTAATGAGACCTCAACCTTCCCTTCACAAAACCATGCTGTCTCATGCTAATACATCCACTTGCTTCCAAATGGGAGTGAATCCTTTCCAATAATTTCCTAGATGATCCTTGCTACCCGTGAGCAAAGGAATAACATTAGCCATCCTGACTCCTTGCTTAAGTTCCTTCCTATTTTCTTTATATTCCTCACTGGCTTCGTCTGTTCCCAGCTGCCTTGCCCTTACAAATGCTTACTTTTTTCTTATTTTTAAATGAGTAAGTGTACCCAATTTTTTTTTTTTTTTATAAATTAAGGGGCAATTTAGCATGGTTCACCTACCCTGCACATCTTTGGTTGTGGGGGTGAGACCCCTGTAGACACAGAACGTGTGGAGTTTGCACAGATAGTGGGCCGGGATCGAACCTGGGTCCTCGGGTGCCATGAGGCTGCAGTGCTAACCACTGCATCACTGTTGCCCCTTTTTCGTCTTTACTAGGCTCTCGAGTATCTCTTATTGTCCAAGGTTCCTAACTTGTCATATTCGTGCTTCATCACTGGAATATGCCGGCCTCATTCCTATCAACTGACTTGAAAAACTCCAACATGCCGGATGTGGATTTACCCTCCAACATCCGTCCGTCCCCACCTAGATTCTTCAGTTCCTGTTATAATTAGCCCCTCCACCTGAGGACCATTCTTATCTTTATCCAACAGTACCAACTTACTGAATTGGGTCACTGTTCCCCAAATGCTCCCCTACTGAAACTGGCCATGCTCTTTTCCCCCAATAGGTTTAGTACGACCCCTTCCCCAGTTGGACTATTTGCATATGTTTCAAGAGGCCCTCCTGGATGCTCAAAATTCTGCCCCATCGAAGCCTCTAACACTGAGGCCCAGTCAACACAGGAAGTTAAGTTTATCACATTGGGCTAAATAGCTGGCTTGCAATGCAGAACAATGCCAGCACCACGGGTTCAATTACCGTACCGGCCTCCCCAAACATGTGCCGGAATGTGGCGACTAGGGGCTTTTCACAGTAACTTCATTGAAGCCTACTTATGACATGCTGTTATTATTATTTATTAAAATTGCCCACAGCAACCCTGTTCAGAATCTGCCTACATATCCGCTCTCCTATCTCCCATTGGCTGTTTTGAAGGCCTGTAATAAACCCCAGCATTGTGATTGTATCCTTTGTATTCCTGAACTCTACCAATATTGCCTCACTGCATGAGCCCTCCAAGGTGGCCTCCCGCAGTACAGCTGTGACAGTCTCCTTAACCAGTAGTGCAACTCTCCCAACCCCTTTGATATTCCCCTCCATCCTGCCTGAAACATCTACATCCTGGACCGTTTAGCTGTTGTTCCTGTTTCCCCTCAACCAAGTAATGGCAGCAACAACATCGTTCCAAGTACTAATCCAAAAAGGTTCATCTGCCTTACCTGTTCTATTTCTCTTATTGAAACAAATGCACTTCAGGCCACCAGTCCTGCTGTGTTCAGCAACATCTCCCTGCCTGCTCTTTCTCGGTCTCACTGGTCCTATTCTCTAGTTTCCCCGTCCGTTGTTTCACCTTCTGACTAATACTTTGGTTCTTGATACACTAGTTTTAAACCTCCTGTGTGACACTAGCAACCTTGCAGCCAGGATATTTTGCCCCTTCAGTTTAGACGGAACCCGTCCTCCTTGTACAGGTCTCACCTGCCCTGGAAGAGATCCCAACAGTCCAGATATGTGAAACCCTCCCTCTTACACCAGTTGTTTAGCTGTACAGTCTTCCTATTTCTAGCCTCAGTGGCACGGGGGGTAATCTTGAGATGACTACCCTAGAGATCCTGTTTTTAACTTTCAACTTTCTACCTAACTCTCTGAACTCCTGCTGCAGAACCTTGTCACTCTTCCTGTCTATGTCATTAGTACCAATATGTACCAGAAGGTTTTTGAATGGTTTGGGGCTGGGGTTCACCTCATGGGTGAAACAACTACTATACAGAGCTCCCAATGGTGAATCTGCAGACAAACACCCCCAGCTCTGGATACTTCCTGCTGTACAGAGGGATGAGGCAGGATGCCTGCTGTTCCTGCAATAGTTTGCCCTGGCGATTGAGCCACTGTCAATAGCGCTCCGAGCATTGAAAGGGTGGAGGGGCATCCGTAGGGGAGATGGAGAGCATAGTCTAAATGTATGCAGATGACCTGCTCCTCTACATCTTCCCCTGGCCAGCATGAAAGGAAAAACTCCTGAAGGAGTTCACCCCTGCAACAATGGACACCTTTTTCAAGAGACAAACTCTGATATAACCAAGACAAAAACGTCCTTCACAAGGAAATGATGACATTCCCCAGATATCAGACATTCACTAGTGAGCAGACCTGGTGAACTAGGGGATGGGAGATGTACGGATGATTACTGGAGGAGGCACACTCACCCCTGGATGACACATGGGAGGAAGAACTAGGTAGAGGGAGGACTCTGGAAGTGCTGCACAGGGCAAACTTCACCTCCACCATGTGCACTGCTGAGCCTAACTGAACTAAAGTGGGGCAGGGTACACCTAACCAGGACGAGATTGAGCGGATTCTTCCTGTAGGTGGAGGACCAGTGCTATGGAGGCTCAGCCAACCATGTCAACATGTTTTGGTCTTGCCACAGATCTGTCTGGTACTGGACATCCTTCAAGTCATGTCCAGGGTTGAGGGTGGAGCCTTGCCTGCTGCTGGTGTTCTTTGGGATATCCGAACAACCAGAACTTTTTCACGGCAGGGGGGGCTAGAGACCTGACCTTTGTTTCCCTGATCGCCCACCAAAGACTCCTGCTCAGCTGGCAATCTGCAACACCACCCTGCAGACTGGCTGTTCAACCTGGTGGAATTTCAAGCCTCGACAGATCGAGGGAAGGCTTCCACAAAACATGGAGGTAACTTGGGGCCCCCCCCCCCCCCCAAGCATGGTTATGGGCCAGGAGGCAACAAGAGCGGGGGTGGGGGGGTGCAGACAACGGTAACGGCTGATCGCCAGTGGAGTGATATCATGGTTGTTGTAATTCACCGACTGACCACTAGGAGTCTCTCTCGTGTATGTAAGTGAATGTTAGTCAGCTGACCCCAGACTGGCTGGAGGAAGCTGAAGAACGGTTGCTTGTGCATGATTATGCAAAGCAACAGATGAATAACAGTACATAATTTACCCCAGAGTTAATGTTAATACATAGTCTCGAGCTACAAGTGTTCTTGTAATAAATCAGACCATCCGACAAGAACATTACAGCCAGACTAATGAGTTATTTTGCTTTTTACTTTGCTCCATTGCTAATGAGTTGATATATTTACCATTTTATGGATTTTAATCCCTAATAACTCTTAGAATAATGGTGGTGTGATAAGCAGAAACCTGTTTTAATTCAATTGCCTTACCCCTTCCCCCAGATACATCATCGTTGGCAAGCCCTACCGGATATGTACGGCTGATGGTTGGGATGGCCAGGTTCCGACATGCCAAAGTAAGTTTCGAATTCTAAATTGCATAGAATGGTTGCCTTGTTTTCCTTGACTCTAATGATTGAACCACGCTAATGAAATACACGTATCTGGAATGTTTGATTCAAATGTTAGCTTTTTGGCATGCCAAATATTAGTAAGGTAGCAATCTTTCAAGGATCATTGCATACTACAGTGATCACTTGCTGTAAACATTCTTCAAATATTAGATACTGCAAAATAACACTTCATGATACAGTAATTTGTTTACTAGTGAACTTCGAGATTTGTTTTGATCTTTACTTCGCAGAATACAGATGGCTCACATCCAATGATCTCAAATGTATGAAATGAAATAGCATCAATATAAACATAGCTGGAATCCTTCATACTCCATGCTGCCACCACATGCCCCCATAAGCAATCTACATAAGATTGGTTCTCCATTTGAGTTATAAGCGAGTGGAAAAGTGAAAATATCTTTGCCACTAGTTGTGGATACTCTGACTGACTGAATTTCATTTTTTCCATAGTTGTCATGTGTCCTGATCCTCCACCTATTAGTAATGGGACAGTTTCATCACCACCATCTGGAGGGGTTTGGATATATGGAAGTGTAGCAAAATATTCATGCACTGCGGGCCTTTTCCTGATCGGTGAAGAAACCATCATCTGTACAGAAACAAAAGAGTGGAGCAGGAATCCACCAAGATGTCAAGGTAAAGAACTATCGGTATTGGATTCAATTGCCATCTGAAGTTTGAGCATAAACCGGTTTATTGACTACATCATATTAACAGCTGTTGGCTTAATTTGTGGTATTACAAAGGAAATAGGTTTTTGTTACTGGTTTTAATTGTTCATTTATCCAGAGTTCCCTCTACATACTCCATTGCGACATAGATTTGGAGCCGGAGATGTTTGTGTACAAGTTGGACAAAGTGGCGGCACATTGCCACAGTAGTTGGCACTGCTGCATCTCAGCGCTCGGGGTCCAGGTTCAATTCTAACCTTGGGTGACTGTCTGTGTGAAGTTTGCACTTTCTCCCCATGCCTACGTGGGTTTCCTCCCACAGTCCAAAGGTGGATGTGCAGGATGGGTGAATTGGCCATACTAAAGATGTGCAGGTTAGTGGGTTTATGGCAATTGGGTGGGGGAATGGGCCTCGGTAGGATGCTACCGATGCGGTGGAAAATTCAGCACCTGGGAGAAAACTGGCCAATACGTTTCCGATGCTCTGGCCTCCTGCTGGCTTAGTTCCCGGCACCGGGAGGTTGCACTTAGTAAAGGGACCCCTGTCTGGAAGCTAGAGAGTCAATGGGGGGGGGAAAGAAATGTACCACTCTTGAAACACCATGGGCGAAATTCTCCCCCAACGGTGTGATGTCCGCCGACTGGCGCCCAAAACGGCACCAATCAGACAGGCATCGCGCCGCCCCCAAAGGTAAGGAATGCTCCGCATCTTTGGGGGCCGAGCCCCAACATTGAGGGGCTAGGCTGACGCCGGAGGGATTTCCGCCCTGCCAGCTGGCGGAAATGGCGTTTGTTGCCCCGCCAGCTGGCGCGGAAATGCGGCGCATGCGCGGGAGCGTCAGCGGCCGCTGACAGTTTCCCGGCGCATGCGCAGTGGGGAGAGTCAGTTCCGCCTCCGCCATGGTGGAGACCGTGGCGGAAGGGAAAGAGTGCCCCCATGGCACACAGGCTCGCCCGCGGATCGGTGGGCCCCGATCGCGGGCCAGGCCACCGTGGGGGCACCCCCCGGGGTCAGATCACCCTGCGCCCCCCCCCCCCCCCCCCCCCCAGAGCCCACCCACGCCGCCTGGTCCCGCCGGTAAATACCAGGTTTAATTTACGCCGGCGGGACTTCGGCCCAACCGGGCTGGAGAATTGAGCGGGGGGTCCCGCCAACCGGCATGGCCCGATCCCCGCCCAATCTCCGGTACCGGAGACTTGGGCGGGGGCGGGATTCACGGCGGCCAATGGCCATTCTCCGACCCGGCGGGGGGTCGGAGAATGATGCCCCATGTGTCAATTCCTGGAAAGTGAAACTGGTCAGCTGTGTTTAAACCCCTCAGATCCTTGAACTGCAAGCTATTTGTTGGTTTCCCTTGGGCAACTTCCACGCAAGCTGTCAGACTTACTTTATTCGCCTTCCTTCGCAGGTTGGAGTAACTCTGAAGTGCTCTATCCCAAATGTTTATAAACATCAACCACTTCAGTGCTTTCCACTCCATTTCCACCCCCACCCCGCCGCAAGCAGATTTTGAAGTGGTTAGCTGGAAATTGATTAGAGCACTTCCGAGTGGGGGTCGGCGGGAGAACGTTGTCTCATTTGTCCTTCACACCCAGAAGTGTAGGTCATCGAGAAAAGCAGTATGCCAAATACTGACTCCTGGAGAGCCCCACCGCTTACCACCCTGCAGACTGAAAACAACTGTCCACTGTTGCTGTACTCTCATTGCCATGCCATGGGCCATGGACTTTATGACAAACCTCTGAGGCACTTCATCAAACCATTTTGGAAAGCTAAAAAAACGTTAGCCTCATCAACCTTCCGACTTCAAGGCCCCTTTTTCACTGCTTCATCTCTTTTCCCTCCCCTGTCTCCCTCACTCACACCCAAGGAGCAGCGGCTTTGTTTTCTTCCCCCTTGTGGGAATGTACCTAGACTGCAGCTGAACTAACTACTCTGTAAAGGCAGCCGACAGATATTGGCCAGGGTACCAGGATTATTGTCTGTGGTCCCCACCACAAACTTTGTCACTGACTATTGTCTGAGGTTAAAGTTGGTGCCATATTAACCTGAACTTCCAGCCACATTGTCACCATCATGGCTGCCTATTCTGCCTGTCACCCAATCCTGGCCCCTGCTCATCTACTTGAACTCTGATCTGTGCCTGTTATGTGCTGGAGTTGACTGCTTCTATTGGTAGCAGTTTTGCTTCCTCGCCAGAAGGATGTGGTTTCAAATCCCACTCCAGGACCTGTGACACAAAATAGGCTGGGAGCAATGCAGAGGTGCCATAATTTGGATGAGGCCAAATAGAATCATTTGGATGAGATGTTAAATAGAATCCACGTCTTCCTCTTTCTTCTGAAATCTATTTTGGAAGTGACAATCTAGGACAGGATGGTAGTGCAGTGGTTAGCACTGCTGCTTAACAGCTCCAAGGACCTGGGTTTGATTCCCGCTTAGGTCACTATCTGTGGCGTCGACATGTTCTACTCGTGTCTGTGTGGGATCCCTCTCCAGTCCCGAAAGACGTGCTTGTTGGGTGAATTGGACATTCTGAATTCACCCTCCGTGAACCCGAACAAGCACCAGAGTATGGTGACTAGGGGCTTTTCGAAGAATTTCATCGCAGGCAGTGTTAATGTAAGCCTACTTGTGACATTTATTATTATTAGCTAATTTTGATGCATCGCCCATAAAATATTTTTGAAAGCCTCCTTAGTCCTGCAGACGGGCACAAATAATAGATATTGTCACTGGTCTGTAATTTGTGAGCCGTAGCCCATGTCCAATTTCAAGAGCCTTTAAGCGCACTGTTTCAGTCTTTCCCAGACTCTGGGGTGCCAGAGGATTAGAGGATTGCATACGTGATTCTGCTGTTTCAGAAAATGCTGCAAGAATAAGCCGCAGTCGTTTAACTTGTTGGCAAGAATAAGCCCCAGTCATTTAACTTGTTGACAAGCTTTAGAAATAATAATTATTTTGGGTAGAATGGTAGTCACATGATCTCCGAGCTTCAATGTTTGAATCTCGCCTATGCCTCTGGTACACGATTCAAACGGGCAAAAAAATCCTTCCAATGCTCAAGGAACGAGCCTGGGCAGATCAGAATTTAACATTGCAGTCTAGAGAAAAGGAAGTTGCAGTCCAGAGAAAAGGAATAATAATAATCGCTTATTGTCACAAGTAGGCTTCAATGAAGTTACTGTGACAAGCCCATAGTCGTCACAATCCGGCACCTGTTGAGGGTCATTTATAATGTAAGTAAACTGTGAAAGATTTGGACGAAGGGATATTACAAAAAATGCTAAACTTGAGACAGATTATCCAATGATTTAATATTTGAGGTTCTAGATTCTGTTGGTCAAGATAATAAGAGTTGAAAATGGTATTAATAGCTGGGCTGTAATCAGATTGTACTATGCACTGCTGGGGAACCTGCTGTGGGTGGCCCCTTCGGTGGGGCAGAAAATCATAGCCATGGCATTGCCTTTTGTGTACTTTATTTCTCTTTCCCTTTCTAAACCCCCCCCCCTCCTCCATCTATCCTCTCATAAACCAATTATTTTAACACTGAGATCTGTCTATGACACTTAAAACTAATGCTAGTCTTTAACACCTTGATTTAAAAACTTATTTTTGGCAGTTGTTCAATGTGCTCGCCCCAAAACTCCTGATAATGGAAAGATTACTTCAGGCTTTCGACCTTCATACAGTTATCAGGACGCTATCATGTATCAATGTGATGTCAATTTTGAAATGGTTGGAAAGAGTGTTATTGTATGTACTGAAAATAACACATTTGTACCACCACCACCTACCTGTGAACCACGTGAGTAACCATTTCTTGAGCTCGAATAGTTTTTAAATTGGCTGATTCACATTTTGTCAATGGCACAAAATTGGACATTATTTTTTTTTTCTCTATTTCCCCATTCCCCCTTTCACAAGCCCAGTTTATTTTTACAGGAAGACCTGTCTAATACTTGAGACTAATGCATGGCTATTTTGGCAATGATCAGCTTGAAATGCCTGGAAATGGACCGGTTCTAGGTTTTCAATCTCGTATATAGTTACTGGGACACTCCTGCATTGATGTAATGACTTGTTTTTTAAAATGGGTGGGGAAGTGTTATTAAATGTAGTGAAAATAGTACATTTGTGTATCACCACCAATTAAATATTAAGCGAGGCATAGGAGCTGACTTTTTTTTTTTCTTGTGTTGAAAAAGGCAACTGTGAGCAGCCTCCAGTATTGAAAAATGGCTTTTGAACTGACAATATGGGCGTTATTCTCCGACCACCCCCCCCACCCGCCGGGTTGGAGAATCGCCGGGGGCTGCCGTGAATCCCGCCCCCGCCTGTTGCCGAAGTCTCCGGTACCGGATATTCGGCGGGGGCGGGAATCTGGCCGCGCCGGTTGGCGGGCCCCCCCCGCTCGATTCTCCGGGCCGAAGTCCTGCCAATAAATTGCCTGTCCCGCCGGCGTGGATTAAACCACCTTTTGAACGGCGGGACAAGGCGGCGCGGGCGGGCTCCGGGGTCCTGGGGGGGGGCGCGGGGCGATCTGGCCCCGGGGGGTGCCCCCACGATGGCCTGGCCCGCGTTCGGGGCCCACCGATCCGCGGGCGGGCCTGTGCCGTGGGGGCACTCTTTCCCTTCCGCCTCCACCACGGTCTCCACCATGGCGGAGGCGGAAGAGACTCCCTCCACTGCGCATGCGTGGGAAACTGTCAGCGGCCGCTGACGCTCCTGCGCATGCGCTGCCCGGGGATGTCTTTTCCGTGCCAGCTGTCGGGGCAACAAAGGCCGTTTCCGCCGGCTGGCGGGGTGGAAATTCCTCTGGCGTCGGCCTAGCCCCTCCAATGTTGGGGCTCGGCCCCCAAAGATGCGGAGCATTCCGCACCTTTGGGGCGGCGCGATGCCCGTCTGATTGGCGCCGTTTTGGGCGGCAGTCGGCGGACATCGCGCCGTTTCGGGAGAATTTCGCCCTCTGTCTCAGACCACTTTTCCTGTGGGTATGAATATTACTTACGAATGTGACCCAGGTTACGTGTTTCGGAGAGGTAGTTAAAAATATATTACTTGCTGGAAAAATTCAACTTGGTCACCATTACAGGCTGTTTGTGAACCTGAACGTAAGTAATGAACAATTTTATTTCATTTGCCCTCTCTTTAATTTCCCTTTTTGCCCATTTTCTCTCATGACTTTGCTGTAATACATTTCCATGTGGTTGAACAGCCTTGCAGGACCATGTTGTGATCATTCAGGAGTCTGGATAATGGTGAGGTGCCTTAAATGTAGGCTTCAATATAACTTGGCTTTGATAATTTCTCGCCCAACATCACTGCAAACTCCCTGTTTGGTGCTGTAATCTTTTAAAATTAAATAGTTATATCCTGTTCTGATTATCTGGTCCATTAATTAAATAAGCTACTTTGGACCAATCGTGGGATTGGAGAGAATTTATTAAAACTGCTAGCCACCTCCGTTATTGTTGGCGTTCTACTTCCCAATCTCTCTTTGTTACTTCTTGTTTTGTATTCAACATCCAAAGGTACAAAGATTTTGCAGGTATTTTATGGCTTTATTTGACCAACTTTATCCACTACAAATTTGGGATTTGTGGGAGGAAATCAGAGCACCTGGAGGAAACCCACGCAGACACGGAGAATGTGCAGAATCCACGCAGACATTGACCCAAGCCAGGCATCAAACCTGGGACCCTGGTGCTCAGTGCTAACTACTGTGCTCATAGCCCATAAATAGTTACGCAAACTCTGAGCTGGTATTCAGGCAGGGAAGTGGAGATGAGTCCACAAGATCAGCCATGATCTCATTGAATGGCAGAGCAGGCTCAAAGGGCCAGATGGTCTACTCCTAGTTCTTGTGTTCCCAGTTGGGCTCCTTGTACCCAAAAGGTCAGCTCTATTTTCAAACCGCCTCAGACCTGCAAACCAGCACCATTAGCAGAAATTGCCAATGGGGAGTAATTTACCCTGGGGTCATAGCCTATTTTGAGCACGAGGCCAGCCTATTTTGAGCACTAGGCCAACTTTGAGAACAATTTGTAGTGCACAATTTGAGGTTGGAATTTCAATCTTGTGCATTGTTCATGTAGATTTTTGGGCAAATTGCACTGAATAGACCCCATGCAATAAGCTAAAGGGGACATTCTGCAACTAAAACAAAATGGAAATACAGTACGATGCAGGCAATTATAGACCCAAAAGTGGGTAGAAAAATGGATTTTCTGCAGGTCAGAAGATGCGAAGAGACTGTCATATCATACAAACTTAGAATGTGAAGACATTGACATTTTGGGTTTATTACAAATAAAATAGGGTAGTGGGTGCCTGGAACACGCTGCCAGAGGAGGTGGTGGAAGCAGGGACGATAGTGACATTTTAAGGGGCGCCTTGACAAATCCATGAATAGGATGGGAATAGAGGGATACGGACCCAGGGAGTGTAGAAGATTGTAGTTTAGTCGGGCAGCATGGTCGGCGAGGGCCGAAGGGCCTTTTCCTGTGCTGTACTGTTCTTTGTAGTTGCTCCTTCTATAAACATCTGAGAAAGACATGGTATGTGTATAGTGGCAGTGTTGTAGATATCTGGCTCATGTATTTTGGAATATAACTTTTTTTTTTTTTTTTTTTTTTGTTATGATCTGGTTGATGTGAATACTGGATGGGGAGATTCCAGGATAGACACTGGCTCAGTAGATTGGAACTACTTTTTAAAGAACCTCGAGGAACAGTCATAGGACTGCAAATTAGTACAAGAGAAATAGTTTGATTATAAAGCCTCAAACTGTGTACAGTTTTCAAAAATAACATCCCACTCTGAACCAAATGGCTGATGCCACTCAACTGATCTTCTGTGGATTTCTCTTCAATCCCAAAAAGGCCACTTTAAAATCATCTTTCAAAAACCATGCTGTTTGCATTAATAATCTATTCCTGGTTTTTCAAACAAAGCTCCTCTCCTCTCGAGTTTCCTTTCTCAAATGCTTTTACACACAATTCAGATACTCGGTCCCCAACAGAATATTATTCTTCAAGCACTGGAAATAAGGACACCCAACCTTGCAAGTTGCTTCAGATATGTGGCTTGTTTGCAGGAAACCTCATCAGCTCTTCTCTTCCCAGATGTGTCTTTACCTTTTTATAAGCGGTGTCCTACTCTCAAAAGGCAATTCTTCTGTTCATTTTTAACCTCAACTCCAACTTCTCAATTTTTTCCAGTTCCTTGGCTAGCTGTTCTTAGTTTCTTGCTTTCTTCACCATTGCTCCATGATATGGCTTTTCTTCTAGCAAAGCTTAGAAAATGTTCCTCTCCCGCTTCCTAAAGCGAACTACTATAAAGTCAGCTAAACTTGCAATCCTATGTTAAGGTTCCCCCTAGTTACCACAACAACCTTGTCTACTTTTTATGTCATAGACTCTTTAAGCCCAACGGATGCATGTTTTCAAGTGAAACGAAAAATCCCCAGATGCAAACAACTTGTCTGACACATGAATCTAACTACAGGATTACCCTTCTTTACGCAAAAGCACGAAAATAGACCCAATTCCATTACCTTATTTCTAATATTAACAATACACCATGTCGGGCGGCAAGATGGCTAACACTGCTGCCTCACTGCTCTAGGGATCCAGGTGCAATTCCAGCCTTGGGTGACTGAAGTTGTACGTTCTCCCAGTGTCTGCGGAGCACCCGGGTTTCCTCCGGGTGCTCCGGTTTCCTCTCACAGTCCAAAGATGTGACGAGTGGATTGGCCATGCCAAATTCCCCTTGGTGTGCTCTTTCAGTGGGTCGGTGCAGACTCGATGGACCGAATGGCCTCCTGCACTGTAAATTCAATGAAATATCGATCACTTAAAACTAGTTTTTCTGACATACAGTTCAACTGTAGAAAATGGGGTAAATGTGATTAAAGCAAGCTTGGAGCATGATTTTATGTTGCAGCACATTCTGTTCTCAAAAATTACAAAGGATAATAAGTGGCTCTTGAATGAATCATTTGATTACTGTCTGTCAAAATGCCGCCAAGAACCCCATGTCCAAAGTTTGTGTAGACATTGAAGTTGGCTGGATGGACAAGTGAAGCATCACCAGATGGCAGAATTCCCTCCAGTGCCTGAACCTAATACTTTGTGCCCAGAAGTAAAAATTTGGTTTCTCTTCAGTGACGTCTCCCGTTTCCTATTTAATGTAAGAATTCACTGTTGTGCGCACTTATCATTTTTCTACTATAAATTTTGGTCCCATATATCACCGCTTTAAATCCAAATGCTCCGATCACCTCTATTTCTCTGCATCTAAACTGCAGTGTAATCCTTCCATCACATACCAAATACAGGCAGGCGGTAAAGTGTGGGGAAGACTCTTGGTCAGCTATGCTTGATGTGAAGAGGCACCCTTAAAGGTATAAGCCTCTGGTGACAGATTAATGACCTGTTCCAGGGAAAAAATAGCTATGGAATTGGAAGATTGCCTTGTGCAATACTAGGTGTGGAAAGAACAACATCACAATTCGTTGAGGTCTGAAGGCTGAACATCTTAATAAAAATAATCAACAGTGCCTTGCAGGTTCATTTGCCATTCCTTAAGGTCCCTGGGCATCCTGATGGGTCAGCGAGGTTACCTGTGGATGCTCCTGTAGATTCTAATTGGACATTTTGGTTCAGCCTCCCAAGCATCTGGGGCGGGATTCTCCGATATCTGTGCAATGACCGGCAACAAAAACGGCGCGAATCACACCTGCATCGCGCCGCCCCAAACGTCGCTAATTCTCCGGCCCGGAATGGGCGAGCAGCAGCATGACGCTATTCGCGCTGGCTCACGGCGTTCGGCGTCATTCACTCCGTTCGGCGTCATTCACTCCGTTCGGCGTCATTCACGCCGCATGGCGTGACTGCTCAAAAGGCGCACTGCTCTCCCACCAGACCAGAAGACCCGACCGGATGGCTGCCCGCCGCTCACCCCCGAGGTTCCAGTCCCGCGACATCGAGGCGCTACTGGACGCAGTGGAGCAGAAGAGGGAGGCCCTGTATCCGGGACACGGCCGCAGAGTCGCCCCACGCCACAGCCGGCGTCTGTGGGGGGAGGTGGCAGAGGCCGTCAGCGCTGTGGCTCTGACACCACGGACAGGCACCCAGTGCCACAAGAAGGTGAACGACCTCGTCAGGGCAGCCAGGGTGAGCCCCCCCTCCCCCATATCCCCAAGTGAATCCAGCCCTAACCTTAACCTCTGCAATACACGTGCAACCGATGGCATGCATTCATATACCTGTGTAGCACTGTTGCCTTTTACCCCTGCCACCAACCCCCTCCCCCCACAGGAGAAGCGCGCACACAACACCAGGGAGCATGTGAGGCCCAGCTGATGAGAGGCCACTGACCAGAAATGAGGAAAGTGCCCTGGAACTGGCTGGCGGACCGTAGGACCGGGCGGTTGCCGAGGTCGGGGGCCCACCAGCAAGTGAGCCACCGACAGCCTGTCCCCATATCGCCCATATCACCTGATCACCGCCTGCGTGTCTAACCATTCATTCGCGCTGGCTCACGTGGTTCACGCCGTGCGGGAAATGTTTATCGTCAAAAGATTGGCGGCGTGCCAACCCTACTTGGCAGCGTGCCAACCCTACATGCATGCTTCATTGTGTATCGCAGGAGCAAGCGTCGAGGCACCCATCCCCGCAGATGCAGACCGCCCGCATGATGCCCCTCGGAGACCACGGGAGACTGAGCGACCCGGACCCTCCGGCACGCGGCGCCCGCAGGATGCCCCGCGGAGACCCGGACCCTCTGGCACGCGACGCCCGCAGGATGCCCCTCGGAGACCATGGGAGACGGAGAGACCTGGAGCAACAGGGAGACGACGTCTCGTGCAGGTGCGGCGACGCAGGCGTGTGCCACCCAGCGACTAGAGGGGCAGCCACAGGCCCCCGTCGCAGCCGAGTCACGAAATCACAACCCAGGACACTCCTACCCAGGAAACTGAAATACAGGACAGTGACACAGATTGGATGGGTGGAGACGAACCGCCACCCCAAAGTGCCATGGACTCGCGATTCGCACGACACAACGCCACTGCTGTCACCAACACCCTCCACCATCGCAGAGACGCTCACCTCGGTTGGGCACTTTAGTGATGAGGCGCCTGGTACACTCACTGGTGCACACAACACAGCCGTCCCGGTAGGAGCAGCAGAGGGGCCGGGCGGTCGGATGGCAGCCCGGCGCATGCGAACATCTGCCGCCCAGAATAATCCCGGGTTCGTGGAGTTACCACACCCACCCATAGGTCTGATGCAACCACCGAACCTGGGACGAGCGAAGAGGGTGACGACCTGCTTGCGGCGGCTGCAGTCGCAGGTGGCGGAGTCCACCCTCGTCCAGGAGCTGGCAGTGGTGCCGGTCACGCGTGCCACCCAGGCCGACACTGCACGGGTGGCGTCCACGGTGGAGGCAATGGATGCGACGGTGTCAGACATGGAGTGGTTTGCGAGGCCTGGGGCTTTCTGTGCAGGCGGCGTCTGTGGCCCAGGACATGGCTGCTCTCTCGCAGGAGGCCATGAGCCAGCAGCAGAGGCGCTCAACTCCGTGGCCCAGTCTCAGCAGGCAATGGCCATTGGTGCCATTGCCTATGTGCTAGCCGGCGTCGCACAGTCACAGACCGGGATTGCCAACTCCCTGAGCTCCATGGCTGCAAACCTGCAGACCCTTGTTGCTACCAGCACGGGCCTCCAGGAGTGGCAGTGCCAGATGCCGGGGGGGGGTTGTCGGATGGCCAGTCCGTTCGCATCCCCCACCCATGTAGAGGCCCGGGGGCCATTGGGCACCCCGAGGGAGGAGGAGGTGCTGGGGCCCGTTCCGGGTCCCATTGTAGGGGAGGTCCCGGAACACCTCGGGCTCCCCCCTTCCGTCCGTGGGCAACGGGCAGGACTGACTGGAAGCTTGCCATCCCAGTCGCCCGGGCCACAGCCTGGCCCATCTAGGCCAGGGCACCCCAGGAAACGGTAAGACAGCCGGGGCCGGTATGCCCCGTCCTTGGGTGCCTCCGTTGCCGTGGCGATGTCCTCTTTTTTTTTTCCCCCCCCTCCTCGTCCTGTCGGGCGGGTGTCCCTCCAGCCTGGTCGGCTGACGCCTGCCCCTCCTGCGGCAGCCTGCGCCGCCTCTCTGGCACGCTCCTCCTCCTCATCAAGGGCAACATGGACATTAGCGGCTGCCGCCACGGCGGCCAACATCGCTGGCAGACTGGAAAACAGACAGCCTGCGGGGGGGAACGACGACATGTCTTCATTGCTCATACCCCCCCCCCCCCCCCCCCCCCCACAGCCAGGTGGCATGGACCACATGGGCACGACTGTTGGAGGATGGCGCCAGGCGGGCAAACTCACTTGCCCTCGCACTCCCCCCTCCCCGGCACGGCCCCCTCCCCATCCTCGGCAGTCATCCTCCCGTCCCCTGCACTCGAGCCCCCCCCGCCGTGATGCGCGCACGCACGCACGCACACACACACACACACACACACACACTGCCCCATACTCCCGCTCGCGCCCCCGCCTCTCCTCCTCCCCCCCCCCCCCCCACCTCACCCGCACACACACCTCTCCACCTTACCCGTGCACACATCTCTCCTCCCCCCCCCCCCCCCACCCGCACCACCCCTCCTCCTCCCGCCTCACCCGCGCACCTCTCCTCCTTCTCCCCCACCTCACCCGCGCACACACCTCCTCCTCCTCCCCCCCCCCCCCCCCCACCTGCACACACCACTCCTCTTCCCCCCCCCCCCCCACCACCTCACCCGCACCTCTCCTCCTCTTCCCCCCCCCCCCACCTCACCCGCGCACACACCCCTCCTCCTCCTCCCCCCACCTCACCTGCACACACACCTCTTCCCCCCCCCCCCCCCCCCACTTCACACACACCTCTCCCCTCTTTTCCCACACACACACACACACACACACACACACACACACACTGCAGCCACGCCATCACCTCTCCAGCGGCCAACCCCCCAGGCCATCACCCACCTCCACGCTGGTCGGCGTCAACCATGAGCACTGGTTGACGCCGATTTAAAGGTGTTTTGATTTCACGTCGGCGGGACTTCGGCCCATCCGGACGGGAGAATATCGGCAGGCCCGAAGTCCATTGCCTCGTGCCCGCCCGTGCCGTTCTCCGAGGCGTGCGGCGCGATTGACGCCCCGCCGACCTTTCTCCCTTCTGAGAATGCGGCGGGGGCGGGATTCACGACGGCCCACGGCAATTCTCTGACCCGGTGGGGGTTGGAGAATCGTGCCCCTGATTGGAACTAATTATTTAGGTTGATGGGAGCACAAACTACTTTCCACAGTGAAGTTCCCTTTAAATGGCGGTATTGTTTTGTAGATGTTCCTGATATCTATCCAAGTAAATGGTTCCACATTAATGAGTAAGTGAAATGAGATGTTAAAATGTTGTCCGGTTGGATATTTGGTTTTAAGACAAATTGGGAAGGTATAAATTGAGTAACATAGGTAAGTATTGGGCACTGGGCCAACTAATGTTCCAGACGAAAGATTCAAACTCTCAAATTATTGGAACACAAATTCCTTTTATTGTACAAGGTACCCCAGAAGTATCGAGCTCCACGACAAAAGGTACCCCAGAAGTATCGAGCTCCACGACAAAAGGTACCACAGAAGTATCGAGCTTCATGACAAAAGGGACAAAAGGTACCACAGAAGTATCGAGCTCCACGACAAAAGGTACCACAGACGTATCGAGCTCCACGACAAAAGGTATTTAAACCCTTTTACACAGTATCAAACCTTTTGTGACACACAAACTGTCTTTATCACCTTTGACTGACTTCATTATCCAGTAGTATCAAAACTCACTGCTTGGGCCTAAACGCCATCCAGATTAAGAAGTGAGATGATCAGGCTCCCTCGAGTCCCAGGGCACATTCTTACGATGGTTGTCACTCTAGACATTCCCGTGTGTCTCCTCCTCCTTGTACAGATCTTGCTGGCACTGATCATGTTTCGAGTCATGTACTCACCGGACATACACTAATCAATCACTGTCTTTTTGTCACGAATGTTCAGGGAGCCATGTCGCTCTCTGGAGCATGAGGAGTCTGTTCAATCACTGTCCACCTGAGATATAGCAACAGCCATATCTCTCATGAAGTGGCTGTCTAATCTGCTGCACTGCTCATTCCCTGGCTGCAGATCATAGCAGTTTATGCTGCTCCCACTATTTTCATGCTAATACAGAGTTGACCTTTGCTGGTGTCGCAACAGACCCATCAGGGTACAGTATTTGGACCCTTTGTGAGGGACAGTGGGGATTGAAAAGAACTCGTGTACTGATGACCAAAAGATGTGAAGGTTCTCACCAGGTGGACAATATCACTGCTGTAATTTTAGCTTTTGTGACACTGGGTATGTTGATGCATACATTCTAGTTGTTTCCCCTTGAGTCTGTTTAACCCTAAAATTGCCTGCTACTTCTTGGACCCCATTTCTGGACCCACGTTCTTGATATTGTCTCACCATGACAAAGGCATTCTAAAGGGTTGGCCCAAAGGGAGCCTTTCAAATTTATGATCTGAAGAGCTTGGGGTCACCAATGATGGCCTGAGCTTTCCTCTAACTGTTACAGAACTGTGTCTGCTATCTACTAATGATTTTACCTGCAGCGTTGACAATTCAGGCCAGCTTACTTGGGTTACCATACCAGAATATTAACACTCTCTAACAGTCTTTGGCATACATTCTCTAAAATATTGACTCGCTCCAATCCCCAGTTTTCTAATTAAGAACGGGTGCTGGCTAGCCTTTTTAAAGATGGTCATTTTGTGAAGCTTAATTTCTGGTCTCCAGTGTTCCAAGATACTTCACACTCTACAACCTCTACCAGTTGCTCATAAGATACAAATTAATGTTCACAGATGCAGGCCATTGCTATATAAAAGTAGCTCTTTGGATTTACCTATATTGATCTTTTAATTGAACTATTTCTAAAGGCTGGAAACATGTTCATTTTATCTTTTAAAAATTCCACCAAAGCCATATAATCTGCACACTTAAATGTAATGTTCCCTTGATTCTCATTTCATATGGTGTATATAGATGATCCAATGAATTAGGACCCCCCCCATTTGCATTCAAACAACCTTTTGCAACAGGATGTGAATTTACATTGTGTTGAATGCTGAACTGAAATCAAGAGCGGGACAATGGTATCGTAGGCAAGTATGTTGATGCTCAAAATAGCAGGCAAACCAAAACTAACTCCAATCACGAGGATGAACAATATCACTGCTGTCATTTGGCTTTTGTCATACTGCGTCTACACCACAGTACACCTGGCCACTTTTAAAATATATTGCAGATAGTCAGTCGTCTTAAAATACAGTGGTACAATATGTAGTGTAATGGTTGTTCTTGGGAATACCTCCACATGGCAGGTTAATGCTGTGCTGTTGAGGATTGGTTAGAATCCAAGCTAGGCAATTCATCCAGCTGCTTTATGGGCAAAACCAAGGCAGAGCAGCTTGTGCAAGAAGTTATTAATGACTGAACAAGTTTGCTATTGATAAAGATGGGAATGATGCACATTTCTTGTCTGTTTTTTGTGAAAATACCAGGGGGGCCCACCGATCGGCAGGCCGGCCTCTGTCGGCGGGCCTCCTTTCCTCTGCCGGCATCCTTGCACCATTGTGTGGGGAGGACTGCCACTGCGCATGTGCTAGATGGCGCCTGCCCAACTGCGCAGGACCCAAGGCAGCACGTCTTTTACGCGGCGCCAGGTCTCCTACGCCGCACAGAGACCCCGCCCCTGCAAATCGCACCACGCCCCTGCCAGCCCCACGGAGGCCCCAGAATAGGGGTCTTGGAACGGGCGCCGCGTCTGAGTAAAACACTCCGGTTTTTACTCCGGCGTTGGCACTTAAGACTCCTGCTGGGAGAATCCCGCCAATAGGCAGAACAGGGTGACACTGTGCCAGTGACACCCATAGGTTGAGTATGTTCCTCTGGCTCCAGGCCCCCAGGAGATGCCTGCTGAGGGCATCAAAGGCTACCAGGTGCGAGGAGCAGCAGGCTGCTTCCACTTCCGATGTGCATCCTGGGGAAAGAGGGACACTGTCACAAAGATGTCCCCAGTGCTGCAGCTCATGCAAAGCCATATCAGCTCACAGGTATTCTAGGAAGGCAGAATACTCAGCGATCGTGATATTGGACCATGCTCTGTACTGGGTGGATGTGGCCTTTGAGAAGGGCCGAGGCCGGCGTGGAGGCTACATGTTGATAAGAGGAGAATTTGGAGGTAAACTGGAAATCTGCAGAGGACCTGGAACGGGGACCTTTTGAGAAGGAAGGAGTTGCAGACTAGTTTGTATCCACAGGCTGGTTTGGGGGGGGGGGGGGGGGTCAACATAAGACCCGGCAATTGCTGGCGGGCCAGCTCATCAGGCAGCAGCAAGGGACATCGTGTGGATTAGGGATAGAATGGGTGGGTTGGTGGTTGCTCTGCAGCAGGTGAGTAAGGTGTTTGAAGAGTTTTATAGGGACTTGTATAAGTTGGAGCTGCCAGAGGAGAGTCTGAGATGGAATTTCTGTATTGCCTAGAGGTAGGAGAGGACTGGATTGAAGGAACCAATGGGGGTGGAAGAAGTGCAGGCAGTGATGGGGAAGGCACCAGGGAGAGAAGGCTCCCAGTGCAATTTTTTAGAAAATTTGAGGATAAGTTGAGACCGCTGTTTGAGGATGCAATAGGATTAGGGGAGTATTGTTGGAGACGATGGGGCAGGCATCCATATCATGATTACTTTTAAAAAGGAGAAGGATCCGGTGGAGTGTGGGTCATAATGGCCTGTTTCTCTGCCAATATCTTCGCATCCACATTCAGTATAAATGTTGGTGAGGGTGGAAGAATGCCTTCTGAAGTTGGTGGGGGAGGATCAAGCTGGGTTTGTCAAGGGCAGGCAACAGAAGGAAGGTAGCTGGAGGTGATGGTGGCATTAGATGCGGAGAAGTTGTTTGACGGGTGGGGTGGAGTTATGTATTTGTGGTACTGGAGATGTTTGGGATTGACCTAGTTTGTGGCATTGGTGAAATTTATTATGAGGGTCCAACAGCATTTATGTGGGTGAATGGCACTTTCACTATTTCTGGTAACCATGCAGGGGGTACTTTCCACTATTTCTGGGAACCATGCAGGGCTGCCCCCTCTTCTGTTTGTGCTGGCGATTGAGCCATTGCGCTGAGCGGTTCAGACTTGTGGATGGGGGTGGAGCATAGGGCTGTACATGGACAATCTGCTGCTGTACATCTCAAACCCGAGCTTGTCAGTGAGGGGTACAATAGGGTTGCGAAGGAAATTTGGGCCGTTTTCGGGGTACAAGTTCAATGTGAGGAAAAGTGAATATTTTGTGATCTTCTACAAGGGCAGGAATGGGAGGGTTGCCATTCCATAGCGTCAACTCATTGTAGACATTTGGGAGGTGCAGGTGGCGTGGAACTGGGCACGACTTTGTAAGCTTAATTTCACGAGCCTCCAGTGTCTGCCGATCTTTCTTTTCCCCAAAGTCCTCCTTTTAAAGGAGTGGACAGGCTGGTCTCATCATTTGTGTGGGGAGGGAAGGTGGCTAGGATGAGGGAAGCAGTGCTCCAAAGGGGGGAGGGAGTGGAAGCGGAACTCTGATCCTGATTTCGGCCTCTTCTGCTATTTAACCAGTGCACTGTTAAATCGTGCCCCAGTGCCAACTTGGGTTAGAAAAGTGGAGGGAGCCCACTGGCGCCATTGTCGGGTTTCCCAGCCATATTTTTAAACTCTTTGACAAAAGAAGTGGATCCCACTATGTCATGCTTGTGGGGCAGGCTGCAACTTTTTTCTATAAGATCTGGGTGCCATTTTTGAAGGGAGCGCCGAGTTAAAGGATTGAAAAAAATAAAGGTGGTGACGAGACGCCGGAATGCAGTGCCTTTGCATAAATGTGAATGGACAATGTGGGTGGACTGGACAATTTTTAGCATGGGGGGGGGGGGGGGGGGACTAGTGGGAAGGCCTGATGATTTTTAATTGAAAATGGAGATCCCAAAGTTGGGATCCCTGTTAAATTACTGGGATTGGTCTCGAACCGTTTTCAGGTTTGTCCCACTTTTTAAAAACACAATTTTGCAACCCATCACTCTGATAACAATTAATTGCATTTGTTGCAATAATGCAAAATAAGTTTTGTAAACAGAGCATTATTTGTCTATTATATATTATGTTTATGGCCCACAGCTTGTGGAAATAGTAAGTCTTTCTGAGTTGATTGCTTCCAACACAATTGACTATATTACTCATATTACACATTTTTTTCAATTCATGGTCCAAGATGCACTTTCCTTGCACTCTAGGCGTAAGCATAGATTGTAAAAGTTTCAATAGGTATGTATAAAGGGAAGAGATTAGTGAAGTACATGTTGGTCTGTTAATTGGCAGAAGAAATTTATGTTGGGAATCAAGAAATGGAATAATGTATACTAGTGTCTACTGTGAAGAGAGACAAAATTCGGAAATTATAGGGGACAAATTAAATTTGAGGTATTGGTAAATAACAGGATTTAAGTCCCAAATGCTCTGGACTTGATCAGCTGCATAAACCTAAACCAATGTAGACACCGAGATGGTTGATGCATTGGTTTTGATCTTCTAGAATCCTCCAATTGTTCCAATGGATTGGAAGGTTGCAAATGTACAAAGAAAGGAGGATGAGAGAGAGAGAAAACCAGAAACTAATAGGCCAGTTAATCAAAAGTAGGGATGATATATTTTTGAGTGGGGTAGTGTTGGGCTCAAACTGCTCGTTTCTACCTGGTAGTTAATGAGCACATTTTTGTTAACTATGAATCAGCACATATCACTTTGGAACGCAGCATCATTAGTGACCAATTGCAACAGTTACTTTCACCTCTGAAATGTTTACTTTTGCAAAATTTGACCACCTTGGCTATCTAGGTTGCCCCTTCTCTTTTTTTTTTTCTACTACAGTAGAGGTGATTTCTTTTTTCGACGGACAGTTGTTACTTGTATGATTAAAGGATTTGACTGCTGTATACTATACAATATGTACATTGTTTTTGTGCATTATCGGTTTAATATTTTTCCAATTTTTAAAATTTCTCCACAGGTGGATCTTCAGGAAATGTTGGTGAGTATAGAGAACTGCGTAGTACAAATGTGTGGATGTTTGTACAATGCATTTTTAACGTGATTTTAAAAATTGTTAATTGACAAAGGCAAGCAAAATTGAAATATTCACAAAGTAATGGCTATTTTGGGATTCCTAGGTTCTAAATTAAGTATAAACAGTTAAATGGCATTTACTGCATATTTTTACCATTTAGCACGAAATTCCTATTGATATGGCAAATAGTTCCTGCTTATTTTTATGCTGTGCAATTCAATGTGACCAAATCGGTTTACAAATATGAATGTTATATCACTTACAAGTGATTTGGTATTCTAGTCGTTTAATTATTGTGCCTCTGCCTGAATTCTGCGTCAACAGCTTTATTAATCCTGTTAATTATCTCTACAAAGAGAACAAAGAACTTTACAGCACAGGTCCTTCAGCCTGCCGAACCTGTCTCAACCCAGATTCCTTATTTAGACCTAATTGCCCAAACGATCTGTATTCCCTGCCTTTCTGTTCATGTGTCTAACAAGATGCATCTTAATTGTGTGTGCCTCCACTGGCAACATGTTCCAGGCACTCGCCATCCTCTGCATGAAAAACTTCCCCGCATATCTCTCCTAAACATTTCCCATCTCCCCTTGAAACTGTGCCCCTTTTGTAGTAAAGTTTTCCACCCCTGGGGAAAATGCTTCTTACTATTCACCCAGTCTATATTCTCATAATTATGTAGACCTCAGTCAGGTCTCCCCTCTCCTCCATCTAGCTTATTCAACTTCTCTTAGCTAACCTTCAGACCAGGCAACATCCTTGTAAACCTTCTTTGCACCAAAGCGTCCACATCCTTCTGGTAGTGTGGCACGCAATATTCCAAATGTGGCCAAACCACAACTGTAATAGGACCTGCCAACTCTTGTACTCCATGCCCCTGCTGATAAAGGCAAGCATGCCTGTAAATATTTTGTTCTCCTAGGATGGGTGTAATTTCAGTTTAGGTGGAAATCTGCTTCTGTCCTTTTAATCTGGAGCATTTTTCAGCCCATTGGGTGTGCCGTGGCTTGCTGAAAGAACATTGGACCTTATCCCAGTAACCTTGAATATTCATTCAGCAATTCAGTCCTTGGTTTTATTGGGCCATTGCTTCAAATTGCAGCAAAGATTTTGAAACTAACCTGCCTTCTCCTAAGCTGTTTGGTTATCTTGGTGCCTGAAATGCCATTGCAGTAAGTAGTTCAGGTGCTTCTACACCTGGGGTACTCAAGTTCTATTCTTCAGAAAATAGGGTGCAGATAGGACAAAAGTCTCCACCGGTAGCTGGGTTTGCAATGTGGTGGAGGGCCATCAGGAGAAACCTGCCTGGAAACTAGAAAGCAGTTCAGACAGGCAGTGGGGAAAAAAATTGCTGTTGTAACAAGCTGGGCATACACCATCTCACTCAGACCAAGGAAGCAGAAAAGAGAAAGTGACCGGTGTTTAAACCCCTCCGATCCTTGAGCTTTAAGCCATTTATTAATTTCCCTCAGGTGGGCTGTGATTGACAGCTTCCACACACCTGCACTTCATTCATCTTCCTTCATTCTTGAGTACATCAATCACCTCAAGAGTTGGTGTATTCCAAACACCCCCCCGCCCTTGATTTTTTTTTTAAGTGCTCAGCTGGAAATTGACAGCACTTCACTCTCTTTGAAATTGCAATTCACCTCTGGCGGGAAAACATGGGGCATGATATAATGGGGGGGGGAAAAAGTCCCATTTTGGGCATGTTTAGAAGGGTGTTTTCCGGCATCTGCAGCGCCGAGAGCTATTAAATAGGATTCTGCTTTTTTTGGGGGGGGGGGCTTGGCGAGGAACGCTCCACCGAGGCCGCTCGTAGACTCCTTTTTTAAATGAGCCTCGCTATCTTGCCCCCGCCGCAGCCTCTGGCTCCCCCATGCCCCAACTTGCCAATCTGGGGGTCCTTGAGCTGCCCTGATATCTTGTCCCCATTGCAGCCTCTGGCTCACCCATGTCCCAACTTGCCAATCTGGGGGTCCTTGAGCCACCCACACCCCATTTCAAGGCCAGGGCACTCCTGGTCACAATCCCAGGCATGGACAAGCTGGCAGTGCCCATGCTAGTCTGGCAGTGCCAAGGTTCCCAGATGGAACATAGGACTTAAGAATTAGGAGCAGAAGTAGGCAATTCAGTCATTCGATCAGATCATGGCTAATCTCTTTCTGGTCTCAAATCCACCTGTTTACCCATATCCCTTTAACCCATTTTTAAAAGCTTTTATCAGCAATATATCTGTTCCGATTCCACCACAGTATGGGATGGTGAGTTCCACAAAATCACCACCCTCCTGTGAGAAGTAGTTCCTCTGCCAAGGTACCAGTCTGCCCAGAACCTGACCACTGGGGACCTCTGTCATTTCTGCGCACCCCCTCCCCAGTGGCGTTACACTTGGTCCATGTTTATGGAAACCAGTGCAAAATACCATTTTTCATTTTTCAATACCACTGCAAAGTCTGAGGCGAGGCCTTTCGATCCCACACCTTGGGATTTCCAAATAGGTTAGCCACAACTTAGAATATTTTTAGAGGCTTGAGTGAGTTTACCTTGTATAGAAATGAAAATTTTACAGGTTGCTGTTGACATTTGTCATTTAACAGCCTATATTGATCACTCAACAAAATTGGCCATTGTTGTCTTTCTGTATTTGTCAAGTTTTTTTTAACCTTTAAAAAAATTTCCTTGCAGGTCAACAATTTGAACTGCTGCTGCTCCTTGCCCTCTGTTTCACTCTATTTATGATGTCCTAATTTGATCCTGCCTGTAAAGAAATTGCACTTTGATTAATGAGAAAATACCAGTCGATTTATCTTTGCAATGAAATAGATGCTATGCTGCAAAAATGTCCTGTGGATGGATATAGATTGTGTATTTTTGAGCACTTGACTAGAGTCTTCTAAAAAGCACTGTTTATTGAACTTGTTGCAAAAATTTGTTTAAATATAATTGCTACCTTTTTAGTAATGTCTTTGAAAGTCACAATTTAAATTACTGGCTAATGTTAGCCTTGCACATCTGAATGTGTTTGTTTTGCATTAATGTGTACTAGAACCTAGTTTAGTTAAAACTATTTGCTTTGATCATTTCAGTCACTGTTCAGGTTTTGTGTAGTGATATAGCTGACCAGTCTTTTAGTACAGCGTGTTAAACATGTAGCATGATCCATCATTTGAATTTCCACTCACAACAATTCCGTTAATAAATGTGATTGAAAACATTTGCAACATTTCTACTTGTTGGGCTGGTAACCCATAAGAAATTTAGAAGCCAAATTATTTTTCCACTTAAAAGGTATTGTGTTAAAAGGCATCAGAATCCGGGGGAGTGCCGGGAGGGGGTCCGTGCCGGGTTGGGGGTTGCGGAGGGGGTCCGTGTCGGGGTGGAGGTTGGGGGGGGGATCCGGGGTGGAGGTTGGGGAGGGGGTCCGTGGAGGTTGGGGGGGGGGGGGGGGGTCCGTGCTGGGGTGGAGGTTGGGGGCTGGGAGGGGGTCCGTGCCGGGGTGGAGGTTGGGGGCTGGGAGGGGGTCCGTGCCGGGGTGGAGGTTGGGGGGGGTCCGTGCCGGGGTGGGTGATGGGAGGGCAAATGAGTTGGTCCACCTGGCCAGGTGCCAGCCTCCAACAGTTGGACCCATGCGGTCCATGCCACCTGGCTGGGGGGAGGAGGGGATATGGGCAATGATGACATGTCGTTGTTCCCCTCCCCCCAACCAGGCCGTCATGTTCTCAGACCATCCAGCGATGTTGCCCGCCGTGGTGGCAGCCGCTCATGTCTATGTTGCCCTGGATGAGGATGAGGAGGAGGAGGAGGAGGAGCGTGCCAGAGAGGCGGCGCAGGCTGCCGCAGAGGGGCAGGCGGCAGCCGCCCAGGCTGGAGGGACACCTGACCGACAGGACGAGGAGGGGGAGGAGGACGTCGTGGCCCCACGGCAACGGAGGCACCCGAGGGCGCCCCGTGTGTACCGGCCCCGGCAGTCATACCAGGACCTCACGGACCGGGAATGCAGGAGGAGACTCCGGATGAGCCGGGAAACCGTGGCACACATCTGCCACCTGCTGGCACACCTGTTACCGCGTGGCACTGGCGGGGGACACCCTCTCCCCGTGTCCGTCGAGGTTACTGTGGCCCTGAACTTTTATGCAACGGGGTCATTCCAGGCACCGAGTGGGGACCTGTCCGGCATATCGCAGACATCGGTGCATCCGGGCAGTGACAGATGCCCTTTATGCCATGGTGCACCGCTACATCCGCTTCCCCGTGGACCGGGCCAGCCAAGATGCCCGGGCCGTGGGCTTCTCTGCCGTTGCTGGGTTCCCCATGGTCCAGGGCGCGATCGATGGGATGCACGTCGCCGTGCGGCCACCTGCAGAGAACAGGGCCGTGTTCACTAATAGGAAGGGGACCTATTCAATGAATGTACAGGTGGTCTGCGACCACCGCATGATGATCCTGCACGTCTGCGCCCGTCACCCAGGCAGTGTACACGACTCATTCGTGTTGTCGCAGTCATCCATCCCCGGCATGTACGAGGGGCGCCATCCCCGGCTGAGGGGCTGGTTGCTGGGCGACAGGGGCTACCCATTGCGATCGTGGCTGATGACGCCTATACGGAGGCCACGCAATGAGGCGGAGAACCGCTACAATGATGCCCATGTAGCGACAAGGGGAGTGATCGAGAGGTGCTTTGGCGTGCTGAAGATGCGTTTCAGGTGCCTGGACCTCTCTGGGGGCGCCCTCCAGTATCGGTCAGATAGGGTCGGCCGCATCATTGTGGTGTGCTGCGTCCTGCACAACATAGCCCAGCAGAGGGGCGAAGTGGAGGAGCAGCAGGAAGAGGCGCAGTCCTCCCCAGATGAGGGGGATGGGGGTAATTGTCAGGGCAGACGGAGTAGACACAGGCGGGTGGCTGTCCACTGTTACCGGCTGGCCCAGCGGGCATGGGACAGACTGATAGCCGCCCGCTTCACTGACTAGATGGGCGTGGGAATCGGGTAGTATGGCCACAGACCGCACACCATGGCAACAGCCGACCATCCACCCACCCAGCACTCACCCCCCTCCCCAACCCCACCCGCATGCACACCCCCCCCCCCCCCCACCATTGCCGATCCACCGGCACAACGGGCCGGGCTCACACAGTTGCGGATGGACGCGTGTCTATTGCAGGCCATGGAGGATGATGACAACCCTCCCTGCGGTGAGCTCCTGGCTCCACATCGTTGGACTATGTCTGACCCATGGCCACAGTACCACCATCCACCCGGACCATCCCTGCATGCGGCTGTGACACTGCAGCGCACGGTCCCGTCCTCTGCCTGGGGGGATGTTGATGGCGGCCCAGGGGGAACGGGGCAGACTCACCTGGGGCTGAGGTAACACCACCCCTCATACACACACTTGCGCTCAACGTACATGACACCCCCGCACGCTTTGGACAGAGCACAAAGGCAGCTTCTGTAGGTGTAACATTGACTTTAATAACCAAACGAGTTCATGCACGTGCCCTAGCCCCTAAAATTCATCTGTGCCAACTTACTCAGTGTCTAATTGTTTGGCCTTACGGGCCCTTTGACTACGTCTACGTGGTTCCCCAGACGGTACAGCAGAACTGGAGGTGGACTCCTGTGATTCCTGCCCTCTGACACTCGATCCCTTTGGCGGCCGTTTCCTGGGGCGTCCTGGCCTAGATGGGCCAGGCTGCGGCCCGGGCGACTGGGATGGCGAGCTGCCAGCCTGTCCTGCCCGTTACCCACCCGATGCACCTGGGACGGAAGGGGGGGGGGGGAGGAGTCCGAGGTGTTGCGGTGTTCCGGGACCTCCCCTACAGGGGGAGCCGGGACGGACCACACCACCTCCTCCCTCGGGGTGCCCGATGGCCCCCAGGCCTCTACATGGGTGGGGGATGCGAACGGACTGGCCATCCGACGCCCCCCCCCCCGACATCTGGCGCTGCCAGTCCTGGAGGCCCGTGCTGGTATCGACAGGGGTCTGCAGGTTTGCAGCCATGGAGCCCAGGGGGTTGGCAAACCCTGTCTGTGACACTGCGACGCCGGCGCGCACATGGCCACTGGGGCCGATGCCTGCAGAGACTGGGCCATGGCCTGCAGAGACTGGGCCATGGCCTGCAGAGACTGGGCCATGGCCTGCAGAGACTGGGCCATGGTCTGCAGAGACTGGGCCATGGTCTGCAGAGACTGGGCCATGGCCTGCAGAGACTGGGCCATGGCCTGCAGAGACTGGGCCATGGCCTGCAGAGACTGGGCCATGGCCTGCAGAGACTGGGCCATGGCCTGCAGAGACTGGGCCATGGCCTGCAGAGACTGGGCCATGGCCTGCAGAGACTGGGCCATGGCCTGCAGAGACTGGGCCATGGCCTGCAGAGACTGGGCCATGGCCTGCAGAGACTGGGCCATGGCCTGCTGAGACTGGGCCATGGCCTGCTGAGACTGGGCTATGGTGTTGAGCGCCTCTGCCATCTGGCGCTGGCACTGGCTCATGGCCTCCTGTGAGAGGGCAGCCATGTCCTGGGCCACAGACGCCGCCTGCACGGAAAGCCCCAGGCCTCGCAAACCGTTCCCCATGTCTGACACCGTCGCACCCATTGCCTCCACCGCGGACGCCACCCGTGCGGTGTCGGCCTGGGTGGCACGCATGACCGGTACCACTCCCAGCTCCTGGACACGGGTGGACTCCTCCACCTGCGACCGCAGCCGCCGCAAGCCGGCCGTCACCCTCTTCGCTCGTCTCTGGGTCGGTGGTTGCATCGGATCTATGAGTGGGTGTGGTAACTCCAGGAACCCGGGATCCAGCTGGGCGGCAGATGTTCGCTTGGGCTGGGCTGCCCTCCGACCGCCCGGCCCCTCTGCTGCTCCTACCTCCACCTGCTGTACCGGGACGGCTGTGTTGTGCGCACCAGTGAGTGTAGCAGACGCCTCATCACTAAAGTGCCCAACCGAGGTGAGTGTTTCTGCGATGGTGGAGGGTGTTGGTGACAGCAGTGGCGTTGTGTCGTGCTCTTCGTCCCACTCTGAGTCCATGGCACTTTGGGGTGGGGGTTCGTCTCCACCCATCCACCCTTGATTTTCTCCTTGCAATAACAAAGGAAGAAAGGACAGTCTTAAAGTGGGCTGACTTGGTCTTGTTGTAGTTCTAGGGTGAGGGATTCGCCTGCAGATTGCGCTGATCTCTCCCGGTGAGTTGGTGGTGCCCTCCTGTACGCCATGTTCTACTGCAATAGAGCAGTGTTTTTCAAATTCTTTTGCCCAAGACCTATTTTTAGCAACCAGCTGTCCTTCGGAACTCACGCTGCCCAAACCTAACGACCTACCATTTTGGGTTGCCTTTCATGTGACAGATGAGCCTGCTTGGCCCTCATGACCTCACTTGCTTTGAGATTCAATGTTACATTTCTGCTAAGGGCTTCAGCTGATGATTTAAGATCTCTCGGCATCTATTGGGGAAAAAAAAATCAGGTTTGTCCTCAAACTCACTGTGCTTCGTCTTCCAGTTCTTTTGAGGTTTTAAGGATTGTAATCTTTCATTTGCCAGTACTTCCATGCCTCTAATACCCACAAACTTTGCATCCTGATTTGCAGTGGTACAATTAATACAATCATCTTTATGCTGTCTTATTCCTGATTTCAGCTTCTTATGAGGTTTTCACCAGAGGCCCTGGAGCTGACACCAGCACTACTGGCAGCTATAAAATGGAGAAATCTCTCTCGCGCTCCGAGCTCGTGAGATCTGTGTAAGGGACGTGTGAGCTGCTCTCTGCTGCTTCTCTGGCAGGAAGACTATCAATTTGAAAAAAAGAATCTGCTCCTGGGTCAGTGCGCTGGCATCGGGAGGAGGTGGCCTGACTCGCTGGGCTCTGGGGCTGCACACCACTGACCCAGTATGCATGCATGGGATGGCCAGCATTCTGAAAGCCGGTTGTGGCCGGCATTTTTAAAAGCCGGACGCGGTTGGATGTCGCTTCTTCCTGCAATCGGGAACACTTCGACCAATAACCCGGTGTCCTCTCGTCATCTGCCCAATGGGACAACATCGTGGGCCAAAGGGCCTGTTCTGTGCTGTATGTTCTATGTTCTGCCATGACCCACCAGCGAGATGTGACCCTGACTTTCAAAAATGAGTGCAATAGAGGCTGTCCCTTGAACATTTACAGTAGCCATACTGCATCACAACACCAGGGGGCACCACCCCAAGAGGAGGCCACTGTCAGGATATGCTCACTCCTGAAGGAGCCTGGATATAAGGGGGTGTCCCACAGAAATACACTCTCTGCTTCCCACACAATCTGTGGTTTCTTACTGGAGGATGGGAGAGGGAATGGGATGGGTGAGGGAGGGAGGACGGACGAGAGAGTGGAGATGGGGTGAACCAGGGGGTGAGAGTAGTGTGGGCGAACAAGGGGGTGAGAGTAATGTGGGTGGGGGGATGGGATAGAAGTTAATCTGTTGCAATCCCGTCACCGCCCTGGTTCTCTCTTGGGATTTTGAGGTGCACATCTGCAATTCCAGCCCCGTCCACGTAACAGTCACACGGACTCGTGTGCGAATTTGAGAAAGCACGTGTCAGGAAAAAGCTGCCCCTCCTTTGTGATTGGCTCAGCACAATGATTGACATATAACTTCTGGAAGAGATTCAAAGTAGTTTGCTCCTTGATTGGCTGTGAAAGAATCGCTCATCATTTTGGAGCCCCCTGTCTTTTGTGGGGCCTGTGCCTAGGCACAGTGTGTTTCATTGTAAACCTTCCCCTCCCCTAGGTCCAAACAACTGAACCAACAGGTCACCCAAGTGAACAGGCAGGTGCTAATTTGGTAATGAACAGCCGAGTCTCATGGTCCTACGGCCTGACCCCCCCCCCCCCAGAGTGAGATGCCCAGCAATTCCCTATGCATCGCGCTGTGAAGTATAACCCACACTAGACACCTGCTAAACCCTTTCACCACCCTGTAAAACGCCAGATACTTTTGGAGGTACTTAATCAGGAGGTAGGAATGCCTGACCCCCAACCGAGGGAAGTGAAGTCAGAAATGTAGCATTAAATAAGCTTCCACAGGCTGATGAATTTAAATCCTCCCCAAGTCACTCAAAACCTCCCAGGACTGGACCAGGATCTTGCAGATGCCTTAACCAGGATTTAAACTTCAAAAAGATGCAGCTTGGAACCGCCATTTCCCCTGATAACTGGGTGTTGGATATGCTGGTATTAATGAAAGAATGCCTAAATATTTCTGCACTCCCCATCTTTCGTTCCCTAAGATCACATTAGTTATTCTAATAAAATAGAATTCATTTCATTTTCACTAAGGGGGAAGGTAAATGTACATGTATTTCCGTCAGCCGGATTATATAAAATTATTCTCCGTTTTTCAAACTGGACAATTACTGGGCTGATAAAATTACTCCAGTTGATCAGCTGTTAGCTCTGGAAGTTTGTGAACAGTTTGAAACCAAACAAAGGCCAGCACCTCAAACTCCTTGGACTGTGATATTCCTTGCATCATATAAACATTCCAGCCAAGCCAATGTAACACAATGGCTTAGCAGACGAGCTGTCTTCCCCAGCCAACTATGGTTAAACTCCTAATTTCCAATCTGGGGCTAATGGACTAGGCGTTACTCATGCTGACACACAATAGTTTGCAACCAGGGGCCTCATTAGTTACCCCAAACCATGCTCTTACATGACCGAAAGTTGAGCTGTCTGAATTCCTTTAAAGGTAAGCTATTGGATCTAACAGTCAGTTACAGCCTGAAGCCTGAAGAGACACAGTAGCTCCAGATAGCCTGCACTGTCCACCATCTTCCCACCAAGCAGTTGGCAGCAGAAAGAACTCTGGCCCTCATCTACACTGTGATTTCCGGGAACATTGTAACTTCTGCCATTATGTGCCTTAACCCTGGTGGGAATCTCGTTTCTGGATAGATGGGGTCACCCTGCAGAGTCAACCACTTCTCTGAAGAAACATTCCATTTGATTTTTGATTCATGACTCTTGACACATGTAAATGCCTAACTAGCGGTTTTATCCTGAACCTCCTTCCTTTCCCCACCCCTCTTTGTGTTGTGTGAGTGCAAAAAGGTTCAGATGTTGCAAAACCTCTCCGTGTTTTGTGTGTGTGTGAAATAAGCAAATGTCTTGTGATTATGTCGCACCTTGAGCTTGCAGCGCAAGTTGTTCATCGAGGATTTGAAAACTTCAAATTTAAGGGTTGGGGAAAACATGCTAACACTTATAAAAGGGGACATTGAAAACAAATAAAACACCTTTCTATTTACAGACGGGTATGGAGAGGAGAAATCAAGACAGTTTAATTAATCTCCCTTCTGTCCATAAAAATGACCTTTCCTCTAACAATAGGTCAGAAATGGGGATGTTCACTGCTAATTTCATCATGTTCAATGCTATTTACAACTCCTTGTGTAGCAGTGAGTGGCTATGTGTAAAAGACAACATTTAGGTTTGAGCTGATATCTTCCAATGTCAGAGGTCCAAATTAAAAAATTCATCAGAAAGAACACTCATTCCACTTTGTAATTCCAACTCTGTAAGGTAACCACGATTTTTAAATGATTAGTGTTGGATTAAACCCCAACTAATGCTGAGAAGAGAACAAAATAGGGGCAGGAATGCGGTTGGAGTGAAAAGGTGAAAGGAAATGAGTGGAGGTGTGAGAGAAAAGGAGGAGGCGAGGTTAGTGTAGAAAACATAAGGAAAGAAGAGGCAAAGGAAGAAGAGAGGGGGTTCCAGCATCTAATTTCTGTTAACTGGGGGCACTGTATAATTTTTAACCTCTAACTGCCTTAACATTTGGTTTCTGCTGCATTGCTGGTTTTGTCTTGCCTTAAAAAATAATCATGATTTTTGTTATGAGTGAGCATCATATGGCAGATAGACTTTTGGGGCTTTCTGGTTAGAATGTATGTTACAGGATATACAATGCAAAAATTGGCCATACAAACAGTTGTACGAGTAGGTAATTTCTAGGAGTAGGTAATTTATAGGATTAGGTAATTTGACCCCTTGAGCCTGGTCTGCCATTCAATAAGATCATGCTTAATCTGACTAGCCTTGATGCAACATTCCTGACTACTCTCCATAACCTCTGAGTTATTTTATTAATTTGTTTCCTGGGATGTGGTGTCGCTGGCTCGACCAGCATTGGTTGCCCACCTTGCTGCGGACCTGGAGTCACGTAGGCATTGACCGGGTAAGATTTCCTTCTCTAAAGGACATTTTAACCTGAATTCAAATTTCACCATCTGCCGTGGTGGGATTCGAACCCGGATCCCTAGGGCAGTGCTTTGGATTACTAGTCCAGTGACAATCCCAGTACGGTAGTGCCTCTCCTCCTCCTTAACCACTGCCCTGAGGTGGTGAGTTCCATATTCTGACCACTCTCTCTGGATAGCGAAGTTTCTTCTGATTTACCTATTTGTTTTCTTTGTTACTGTCTTCCAGTTCTGCCCCACAACTGGACTGTACCCACCTGAGATGGACGCTCCGTGCCACAAACGGGGAGTGGACAAGGAAGACCTTATAGGCGTGATTTCTTGGTCCCTCTGACTTTAAGATCATGAAAACATAAGAAATATGATTGCAAGAAGAGCAAAGGGACCCTTCAGGTTGCTCCATGATTCAATATGAGCATGGCTGGTGAATAGCCTTACCTCCACCTTCCCATCTGCCCCTCAGATCTCTTGATTCACTGCAAGATTATTATGATCTCAGGCCAGACCCCAACAGTAGCGAGGATATTGGACCGAAACTCCAATATTTTAGTTTATTTTTTAAGACTGTGCAGAAAGATTACTTCACTCCAGTAGTGATTTCACAAAGAAACAGGAATTTGGTATTTTGAAACAAAACATTATTATTAAAACAATATTAAATATTTAAAATCACACCCAAAATAGCTGACAATTACCCCTCAAATAATACTACTTAATGCAGTGAATACAATACCCTTAATTACTATCGCTATTCGCAATTAAACAACAAGAAATGAAAAATATACAGCTCTGAATCCCAATGGTAGAGTAATACTTGTTTTCCAGGTCAGATTTGGCTCCTGTTAGATTCTGGCTGTATGTCTTCAAAAAGCTTTTCAACTAGTTTATTTTGGCTTCCCCCTTGTCCTCAGACAAATCTGCACTGCTTTAAAAGCTTTTTAAAAAAAATGATCCTACAGTGCGAGAAAAAGACCTTACTTCTGGCCGAAAGGGTTAGCCAGATCAGAACTCAACTCCAATGCTTTCTCCAAGCATCTGACTGCCTTAGCTGCACCCAACAATGGCATAATCTCCCCAGGGATCCACCTAATCAAACAACAGTGCATTAACACAGGCCTTTTACTCTGGTCAATTTTACCTCTGGCTCTTAAAAGCTTTCTGGTCTTGCAAAACATTCTTTTAAAAACATGACTACTGCAGTCAAACACGCTCTAACCCAGGCTTTTAACCCTCAAATTGCTGAATGTTTGTAATCCAATATATCTAAAATCCTGCTTTCATCACAAGACCAAAAAGCTATCAAAGGTTTAGATATATTTTAATGATGGGGCATCTCCAATCCTCTAGAGTATTGAATTTAAAACATGTGCAACTCTGTGAGCAGAGGAATGTCTCCTCATCCTAGTTCTAAATGGTTAACCTCTTATCCTGAGACCATTTCACTACATTCTAGATTCCCCAGCCAAGGGAAACAATCTCTCTGCTTACCCTTGTCAACCCACTTTGGAATCTTCTATTTTTCAATGAGGTCACCTCTTACTTTACTAAACTCCAGGGAACAAAGACCCAATTTACTCAGTCATCCTCGGAACCGATCTAGTGCATCTTTGTTGCACCACCTCAAATACAAGTATATCCTTCCTCTAAAACTGCGCACATTACTCCAGGCATGGTCTCACCAAAGCCCTGTGCAATGATAGCAATACTTTCTTATACCTGTACTCCAATTCTCTTGCAATAAAAGCTTCCTAATTGCCTGCTGTATCTACAATCATATCCTTCTGTTTTGCTTGTAAAAGTAGTCAGTTCTTCTGAACATCAACATCTACATGTTTCAAGCCTTTTAAAAAGTATTCTGCTTTTCTATTCTTATGACAAAAGTGAACAATCTCATACTTCCCCACTCACTTAACCCACTAACTCACTACATCTCTTTTCAGTTTCTCCTTGTCCTCCTCACAGTTTAGCACGGATCTTTGCAGCACTCCATTAGTCGCTGCTTGAACACTTGTTCCCACTCTGTCTCCTGTCTGTTAATCGATCCTTGCAGACCGCCTCGGCGGGTTGCGAGCGCGCAGGCGCGGCAGCTGTCGGGAAATGGCGGGAGGTTTCCGGCACGAGGACAGTGAAAACCCAACGGAAAATTAACGGACACAGAGAGACTGAGCGATCAATAAAATATCAGCACGTTGATGGATGCGGGAAATAAACCGGATTAAAGACGAAAGGGAGGGGACATTGTGGAGTTTTCTTCACATTTTCGGCCCCCGGCGGAGGGAAAATTTTCCCGAGTGTTAAAACGTCGAGAGAATTGGGGAATGTCAGGGAGGCTGATCCTCGCTCTAACGGCCGTCTGGGTGGCCCGGGTCACGGGTAAGCAGCCTTTTTATAGCTGCATCAGAGATGTTTTCAGATCAATGATGGGGCAGATTTACCGCAGGTTTCCTGTTAGAGGCTGAATGGGACAGAGCAGCCCAGCCCTCTGGACACAGTGTAGGGTTTGGTATTAATGTCAATGGGATTGAGCAGCTCAGCCCTCTGCACTGTAGGTTTTGGTATTAATGTCAATGGGACATAGCAGCTGAGCCCCCAGTAGACGGTGTAGGGTTTGGTACTACTGTCAATGGGATAGAGCAACACAGCTCTCTGTGCACATTGTAGGGTTTGGTATTTATGTCAATGGGATAGAGCAGCTCAGCCCTCTGTACAGAGTGTAGGGTAGTCATTTTCAAACTCGGGGTCTTGACCTGCAGGTGGGTTGTGGGCAGTTGTCGAGAAATGTCCAACGGCCGCGGCGGGCTTTTAAAAATGCCAGCCTCGAGCGGCTGTCAAATGCTGGCTATGTGTGCCCCCTCAGCAATGCACAGGCCTGGAGCCCAGTGAAGCACTCACTGCTCCTCCTGACTCCAGCATACTGACCCTGGAGCAGATTCTTTTAAAAAATCGATGGAGTCTTCGCTCCAGAAGTGGTGGCAGAGAGCAGGTTGCGTGCCCTGGACGGCGATGCCATGTGTAGTCGGCGCAATAGAAATTTCTCCATTTTGTAGCTGCCAGCAGAGCTGGTGTGAGCTCCAGAGCCTCTGATGAATAACCTATTAAGAAGAATCTGAAATCAGGAACAAAGCAGCATAACGATGATTTCTTCAGGTATGGGTTTATTAATTGCACCACTGCAAATCAGGATGCAAAGCTCATGTGTGTTATATGCAGAGAAATACTGATGAATGAAAGTTTAAAGCCCTCAAAACTTCAAAGGTATTTGAAAGTTAACCATGGCGAGTTTGAGGACAAAGCTCTTGATTCTTTTCAACGGATGTAGTGAGAACTGAAAGGATCAACTGAAATCCTTTGCAGAAATGTAACACATAATGACAAAGCAAATTAGATCGTGAGGACCAAGCAGGTTCACCTATCACGTTAAAGGTAAGCAAAAATGGTGGGTTGTGATGTTCGGGCAGCGTGGGCTGCAAGGCCAGCCGGCGTGGGTCCCGAAGGTTGTCCGGCTTGGGTCTCAAAGGATGGCCGGTTGGTTAAAACAGGTCCCAGGTAAAAAAGGTTGAACGACACTGGTGTAGGGTTTGGTATTAATGTCAATGGGATAGAGCAGCTCTGCACTGTGACTGCACTGTAGGGTTTAATATTAATGTCAGTGGGACAGAGCGGCTCTGCCCTCTGTACAGTGTCTCATTTCTTATTATTGTCAATGGGATAGAACACCTTTGTCCTCTGTACACATTGTAGGATTTGGTATTAATGTCAGTGGGATGGAGCAGCTCTGCACTATGTACACAGTGTAAGGGTTGGTCAGTTAATGTAAGCGTAATTGTGACTAATAAAGATTATTATTTTAGAGCAGGTCTACCCTCTGTACACAGTGTAGGGTGTTACAGCCCCCTGGGCAATTGCACCGTCAATTCCCTCCCACTTGACCCGGAATTGCAACATAATAGAATTTTGAAATAGTTTTTAGAAAAACACCCTAAGTGTTTGGCCTTTGGCTGCCCCATAACTACAGTCACTGGGTTTGTAAATTTATACACAATTAATTTTATTAATAACAATAACTATAATGAAATATGCAGCAAATTCAGCGGTTAACTATTATCTAATTGATAACCCATTCCCCACCCTCTACGCACAATCAAGACAAACAAACACAGGGGAGCAGAGGGGTGTACAATAATAATTAAAAGGATAAGAGACTTTGAGCGTAATATAATGGTAATGAAACAGAGCCACTTGTAGGGTGTGTGTCGCTGGGTGTTTCCTGGCATAAGCAGTGCTGAGAACGACCCTGCTATTAAATGGGACTCTGCTTTATTTCTGAGCCTCGGCCAATGACGCACTGCCAAGGCCTCACTTAGTCCCATTTCCTGCACCAACGAGCTCCGCTCGCTAGTGAAGGAAAAGATTGGGGTGCCATTTTTAATGGTGCCCCAATCTCTGAACCCCTCACCATGGCCTTCAGACACCACCAATGCCCCAACCTACCAATGCGGGAGACCTTAAAGCCCCCCCGCACCCCACCTCATAATGGCAGGGAACACCTGGGTCTGGTATATGACATGGGCAATATGCTACCAGGGCACCCTGGCGCTGCCAGCCTGGAACCATGGTAGTGCCCCAGCCAACCTTGTTAGATCTTGCAAGGTGTAACAAAGCTGTTAAATCTCTTGAGAGACCTATCAAGTGATTTAACGACCTTGTTGCAGTGAGTCGGATGCGGCGAGGCCAGTAGATCACAGCCCATTTCATAGAATCATAGAATTTACAGTGCAGAAGGAGGCCATTCAGAACTTTGAGTCTGCACCGGCCCTTGGAAAGAGACCCTACTTAAGCCCCACACCTCCACCCTATCCCCTTTATCCCTGTAACTCAGTAACCCCACCTAACCTTTTTGGACACTAAGGATAATTTAGAATGGCCTATCCACCTAACCCGCACAACTTTGGACTATGGGAGGAAACCGGAGGGCCTGGAGGAAATCCACGCACACATGGGGAGAACGTGCAGACTCCACACAGATGGTGGTCTTCGAGCATTCCTTCCTTCAATTTAGGTTTTCAGTTTGAGGTTTCTGCATTCCGTTTGTAATGATTTTCACTGTAGATTCATTCCGGTCTCTGCAGTTTCTGAAATGCAGCAGCTATGCAGCTTTCCTGGAGAAAAAAACAAGAGAGAAAGAGAGAGAGCAGCTTCTTTCCACTGAGAGTGTCCAGAACTCCAACTGTCCTTATTTGGTTCTCTGATAAAAATCATCCCACCCGAACCGGTTCCAATCATCGCCTGTTATTGGGCAGAATACAGCTTTTTGGCCAATTCATTGGCCATCAGGCAACCAATCAGAGTCCCACCAATATCTCAGGTGCCGAAAAGTTTGAGTTCTGCTGTCCGAAGGCGAGCACAGTTCTCTTTTGTAACTTTTGAATTCCTCATCCCCTGCTCGACTTAAAGGTGCATGTCCATTAAGCATCCATGGATCATAATGATAATAGCAAAAATAAAGAAAGGGGAAAATAGGGAAGCAACAGAAAGGGCGTTCCCATATCTTCCTAGAGGATTGAAACATCAGGGCACGGACATTTCATTATGAGGTATCAGGAGGTAAATTACAAGCAAATATCCATTCATCCATACCCAGTATATAAGTTCCCTTCCCAGTCTCTATTTTGGTAGCTTTGTCAGCCTTTACACACATGACATGGCATCCACGGACTTCCAGTGGCGGCCATGGAGGAGTAGGTCGCACATTCGATAGCTCTAGCCTGAATCGGACTTTCGGACCTTTTTTCCTGTTTTTTTTGTGGACTTTATGAAATAAATAGGTGGAGTTAGCATCAGTAAGGAGGATTTCCCCCCCCGGTGTATGGATAGCTGGACCGGAAGTGGCCGTGTGAAACAAATTAGTACCGATAGAGGGAAGCCAGGGGAGCTGGCAGTGCGGCGAAGCATGGCAGACGGCAAGGACCAGGGAGCGGCGGCTCACTGGCCGAAGGAGCAACAGATGGAGTTTTTCAAGAGTTGCTTTGCCGAGCTAAAAAGGGATATGCTTAACCCGATGAAAGCATCGATCGACCAAATGGTCGCGACTCAGGCAGCCCAGGGGAAAGCGATCCAGGAAATCGAATTAAAACTCTCCAACCAAGAGGATGAGATAACTGTGCTGGAGCATAAGGTGGAGGTGCTAGAGGACCGCCACAAGCAGATGCAGGAGAAGCTGGAGTAGCTGGAGAACAAAACCAGGAGGCAGAATTTAAGAATCGTTGGCCTTCCTGAAGGTATCGAGGGAGCAGATGCGGGAGCGTATGTGGCGAGTATGCTGGAGTCGTTGATGGGAGCGGGGACTTTCCCTCGACCCCTGGAGCTGGATGGAGCCCTCGCAAGGAAACCCAAGGCGAACGACCCGCCAAGGGCCATGGTGGTCCGTTTTCACCGATTTTCAGACCAGGAGCGCGTCCTGCGATGGGCCAAGAAGGAACGGAGCAGCAAGTGGGAGAATAATGAGGTGCGCATCTATCAGGACCTGGGTGCGGAGCTGGCCAATAGACGTGCGGGGTTCAACCGGGCAAAGACGACCCTCTTTCAGAATGGGGTGAAGTTTGGAGTGTTATACCAAGCGAGACATTGGGTAACGCATGAGGACCGAAACTATTATTTCGAGTCGCCAGATGATGTTTGAACATTTATTAAAGAGAAGAAGTTGGACTCGAGTTAAGAGACACTTAATGCTTCGAAAATGGGAGGAGATGGCGGTTTATACTTGTGTTCTGTTTTAAATAAGATTGTGGTTAGTCATGGGCGAGTGAGCCGGTTGGGGGGGGACAGTTGGAGGGCGCTTTGTTTAAAAGGTGGTTGATACGGGGCGGGGGGGGGGAAGAGGGGGTCCCTGAAGGACTGGGTTCTGTTTTAAATGAGTGTGTCTGTTCGGCTTTATGGTTATGCTAGTAGATTTTGGAGAGCTGATGTTTACTTACTGGGGAATGTGATCTTGTAAATAGGTTTTTTCTATGTGGGGAAAGGGACCCGAACAATATGGCGATAGTCTGACCGGCACCAGGGACGGGGCCTATCGGGGTCAGCATGGATCAGCTGACTCTCGGGAGCGTGGTGGGGGGTGACTTAGTGTTGAGATGGTGTTTGATTTGGGAGATTAGATTTCTGGTGTTGGGGGGGAGGGGGTGGGGGAGGGATGGCTGCTCTGTGGGCGAGGGAGAAATATTCTTCAGGGAATAAAAGGAGGGGCGGGGATGGCTGCTGCTCGAGGGGGTTGCCGGGGGCTCGGGGCTGGCCAAGAAAGGGTGATGGCTAGTCAGCAGGGGGGCGGGGGGGTAGCCCCCCCGTCCAGGCTGATTACTTGGAATGTGAAAGGTCTGAATGGGCCAGTGAAGAGAGCACGCGTGCCCGCGCATTTACAGGGACTAAAGGCAGACGTGGCAATGTTCCAGGAGACACAGCTGAAGGTCACAGACCAGATGAGACTAAGGAAGCGTTGGGTGGGTCAGGTGTTCCACTCAGGGCTGGACTCGAAGACCAGGGGGGTAGCAATTCTGATCAGCAAGCGAGTGGCATTTGAGGCTGGGAAAACAGTGGCTGATAAAGGGGGTAAGTATATCATGGTCAGTGGAAAGCTAGAGGGGGTCCGAATGGTGGTCGTGAATGTCTACGCCCCGAACTGGGACGATGTGGATTTTATGAGGCACACAACTTGGTCATGGGAGAGGACTTTAATACGGTCATTGAACCTGAATTGGATCGTTCAAATTCCAGGACAGGGAAGAGGCCGGCAGCGGCAAAGGAGCTGAAGGGCTTTATGGAACAGATGGGGGGGGTGGGGTGGGGGGGGGGGCGGGGGGAGGGGGGTAGACCCCTGGAGGTTTACACAGCCAAGGGTAAAGGAGATTTTTCTTCTTCTCCCACGTCCACAAAGTTTATTCCCGTATTGATTTTTTTTGTTCTGGGCAGGGCGTTGATCCCAAAGGTAATGGGGACGGAATACTCGGCGATTACAATTTGGGACCATGCCCCGCACTGGGTAGATTTGCAGCTTGGGGAGGAGAGACGGCAGCATTCGCTGAGGAGACTGGACGTGGGGTTGTTAGCGGACGAGGTGGTTTGCGGGCGGGTGAATAAGAGTATCCAGAACTATTTGGAAAAAAACAACACGGGAGAGGTATCTGCAGCGACGGTCTGGGAAGCCCTGAAGGCAGTTATTAGAGGGGAACTTATATCGATCTGGTCCCATAGAGAAAGAGGGAAAGAGCGGAGAGGGAGAGATTGGTGGAGGAGTTATTCCGGGTGGATAGGAAATATGCGGAGGCCCCAGACGCAGGACTCCTGAGAGAGCGGTGCAAGCTTCAGGCGGAGTTTGAATTGTTGACCACAGGGAAAGCGGTAGAACAGTTGAGGAAGGCTAGGGGTGCGGTGTATGAATATGGGGAGAAGGCGAGCAGGATGCTGGCGCACCACCTTTGGAAGAGAGAAGCGGCCAGGGAGATTGTGGGAGTAAAGAATAAGGAGGGCAACTTGGTCTCAGACCTGGAGGGGGTGAATGAAGTTTTTAAGGAATTCTACAGCAAACTATATGAGTCGCAACCCCCAGTGGGTGCGGAAGGGATGAGGCAATTTCTGGACCAGTTGAGGTTCCCGAGGGTGGAGGAGGGTCTGGTGGACGGGCTGGACGCACCGATTGAGATAGAAGAAATTATTAAGAGGCTGGAGGGCATGCAGTTGGGCAAAGCTCCGGGGCCGGATGGCTTCCCGGTGGAATTTTAAAAAAAAATTTCAGAGGTGTTAAGCCCACTATTGATGAGGACCTTTAATGAGGTGAGAGAGAAGGGAATCCTCCCCCCTACAATGTCACAGGCCTCGATCTAACTCATTCTGAAACAAGATAAGGACCATGAACAGTGTGGGTCTTACAGGCTAATCTCGTTGCTAAATGTGGATGCCAAGCTATTGGTTAAGATCTTGGCCACAAGGATAGAGGATTGTGTCTCGGGGAAGACCAGACTGGATTCGTTAAGGGCAGGCAACTTAATGCTAATGTGCGGAGGCTGTTAAATATTGTTATGATGCCCTCGGAAGGGGAGGAAACAGAGGTTGTGGAAGCGATGGATGCAGAGGAAGCTTTAGATCGGGTGGAGTGGGAGTACCTGTGGGATGCGCTGGATAGGTTTGGGTTTGGTGAGGGTGTGGTATTATAGGTATTATGGTACCTGAGAGGCTGAAGTACCATTGGTAGAACCTATATGCTTGCCATTGGCTAGAGTGTATAATAGCTCCGCCCTGATAGGCGGGGTATAAGAACCCGTGCCGTCCCAGCAGCCCTCATTCTGTACCCGAGCTGCTGGGGGAAACAGCTAGCTTATTAAAGCCTTCAGTTGTACTACAACCTCGTTTTAGTGGTCATTGATCGTGCATCAATTTAATAAGGTAGATTTTAAGAAGAAAGGATTGAGCTTCGAATCAAGCCGGAGTGTCTGCAACGTAGCCCCCACGCAGCGAACTCAGCCGCGATCTTTAAGCACTGGCTGGCGTGTTTTAAAGGGTACCTCGAGACGGCAGAAAACGCACCCACGGGAGAGCAGAAACTGCACGTCCTGCACTCAAGGGTGAGCCCAGAGATCTACACCCTCATCGAGGAAACGGAAGACTTTGATGCAGCAATCGAGCTGCTAAAAGGACACTATATTCGCCCGGTAAACCAGGTCTATGCCCGGCACCTGCTTGCAACAAGACGGAAAACCCCTGGGGAATCGTTGGAGGAATTCTACCGCACACTCCTGGTGCTGGGCAGAAGCTGCGGCTGCCCGCAAGTTTCGGTGAGCGAGCACACGGAACTCTTAGTCCGGGACGCTTTCGTGGCAGGTTATGCTTTCATCTCAAATCCGCCAGCGCCTGTTAGAAAAAGACACCCTGGGTCTCAGGGAGGCACGGGCCCTTGCAGGCTCCCTGGACGTGGCCTCCAGGAACGCCCGCGCCTACGTTCCCGACCGCGCGGCAGCCCCCTGGGCAGCGTGGAAACCCGCAGCGGCCAAGCCAGAGACTTCCCCCGTTCCCCGCAGGCCTGCGCTGCAAGGCGGCCTGCCAACCCCGAGGGGCCCTGCTGCTACTTTTGCAGGCAGGCCAAGCACCCCAGCCAGCGCTGCCCGGCCCGCGCATCCACCTGCAGGGGATGCGGCAAAATGGGCCATTTTGTGGGGGTATGTCAGGCCCGAGCGGTGGCCGCGGTCTCCAGCGGCGACTCCGGACCGCCACCACAAACTTCTCCACGGGCCCCGTGTGGCCAGCGGTCGCTGCCACCCCCATATCCCAGGGCCACGTATGGACTCCGGGCGCCGCCATCTTGTTCCACGGACGCCACGCTTGAGGGACGGGCGCCGCCATTTTGTGCACCCCCGGTCATGTGTGACCAATGGGAGACGCCATCTTGGATGGGCCCCCAGGACCCCAGCTCGGCCGACCACACACTGCCTGAACAGAATTCTCAACTACTGCAATTGGCCTCGGTGATCTGGATCAATCTCGACCTCGAACACTCTCTACCGCTACGACGACTGTTTTAATCAACGGCCACGAGATGTCCTGCCTAATTGACTCTGGGAGCACAGAGAGCTTGATACACCCCAACACGGTAAGGCGCTGTTCCCTCCTCATCCACCCTGTTAATCAAAAAATCTCACTGGCCTCCGGTTCCCACTCAGTGGAGATAAAGGAGTTTTGTTTAGCAAACCTCGCAGTCCAGGGAAGGGAGTTCAAAAATTTCCGTCTCTACGTCCTTCCCCACCTCTGCACAGCTACACTCCTGGCTTTTGACTTCCAGTGCAACCTTCAAAGTCTGACCTTCCAATTCGGCGGCCCTATAACCCCCCTTACTGTCTGCGGCCTCGCGACCCTTAACGTCGACCCGCCTTCCCTGTTTGCGAACCTCACCCCGGATTGCAAACCCGTCGCCACCAGGAGCAGACGCTACAGTGCCTAGGACCGGATCTTTATTAGATCAGAGGTCCAAAGGCTATTGAGGGAAAGGGTCATTGAAGCCAGTAACAGGCCCTGGAGAGCTCAAGTAGTGGTGGTAAAGACCGGGGAGAAGCATACGATGGTCATCGACTACAGTCAGACCATCAACAGGTTTACGCAGCTGGACGCGTACCCCCTCCCCCCGTATATCCGACCTGGTAAACAGGATCGCGCATTATAAGGTCTTCTCCACCGTGGATCCCAAGTCCGCCTACCACCAGCTTCCCATCCTCACTAGTGACTGCAAATACACTGCCTTCGAGGCAGACGGGCACCTCTATCACTTCTTAAGGGTTCCCTTTGGTGTCACTAACGGGGTCCATAAGACATAGGAGCGGAAGTAAGGCCATTCGGCCCATCGAGTCCACTCCACCATTCAATCATGGCTGATTTCAACTCCATTTACCCGCTCTCTCTCCATAGCCCTTAATTCCTCGAGAAATCAAGAATTTATTAACTTCTGTCTTAAAGACACTCAACGTCCCAGCCTCCACCGCCCTCTGTGGCAATGAATTCCACAGACCCACCACTCTCTGGCTGAAGAAATTTCTCCTCATCTCTGTTCTAAAGTGACTCCCTTTTATTCTAAGGCTGTGCCCCCGGGTCCTGGGATCATCCATGTGAATCTCCGCTGGACCCGCTCCTGTGCCAGTATGTCCTTCCTGAGGTGTGGGGCCCAAAATTGCTCACAGTATTCTAAATGGGACCTAACTAATGCTTTATAAAGCTTCAGAAGTACATCCCTGCTTTTATATTCCAAGCCTCTTGAGATAAATGACAACATTGCATTTGCGTTCTTAATTATGGACTCAACCTGCAAGTTTACCTTTAGAGAATCCTGGACCAGGACTCCCAAGTCCCTTTGCACTTCAGCATTATGAATTTTGTCACCGTTTAGAAAATAGTCCATGCCTCTATTCTTTTTTCCAAAGTGCAAGACCTCGCACTTGCCCATGTTGAATTTCATCAGCCATTTCTTGGACCACTCTCCTAAACTGTCTAAATCTTTCTGCAGCCTCCCCACCTCCTCCATACTACCTGCCCCTCCACCTATCTTTGTGACACCACTCGTCACCGGTTGCCATTCCGAAAAAGAACCTTTTATCCCAACTCTCTGCCTTCTGCCTGACAGCCAATCGTCAATCCATGTTAGTACCTTGCCTCGAATACCATGGGCCCTTATTTTACTCAGCAGTCTCCCGTGAGGCACCTTATTAAAGGCCTTTTGGAAGTCAAGATAGATAACATCCATTGGCTCTCCTTGGTCTAACCTATTTGTCACCTCTTCAAAGAACTCTAACAGGTTTGTCAGGCACGACCTCCCCTTACTAAATCCATGCTGACTTGTCCTAATCCGACCCTGCACTTCCAAGAATTTAGAAATCTCATCCTGAACAATGGATTCTAGAATCTTGCCAACAACCGAGGTTAGGCTAATTGGCCTATAATTTTCCATCTTTTTCCTTGTTCCCTTCTTGAACAGGGGGGTTACAACAGCGATTTTCCAATCCTCTGGGACTTTCCCTGACTCCAGTGACTTTTGAAAGATCATAACTAACGCCTCCACTATTTCTTCAGCTATCTCCTTTAGAACTCTAGGATGTAGCCCACCTGGGCCCGGAGATTTATCAATTTTTAGACCTCTTAGTTTCTCTAGCACTTTCTCCTTTGTGATGGCTACCATATTCAACTCTGCCCCCTGACTCTCCGGAATTGTTGGGATATTACTCATGTCTTCTACTGTGAAGACTGGCACAAAGTACTTATTTAGTTCCTCAGCTATTTCCTTGTCTCCCATCACTAGATTACCAGCGTCATTTTGGAGCGGCCCAATGTCAACTTTTGCCTCCCGTTTGTTTTTAATGTATTTAAAGAAACTTTTACTATCATTCCTAATGTTACTGGCTAGCCTACCTTCATATTTGATTCTCTCTTTCCTTATTTCTCTCTTTGTTATCCTCTGTTTGTTTTTGTAGCCTTCCCAATCTTCTGACTTCCCACTACTCTTTGCCACAGGCTTTCTCTTTTGCTTTGATGCATTCCCTAACTTCCTTTGTCAGCCATGGCTGCCTAATCCCCCCTCTGATAACCTTTCTTTTCTTTGGGATGAACCTCTGTACTGTGTCCTCAATTAACTGCCATTGCTGTTCTACTGTCTTTCCCACTAGGCTCTGCTCCCAGTCGATTTTCGTCAGTTCCTCCCTCATGCCCCTGTAGTTACCTTTATTTAACTGTAACACCTTTACATCTGATTCTACCTTCTTTCTTTCAAATTGGAGATTGGGTTCTACCATATTATGATCACTGCCTCCTAAGTGCTCCCTTACTTTAAGATCTTTAATCAAGTCTGGCTCATTACATAACACTAAGTCCAGAATGGCCTGTTCCCTTGTGGGCTCCATCACAAGCTGTTCCAAAAAGCCCTCCTGTAAACATTCAATGAATTCCCTTTCCTTGGGTCCACTGGCAGCATTATTTACCCAGTCCACCTGCATATTGAAGTCCCCCATGATCACTGTGACCTTGCCTTTCTGACATGCACTTTCTATTTCGTGGTGCATTTTGTGCCCCCGGTCCTGACCACTGTTAGGAGGCCTGTACATAACTCCCATTATGGTTTTTTTGCCTTTGTGGTTCCTCAACTCTACCCACACAGACTCCACATCATCTGACCCTATGTCGTTTAGTGCTACTGATTTAATTTCATTCCTAATTAACAAGGCAACCCCGCCCCCTCTGCCCACCTCTCTGTCTTTTCGATAGGTTGTGAATCCCTGGATGTTTAAATGCCAGTCCTGAACCCCCTGCAACCATGTCTCTGTGATGCCTACCACATCATACCTGCCAGTCACAATCTGGGCCACAAGCTTATCTACCTTGTTCCGTACACTGCGCGCATTTAAATATAGCACCTTTAATTCTCTATTGACCGTCCCTTTTTGTTTTCTTAGTGTGGTGGACCTTGGTTTACTGAGCCTTTCCATACACTGTGTCATATTTTGTGGGATGGGGACTATCGTAACCTCTCCTGAGTTTTGTCTTTTCGTGCTTTTTTGTATTCCTAAGCAGCTACGCTTCCCACTGATTACTTCACCTCTTGGTTCCCTGACTTTCCCTTCCCCCCCAATCTTTAGTTTAAAGTCCTATTGACCACCCTATTTACTCTTTTCGCCAGAACACTGGTCCCAGCTCGGTTCAGGTGGAGACCATCCCAATGGTATAGGTCCCCCCTGTCCCAAAACTGATGCCAGTGTCCCATGAAAAGGAACCCCTCTTTCCCACACCACTCTTTCAGCCACGTGTTAACTTCCCTTATTCTTGCCTCCCAATGCCAATTTGCACGTGGCTCACGCAGTAATCCGGAGATTATGACCCTTGAGGACCAGTTTTTTAATTTGAATTCTAGCTCTTTATAATCTCTAAACAGGTCCTCTTGTTGCCTATGTTGTTGGTACCGACATGGACCACAACAACTGGATCCTCCCGCTTCCTCTCCAGTATCCTTTCAAGCCGGTCAGAGATGTCCCGCACCCTAGCACCGGGCAGGCAACATACCATGCGGGACTCTTTATCCTGCTCACAAAGGATACTATCTATCCCCCTGATAATAGAATCCCCTACAACTACAACTTGCCTATTTACTCCCTCCCCTTGAAAGGCCTGCTGAACCATGGTGCCTTGGTCAGCTGACTCATCCTTCCTGCAGCCCTGTTCGCCATCCACACAGGGAGCAAGTGCCTCATACCTGTTGGACAGGGTCAAGGGCTGAGGCTCCTGAGTTCCTGACTGCTGGTTCCCTTTACCTGCCTGACTTGCAGTCACACCCTGCTGTCCCTGGCTACTGGCAGGATTTAAACTACTTACTCTGACAGGTGTGACTGCCTCCTGAAACACAGTGTCCAGGTAAGTCTCCCCCTCCCGGATGTGCCTCAGTGTTTGAAACTCAGACTCCAGCTCATCAACTCTGAGCTGGAGCTGTTCGCGCAGCCAACACTTACTGCAGATGTGGTCGCTGCAGCTCGCAATAGGATCTGCCAGCTCCCACATCAAGCAGCTCAAGCACATCACCTGACCAGCCATCACTAATTAATTAATTAGTTTAATTTAAGTTTACGAGTTGAGCTGTGTTTTTTTAAAATTTGGGGCAGATTTGCTATCAACCAATCAGATCACAGCTTCCCTCTGACGTCACTTTTGGAAAAAAAACTGGAAAACAGGAAGTTACCGTTAGGTTTTTATACTCACAGAGACTGCTCCTTCCTCCTCCGAACAGCTCCCGAAATTTGGTCCGAAGAAAGAGAGAGAACAAAACAGTAGGGGAAAAGCACCTTCTCCCACTCTGCACCAAATTACCAAAGTCTCACTCTGTCTGTGTCTCACTCACTCAGGCTGTGTCTCCTTGACCTGCGCAATGCTTACTAATGTGCGCTTTCTGTCTGTCTTTTATACAGACTTTAGGATGACTCACACTAAAACTTTAAAGAGAAGAATACAATGTGTACCATTGTGCCCCTTAACAGGCCTCAGGTGACTGCCAGATAACTGCCTCTCAGCAATTAGGGTGGGTCTCGGTCTTCCAACATGAGATGGACCGAATGGTTGACCGGTACGGTTTACGGGCAACATTCCCGTATCTCGATAATGTCACCATCTGCGGCCACGACCAGCAGGACCACGACACCAACCTCAGAAAATTCCTCCAGACCGTAAAGATCCTTAACCTAACGTACAATAAGGATAAATTCGTTTTTAGCACCGACCGTCTAGCCATTCTCGGCTACGTAGTGCGAAATGGAGTTATAGGCACCGACCCTGAACGCATGCGCCCCCTTATGGAGTTTCGCCTCCCTCACTGCTCTAAGGCCCTGGAGCGCTGCCTAAGGCCAGTGGGTCCCCAACTACGCAGACAAGGCCCGTCCCCTGATCCAAACCACAGTTTTTTCCCTATCGATAGAGGTCTGCCAGGCCTTCAGCCGCATCAAAGTAGACATTGCAAAGGCCACGATGCACGCCATCGACGAGTCCTTCCCCTTCCAGGTTGAGATCGACACGTCTGACATAGCTCTGGCGGTAACCCTCAACCAAGCGGGCAGACCCGTGGCCTTCTTCTCCCGTACCCTCCATGCTTCCGAAATCCGCCACTCCTCAGTCGAAAAGGAGGCCCAGGCCATAGTAGAAGCTGTGCGACATTGGAGGCATTACCTAGCCGGCAGGAGATTCACTCTCCTCACGGACCAACGGTCGGTGGCTTTCATGTTCGATAATGCACAGCGGGGCAAGATAAAAATGACAAGATCTTGAGGTGGAGGATCAAACTCTCCACCTACATCTACGAGATCTTGTATCGTCCCGGGAAGCTAAATGAGCCTCCTGATGCCCTGTCCCGCGGCACATGTGCCACCGCACAAGTGGACCGCCTCCGAGCCCTCCACGAGGACCTCTGCCACCCGGGGGGTCACTCGCTTTTTCCATTTCGTCAAGACCCGCAACCTGCCCTACTCCATCGAGGAGGTCAGGACAGCCACCAGGGACTGCCGAATTTGCGCGGACTTCTAGTGGCAAGAGAGAGCGCACCTGATAAAGGCTTGCCATCCCTTTGAACGCCTCAGCATGGACTTCAAAGGGCCCCTCCCCTCCCCTCCACCGACTGCAACACGTACTTTCTGAACGTGATTGATGAGTACTCCCGGTTCCCATTCGCCATCCCCTGCCCCGACATGATCGCCTCCACCGTCATCAAGGCCCTCCATAGCATTTTTGCACTGTTCGGGTTCCCCGCTTACATACACAGCGATAGGGGGTCCTCCTTTATGAGCGATGAACTGCGTCAATTCCTGCTCAGCAAGGGCATCGCCTCGAGCAGGACGACCAGTTACAACGCCCGGGGTAACGGACAGGTCGAAAGGGAGAACGGAACGGTCTGGAAGACCGTCCTACTGGCCCTACGGTCCACGAACCTCCCAGTCTCCCGCTGGGAAGAAGTCCTCCCGGATGCCCTCCACTCCAACCGGTCACTACTTTGTACAACCACCAATCAGACACCTCAATAACATCTCCTTGTCTTCCCCAGGAAGTCCTCCTCTGGGACCTCGCTCCCGACCTGGCTGGCAGCACCCGAACCCATCCTGCTCCGAAAACACGTGCGGGCGCACAAGTCGGACCCGTTGGTCGAGAGGGTCCATCTGCTCCATGCTAACCCCCAGTACACCTTTGTGGCGTACCCCGACGGCCGACAAGATACGGCCTCACTACGGGACCTGGCGCCCGCCGGAACTCCACATACATTCCAGCCACCAGTCCCACCCTCCCCTCCACCGCAGCACCTTACAGGAGTATCGGTCCTTCTGCCGCCCCTGCCTAGGACCCCTCACCCACCGACGCTCCCCGCAGGCGCTCCCTTCCCTGGTCAGCCGTTTTTCCCACCAGCACCGTCTAGGGATGACGAAGCTGCCATGGAGATCGAAGCCATGCTCCCGGAGTCACAGACGCCCGAGACTCCACCGGAGTCACCACCGAGGCTCCGACGATCACAGAGGACGACCAGGGCCCCCGATTGACTGATTGCTTCATTTTAACTGTAATCTGTAAATATAAAACACCGAATATGCATAGCTACCAGACTTGTAAATAGTTACTAAACACTGTACGGGGGTATTACGGTACCTCCATAACTAATTATACCATGTTATGTTTTGTAGTTGCTGGCCATCACCCCCGCCGGACTTTTTTTTAACAGGGGGTGAATCTGGTATTATAGGTATTACGGTACCTGAGAGGCTGAAGTACCATTGCTAGAACCTATATGCTTGCCATTGGCTAGAATGCATAATAGTTCCGCCCTGATAGGTGGGCTGTATGAACCCGTGCCGTCCCAGCAGCCCTCATTCAGTACCTGAGCTGCTGGGGGAAACATCTAGCTTATTAAAGCCTTCAGTTGTACTACAGCCTCGTTTTAGTGGTCATTGATCGTGCATCAGAGGGCTTTATCCGATGGGTGCGATTGCTGTACCAGGCGCCTGTGGCAAGCGTGCGCATGAACCAGCTTAGGTCGGAGTTTTTAAAATTGCACCGGGGTACGAGGCAAGGATGTCCCCTTCCCCCATTATTATTTGCTCCAGCCATTGAGCTGCTGGCCATAGCGTTGAGAACTTCAAGGAACTGGCAGGGGCTGGTCTGGGGGATGTGGAGCATTGGGTCTCGCTCTTCGCGGATGATCTCCTCCTGTATATTTCGGACCCATTGGAGGGGATGGGGGAGGTCATGCGGATCTTAAGGAAATTTGGCAGTTTCTCGGGGTATAAATTGAACGTGGGGAAGTGCGAGTTGTTTGTGATCCAGGCTAAAGGACAGGAGAAGAAACTAAGGGAGCTGCCACTGAGGAGGGTAGAGAAGAGCTTTTGTTACCTGGGTATACAGGGGTGGCCCGGAAGTGGGATTTGTTGCATAAACTTAATCTGACCCGGTTGGTGGAACAAATGGAAGGGGACTTTAAAAGATGGGACAAGCTCCCGCTGTTATTGGCGGGGAGGGTACAGACCGTGAAAATGACGGTATTCCCCAGGTTCTTGTTTATATTCCAGTGCCTTCCCATCTTCATCCCTAAGGCCTTTTTCAAGCAAATTAATAAGATCATCTCGGGATTTGTGTGGGCGAACAAGACCCCGCGAGTGAAGAGAGTGCTGCTGGAACGCAGTCGGGGGGAGGGTCGGCTGGCGCTGCTGAACTTTTGCAACTACTACTGGGCGGCCAACATTGCCATGATCAGGAAGTGGGTATTGGGGGAGGGATCGGCATGGGAACGGTTGGAGGCGGCGTCATGCAAAGGCACCAGTTTGGGAGCGCTGGTAACGGCACCACTGCCGTTCTCGCCGGCCCGCTACTCCACGAGTCCGGTGGTGGTGGCGACACTGAAGATCTGGGGGCCGTGGAGGAGACACAAGAGGGTGGAGGGAGCGTTGGTCTGGACCCAGTTATGTAATAACCACAGGTTCCTGCCGGGTAGGATGGACGGCGGGTTCCAGAGCTGGCAGAGGGTGGGTATTAGAAGGATGGGTGACCTGTTTATAGATGGGAGCTTTCCCAGCCTGCAGGCGCTGGAGGACAAATTTAAATTGCCGCCAGGGAACGGCTTTACAAGTGCGAACCTTCCTGAGGAAGCAGGTGGTGGCCTTCCCGCTGCTGCTGCCAAGGGGGTACAAGATAGAGTAGTGTCCGGTACCTGGGTGGGGGAGGAGAAGGTGTCGGATATCTACCAGGAGCTGTTGGAGGCGGAGGAAACCCCGGTGGAGGAGCTTAAAGGCAAGTGGGAGGAAGAATTAGGTGGGGAGTTAGAGCCGGGAATATGAGCGGAAGCCCTAAGTATTGTCAATTCCTCCTCATCATGTGCCAGGATCAGTCTAATACAGTTTAAAGTGGTTCACCGGGCACACATCACGGCGGCGAGGATGAGCAAGTTTATCGTGGTAGAAGACAGATGTGCGAGATGTGCGGGGAGCCCAGAAAACCATGTCCATATGTTTTGGGCATGCCCGAAGCTTATGGGGTTCTGGCAGGGGTTTGCCAGGACAATGTCCAAGGTACTAGGAACACGGGTGGTGCTGAATCCAGAGGTGGCGATCTTTGGAGTGTCAGAAGACCCGGGAGTTCAGGGAATGAAAGAGGCCGACATCCTGGCCTTTGCCTCCCTAGTAGCCCGGGGATGGATCCTGTTATTGTGGAGGGACTCGAAGCCCCCGAGTGTAGAGACCTGGGTTAGTGACATGGCAGGGTTTCTCAGCCTTGAGAAAATAAAGTTTTCCTTAAGAGGGTCAATGTTAGGGTTCTCCAGGAGGTGGCAGTCGTTCGTCGACTTTCTTGTGGAAATTTAATTTAAAATGTCTAGTAGCAGCTTTCCGAGGCGGGGGTGGGAGGGGGGGCGGGGGGTGAGGGTGGTGGAGGGATGGGGGTGAAGTGTGCTTGTTTTTTGTTATTTTCGGTGGTCTGTGAAGACAGAGCCGTTCGGGGAAATATCTATTTTTGCACTATGTTAATGTTTAACGCCTATTGTTCTTTTTCTGTTTTTGTTATAAGATATTACAAATACTTCAATAAAAATATATTTTTTTAAAAGACAAAACATCCACAATCACACAATCCTTTCCGGAGATGCATACAATTTTAACATTGAACTATTGTAATAAAACTCCAATGGAATAATCTAGCGTTCTGGGTTTTAAACTTTTCTATAAATGCAAGAGGAATATGGCCTGTATAAACTAAACTTTGTTTATTGTCATGCAGAACCTATACTTCGAAGTGCTGATGGGCTAGTAACAATGCTAAGGCTTCCTTTTCAATGGTGGAATACCTCTTTTGGCACAGACTTGGTTTTTAAAAAAAATATCCTTCTATATTGGTCTCTATATTGCTGCATTACCGTCTTGTAATAGCAAGTATCCCTATCTCCAGGTCACAGGCATCTGTGGCCATTTAAAATGGTGAGGTAAAGTCCTGATGTCCTGCACCAGTTCGCTTATTAATATGGGCTTCAATCTCCCAAACTCTATTTTGGTGTTCTATGGACCACAACGATTTGGCAACACATTCACCATGCACTGTATTTCAGTCACCAACTGAGCCAGTCTTTGTAGTTTTCATCGAGACGGATGTGGCTTTAAAAATTCAGAGCTTCTTATTCTGTATCATGACTAGTTAATATTGTGCACCCTGCTGTACCCCTATGAATCTGTCTATATCATTTCATTATCTTTATTAGATATCTCTGTTGGGCAGCACAGTGGTTAGCACTACTGCCTTACAGCGCCGAGGTCACAGGTTTGATCCTGGTTCTGGGTCACCGTCCATGTGGAGTTTACACATTCTTCCCGTGTTTGCGTGGGTTTCGCCTCACAACCCAAAGATGTGCAGGGAAGGTGGATTGGCCATGCTAAATTGCCCCTTAATTGGAAAAAATAAATTGGATTCTCTAAATTTAAAAAAACGATCTTGGGCGCGATTCTCCGACCCCCCACCGGGACGGAGAATCGCCGGGGGCCGGCGTGAATCCCGCGCCTGCCGTGTCCCGAATTCTCCGCCACCGGAGATTCGGCGGGGGCGGGAATCGCGCCGCGCCGGTCGGCGGAAATCGCGCCGGTCGGCGGGCCCACCCCCGGCGATTCTCCAGTCCGCGATGGGCCGAAGTCCCGCCGCTGTCAACCCACGCCAGCCGGCGCGGATTGAACCACCTTTCGAACGGTGGGACAAGGCGGCGCGGGCGGGCTCCGGGGTCTTGGGGGGGCGCGGGGCGATCTGGCCCTGGGGGTGCCCCACGGTGGCCTGGCCCGCGATCGGGGCCCACCGATCCGTGGGCCTGTGCCGTGGGGGCACTCTTCCTTCCGCCTTCGCCATGGTCTTCACTATGGCGGAGGCGGAAGAGACCCCCTCCACTGCGCATGCGCGGGGATGCCGTGAGCGGCCGCTGACGCTCCCGCGCATGCGTCGCACGGCAAAGTCATTTCCGCGTCAGCTGGCGGGGCGCCAAAGGCCTTTCCTGCCAGCTGACGGGGCAGAAATCACTCCGGCGTGGGCCTAACCCCTCAAGGTAAGGGCTCGGCCCCTCAAGGTGCGGAGAATTCCGCACCTTTGGGGCGGCGCGATACCGGACTGATTCGTGCCATTTTTGGTGCCGGTCGGCGGACATTGCACCGATTGCGGAGAATCCCACCCCTGCTTTCTGCTTTTCCTCTGCTGATAGGTTTGCATTTTTGGTTTTAGAGCTCCCTCTAATATCTTCCAACAGTGCCTTGTTTGCACTCTCTTCCTCAAAATCAAAGACAGGGGGCGGGATTCTCCGACCCCCCCGCCGGGTCGGAGAATCGCCGGGGGTCAGCATGAATCCCGCCCCCGCCGTCCTCCAATTTCTCCCGCCCCGGCGTGAGTCGTGCCGCCTGCCTCGGAGAATGGCGGGGACCGATGTGATTCAATGGGCCCTGGGGCTCCACGAATTCTCAGGCCGCGATGGACCGAAGTCCCGCCCATTCGTTGCCAGTCCCGCCGGCGTAAATTAGAGTAGGTCCCTTACCGGCGGGACCTGGCGGCGCGGGCGGGATCCGGGGTTCTTGTGGGGGGGGGGGCACGTGGGGATCTGGCCCCGGGAGGTGCCCCCACGGTGGCCTGGCCCGCGATCAGGGCCCACCGATCCGCAGACAGGCCTGTGCCGTGGGGGCACTCTATCCTTCCGCACCAGAGGCTGTGGTCCTCCGCCATTCCCGGTGCAGATGTGAATCTCTGCGCATGCGCGGGGATGACGCTAGCACACGCTGGCGCTCCCGCGCATGCGCCGACACATGCCGGCCGGCGGAGGCCCTTCGGCGCCGGTTGGCGTGGCGTCAAGCCCCTTTCTCGCCAGCCGGCTGGGCGCAAACCACTCAGGGGTAGGCCTAGCCCCTGAAGTGGAGAATTCCGAACCTTTGGGTGGCCCGACGCCGGAGTGATTCATGCCACTCCGTCCCGCCGGGACCCCCGCCCTGCTGGGTAAGGGAGAATCCCGCCCATTGTGCTTTCCTGTCAGGTTTCTGACTGTCCAAATTGGAGAGGACCCCCTGAATTTGTTTCTTCTGCATGTCTGTCTCTTTCTATCTCTTGTGTAATACCACCAGTCTTTTCTGATTGTCCAATGAATGTTTATCCAAATTCCGAGGATCTTCTGCAGCCAAACTACAAGCAATATTGTCAATGTTGAGGGAAATGTTAGGGGCTGGTTTAGCACACTGGGCTAAGTCGCTGGCTTTTAAAACAGACCAAGCAGGCCAGCAGCACGGTTCAATTACCGTACCAGCCTCCCCAAACTGGCGCCGGAATGTGGCGACTAGGGGCGTTTCACAGTCACTTCATTGAAGCCTACTTGTGACAATAAACGATTTTAATTTTTTTTCATTTTCAAATATTTGCTTCACTTTTTAATCAATAAACACTTTAGAACCCCTCCAACTTTACATTATCTCTTTTCCTTAACATGGTTATTTTCAGCAACAAGTAAAGCTGAGGGTTCAATCTTCACAGAGTTGGTTGGTTTAATATGCGCCATTCTTGGTTTTACAGCTTTTCCCTCTTCACCAGAGTCTTCATAATCAAAGAATTAATCTCTATTCAGTAATACGGACTGAAACAATTTGTGCTTTCCAGATTTCAACTTTTCTTCTTTACGTTCATACATACCAAGGTGAAATACGTAGCTAGGAGTGTCCATGGTAGATGTGTTGAATTGAATAGACATTATTCCTTTAGATGGTGGTGGCCTGCAACTATTATTCACATCATTATCAGAATCAGAGGATAATATATTGTTGTTCCATGAACTTTCTGGTTTATGTTAACAGATGTGGTTGCAGAATCACTGTTTGCTTCTTCATCCATCTTCCTCTTCACTTTCAAAAGGAATTAATCACTAGTTAATCCATATTTGCTATTTGCTTCCTTTACCTTGAAGAGGCCCTGTGGGCCTTTAAATGGAGATGGGTTAATCAGCTGTTTGCTTGGTGTCATTTCACAGTCATTTCTGTTCTTATCCTGAATAGCTGATGCCATGCTATTATGTACATTTTTCTTGAAGATAGGCATGCTCTGAGAAAATTTGCACCTAAAGTGGATAGCAATGGGTTTACTGCAAGAGGATGTAACAAGTTACTTTTAGGAAAGTCCGATTCACTTTCTTCTTCTGATTTCCTCTCTTCTTCCTTAGCTTTGGAAGAATTACTTGCTCTCTGTTCAAGATCAGTTAGTGACTGATCTAGTTGGTAGTAGTTTATAATTTTTTCAGAACCAGAATCCAAATCGGCTTCAGAACTCTCATCTGAATCTTCATCACTGTTATTACTATTAGATTCGGATTCCCCTTTCTTAGGATCAACTTCAGTCTTGGAGGTCACAGAATCTGTTTTTCTACTAGATTTTACCTTTGACAATCTTCTGTAAGAAATCTATCTCATAGAGATAGTTTCATCAGTATCAGCAGAATCAGATTCATTCCGATTGTCATTTGATATGTAATTAATATCTTTCAACATTTCTTTCTTTGAGTCATTTATAGCCCGATGCGTTTTCCTAATCCCCACCTGTCCTGCCATTGGTACCTCATGTTCTATCCGCAGTTCTTCCCTTGGACTCTCTGTAATCATGGGTGAAGCTACAAACTTCGCACCTGTCAATCATTCCCCAAAAGTAAGTCTACTGCATCCACTGATAATGTCTTAATGACTCTGACAACTACTGGACCTGACACTAAATCACACTCCAATTGTACTTTATACAATAGAACTGGGATATAATCTCCACCTATCCCATTCACTAATACCTGAGCTTTAATTGAACTCTCTGAAGGGAAAACCGGATCCTTCTCCATTAAGGGAGTTTGCGTAGCACATATGCCCCTTAAAATAGTTATGGGTTTGGCTACATCAGTTGATGAAAATGGGATGATCTTTCCCTAAGGCAAAAACCCTGCATATCTCTCAACTGCGTTATTCATCGCACTTGCTTCCACAGCAGTGTTTACCTCAGGTCTCCTAAGTCCAGTTAGAGCCCTGTGGTATTCTCCACTTTGGTTCCCTTTTCAGAATCCTCCTTAGGCACTCCAGCAAGTCACATGGACTTTTGTTGCAACTTCCAAGATGCTGGACGAAGATGTGCCATTTTATTACAATGGTCACACCTAGGCCTTTGAGTCTCACCTTCACCCTCAATACTTTCCACCCAGATCTGAGGGAGGAATCTTGGAGCATTCTTAGCTATTCATGCCTTACCTTGGCTACCTGCCTTCCTTTCACTCTCCCAATTCGTATCGTTTTCAAAATTATGGGGAAAGTGATGGAACAAAGATTAAAATTATGGATCAGCTCATAATCGCCAGCCATTATTGTTGTTGTCTGGCAGTCTTCATCCTTTTGTCTTCAACAAGGGTTCTTATCAGAGGGTGTCCTTGCCTGTTATAGGGGTGGGTGAGAGGTATTCCCAGGGGCTGCAACAAGCAAGGTTGGGGGGGGTTCCTGAAAAGGAGGGGGGGTGAGTGATCGGAGCCGCTGTTCAAATTGTCGCCCTGCTCTGTGAGCAGCCATTCCTGCTGGCAAGGTCAGTTTGCCAGTAGGACATTTTTCTGAGTGTGATCTTGGTGAGGAGAAACTCCCCGAGGCCAAAGGTAATCGGCAAAGTGCCATTGTATAGCGGGGTGATTGTCGGAGGTGCAGCCGCCGAGAAATGCCCTGCCAAATATGTCCAAAAGCGGAAGTTAACTTTTGTCTGCTGAATTGTGCCCAAGGTATTTAAACTATTCACAAGCGTGACATAGCCATATAACATCCATGTAGATAATGGGCTGGCTTCTCCATCCGCGATGCTGGCACAGTGGACTGCGACCATGCGGAGAATTGGGCTTCCAGCCAAAATTGAGGTTCGCGCCAGGCGCTGAACCAACCGCTATGCTCTGGCCCCCTGCTAGTGGTGGGATTGAGGTCGTGGACGCACGCAGGCAGGAGGATATTAATGGATGCTTAGTGGGCCCCGCACCAGATTATTCGGGCCCTCATGATTCTCAGGGCCGTGAATTGCGTAGAGATTACTACAGGTATCACCAAAGATGATAATATCTTAAGAGAGATACCCAAAAAAAATCCTTCCGAGGGCCACTCCCCTCCCCCACTCCCCCACAATGCATGAACTGCCCACAGGACCCCCTAAATAGGGAGAACCCCCCCCCCCCCCCCTCCCGGACCCTCTAAATAGGGAGATCCTGTCAGGTACCCCCAAAATAGGGAGAGCCCCCAAGGACCACCTAAATAGGGAGATCGCCGCAGGGGGCCCCTAAATAAGGGGACCCCATAAATGGGGAGACCTCCAGGTGCTCCCTAAATAAGGAGACCCTCCACTGGGATTTGCAAAATAGGAAGACCCCCCACAGGGACTCCAAAATGGGGAGAACCCCCACAGGCACCCGCGAAATAAGAATGCCCACCAGAGGAATTCCCTAAATGAGGAGACCCCCCACAGGGACACCCAAAATGGGGAGATATCTGTCATGGGAGAGTTCTTTTAAGAAATGTTTATATCACATGGCTTCAGTGATGTCATTGTGTGGGTGGAGCTGGGCTGTGATTCTGTGAGTTTTTACTTTCGCTTTGAGTTTTGACTAAAGTATCCCCCTCAGGCACTGCCTAACTAAAGGGTCCCCCCTCAAAGAGAGTTAAGTGCAGTCCAATCACCCACCCTTCACTTGAGTAATTTTGAAGTGCTGAGCTGGAAACTGACAGCACTCAACTTTCTTTGAAGTGGTTGATGTTCGTAAATATTGTTGTTATAGCATTTTAGAGTTACTCATCCATGAAGGGAGATGAATGAAGCAAGGTTCACAGTTGTTTTGTGCAAGCTGTCAATCATAGCCCACTACCAGAAATGAATGATTGACTTGAAGCTAAAGGATCTGAGGGGTTTAAACACAGGTCACTGTATTTCTCTTCCCAGAAATGGACATGTGGTGCTTCCAGATGAGTATTACAACAGCAGTTTTGTTAACTACTTCGCTAGCTCCCAGAGAGGGGTCTCTTTTCTGTGGAATCCGTGGGGGCGGTCCCTTTGGTTAGGGGGTCTCTGGGAGCGGTCCGTTATTAGGATATCCCTGTGGGAGGTCTCGCTATTTAAGGGGTCCGGGGGGGTCTCCTTAATTAGGGCACACTGGTGGCTCTCCCTGTTTAGGGGGTCCCTGAGGGGGTATTCCTATTTAGGGGCTCCCTGCCGGGGGGGGGGGGGGTGCGGAGGGGGGGGGGATCTCCTATTTAGGGGGTCCCTGGGGGCAGGCAGGTCGGGTCATCCCCGTACTTGGGGGAAGGATGACACTGAAAGTTCAGGGGCTGATTTACGATTGGGGGATTCCTTTGCGATGCGGTGGGAGGGCGATGGCCGACCGTGGGCCTACCTATTGGGCCGCCCACTCAAAATGGCATCCCGATTGCAGGATTCCCTGGGGAAATCCCTCATATTGCTCGCCATCCATAAATGTGCATGGTGAGGAATAATGAATTGCTTCATGATTTGCGCTCTCAGTGGGAGCACAAATCACGCGCAACTCTCCTCCGATGGGATTTTCCGTTGGCTGATGTCGAAATCACGAAAGGTGATTTGGTGGAGAATACCGGATCGGCCCCTTAATGACATGCAAACGGCATCTACTGTACGTGCATTCTGGAACACATTGATGCCGTTGTCGAGGAGACAGAGAAGCGCAATTTGGTGTCAAATCAGTGCTTGCTGCGATTTTGGTGTCGGAACCGATTCTCTGCCCAATTGCCTTTCCCAATTTCATCCTTGAACAACGGAGATTCCCGCCCTTAGTCTCATAAATAGGAGACTGGATTCTCCGTCCCGCTGTGCCAGATTTCTGGCTCACCACGCCAGCGGGGGAGAGAGGCTGATCAATGGGGTTTCCCATGTAGGGCAGCCCCACGCCATCAGGAAATCCCCAGGCTGCCGGCAAAATGGAGCATCCCACTGGCGGAGAATCCAGCCCGGAGACTCCCGCGAGTAGTCTCCGAAATGTGGAATCCCAGCCAGTATGATTTGACAGTGTTCCATCTGGTGGTCCAGAACAACTACAATACCACCTCAAGCAACTGAAGCACTGAATGCAGTATGTTTCATAGGTATACTTACTAAGTCAATCGGGCCATTTATTTATCAACAGCATCTATATGTAATCTCATTTAGTCCTCGGGAGGATTTAAACTTGTATGGCGGGCCGGGGGGGGGGGGGGGGACCAGAATGTTAGCTTAGAAGGTGTAATAACTGAAGAGGGAATAGAGATCCAAAATAAGACAGCAACATCACTCTCAGGCAGAGCAAAATAGATGACAAATGTGAGAAAGTAGGTAGTCAATGCAGGATTGAGGGTGTTGTACCTAAATACGCGCAGTATTAGGAACCAGGTAAATGAGCTTGTTGCACACATTGAAATTGGCCGGTGTGATGTGGGCATCACAGAGACATGCCTGCAATGGGATCAGGGCTGGGATCTAAATATCCAAGGATATGTGTCTTATCGAAAGGACAGACAGATGTTAGTAAAGAATGAAGTTAAATCGATATCAAGGAGCAATATAGGATCAGAAGGCATAGAATCTCTGTGGGTAGAGTTGAGGAATCGCAAAGGTAAAAAGACCCTGATGGGAGTTATGTACTGGGCCCCTAGCAATGGTCAGGATGTGAGGCAGAATATAAATCAGGAGCATCCTGGGGCTGGTTTTGCAGTGTGCTGAATAGCTGGCTTGTAGTGCAGAACAAGGCAGGGGCGCGGGTTCAATTCCCATACCGGCCTCCTCGAACAGGCGCTGGAATGTGGTGACTAGGGGCTTTTCACAGTAACTTAATTGAAGCCTACTTGTGACAATAAGTGATTATTATTATTGATATAAAAGGCAATATTACAATAATCATGGGGGACGTCAAAATGCAGGTGGACTGGGAAAATCAGGTTGGTAGTGGATCCCAAGAAAAGGAATTTGTGGAATGTCTAAGAGATGTTGTTTTGGAGCAGCTTGTGGCAGAGCCTACTAGGGAACAAGAAATTCTGGATTTGGTGATGTGTAATGAGGAGACTTGATTAGGGAACTTAAGGTGAAGGAATTCTTAGGGAGCAGTGACCACAATATGATAGAATTTACCCTGCAGTTTGAGAGGAAGAAGCTGCAATCAGATGTAACGGTCTTACAATTAAATAAGTGTAACTACAAAGACATGAGGGAGGAGCTGGCCAGAGTTGATTGGAAAAGGAGCCTAGCATAGAAGACAGTGGAACAGCAATGGCAGGAGTTTTTGGGGGTTATTCGGGAGGCTCAACGGAAATTGATCCCAAGGAGGAGGAAACATGCTAAGGGGAGGACAAGGCATCCATGGCTGACGAGGGAAGTCAAGGACAGCATAAAAGAAAAAGAAAAAGCATACAAATTGGTGAGAATTAGTGGGAAGCAAGCGGATTGGGAAGCCTTTAAAAGCGAGCAGAGGACAACTAAAAAAGCAACAAGGGGGAGAAGATGAAATATGAGTGCAAGCTATCTAGTGATATAAAGGAAGATAGGAAGAGTTTTTTTCAATATATAAAAGGTAACAGAGAGTCAAAAATAGACATGGGACCACTGGAAAATGTGGTTGGAGAAGTAGTAATAGAAAACAAAGAAATATCAGAGGAACTGAATAGTTACTTAACATCAGTCTTCGTGGTGGAAGACAACAGTGGGATGCCAGAGCTCCAGGAGAATCAGGGGGCAGAGGTGAGTGCACTGACCATCACTAAGGAGAAGGTTCTGGGGAAACTGAAAGGTCTGAAGGTGGATAAATCACCTGGACTGGGTGGACTACACCCAGGGTTCTAAAAGAGATAGCTGAGGAAATTGTGGAGGCATTGTTGGTGATCTTTCAGGAATCATTGGAGGCAGGAAGGTTCCCAGAGGACTGGAAAGTGGCTAATATAATACTGCTGTTTAAGAAGGGAGGGGGGCAGAAGACGGGAAATTATAGGCTGGTTAGCCTGACTTCAGTAATTGGTAAGATTTTAGAGTCCATTATTAAAGATGAAATCGTGGAGTACTTGGAAGTGCATGATAAAATAGGACTGAGTTAGCACGGCTTCGTCAAGGGGAGGTCATGTCTGACAAATCTGTTAGAGTTCTTTGAGGAAGTAACAAGGAAGTTAGACAAAGGAGAAGCAGTGGATGTGGTTTATTTAGATTTCCAGAAGGCCTTTGACAAGGTACTGCATAGGAGACTGTTAAATAAGTTAAGAGCTCATGGAGTTAAGGGTAAGATTTTAGTATGGATAGAGGATTGGCTGACTGGCAGAAGGCAGAGAGTGGCGATAAAGGGGTCTTTTTCATGATGGCAGCCGGTGACTAATGGTGTGCCTCAGGGGTCGGTGCTGGGACCACAACCTTTCACAATATACATTAATGATCTGGAAGAAGGAACTGAAGGCTTTGTTGCTAAGTTTGCAGATGATACAAAGATCTGTAGAGGGACAGGTAGCATTGAGGAAGCAGGCGGACTGCAGAAGGACTTGGACAAGCTTGGTCAAAGAAGTGGCAGATGGAATACAATGTGGAAAAGTGTGAAGTTGTGCACTTTGGAAAGAGAAATGGAGGCATAGACTATTTTCCAAATGGGGAAATGCTAAGTAAATCAGAAGCACAAAGGGACTTGGGAGTCCCTTAAGGTTAACATGCAGGTTCAGTTGGCAGTTAGGAACGCAAATACAATGTTAGCATTCATGTCGAGAGGGCTAGAATACAAGAGCAGAGATGTACTTCTGAGGCTATATAAGGTTCTGGTCAGACTCCATTTGGAGTATTGTGAGCAGTTTTGGTACCCTTATCTAAGGAAGGATGTGCTGGTCTTGGAAAGGGTCCAGAGGAGGTTCACAAGAATGATCCCTGAAATGAAGAACTTATCGTATGAGGAACGATTGAGGACTCTGAGTCTGTACTCTTTGGAGTTTTGAAGGTAGAGGGGGAATCTTATTGAAACTTACAGGATACTGCGAGGCCTGGATCTCAGACTAAAGAGATGATCCTTTAAAACAGAGATGAGGAGGAATTTCTTCAGCCAGAGGGTGGTGAATCTGTGGAACTCTTTGCCGCAGAAGGCTGTGGAGGCCAAATCACTGACAGAGATAGATAGGTTCTTGATTAATAAGGGGATCAGGGGTTATGGGGAGAAGGCAGGAGAATGGGGATGAGAAACATATCGGCCATGATTGAATGGCGGAGCAGATTCGATGGGCCAGGTGAGCTAATTCTGCTCCTATGTCTTATGGTCTTATGATCCGTGATTAAAATTAATGTCTGCAGCTAGCAGGCTAGCTAGCAGTGATTTGCATAAAAGTTTAGTTGATTCACCAAGTTGACAACTTTCCTGGAATGTGTGGTTCATTCAAAGAGTTCATTGCAAATGGTTGGAGGTGAGGGTCCCTATCAGTTGATGTGTAGGCAACATCCCAAATTTCTTTTTGCTCTCTGTGCTAGTCCTCCTGTGCTTGAAGTTACCACAACCAATTCGTTTTTTCTGCATAGTTAAATCTTTATATGCAGGGAGATGGGATTTCATCAAAGTTAAGGTTTTGGAGAAAAGTCAAATAGGATTGAGGCAACATATAAGACCATTTTAGAAATAATTTAATTCAGGAGATTTGGTGTATTGTAAAAGAGAAGGTCATAGCAAATTGAAATAGGTTGTAATGGCAAGGCAGTACTTATAAAAATGGCAATGCCGTGAGGTATATTCCTCACCATCGACTGGAATTAATTATAAAATTGCAGACTCTAAGCAACTGATAGAAGTGAATGAGGGACTTTCTTTTATAAATGAGCTTAAATGCTCATTTTGTGATGAAAGTCCAGAGGAACAAAATACAGCCAATCAAGGGCTGTGTGGTGTTAATGTGACTGATGATGACACACAGGACAAAGCTATCACATCCACAAGTCAGTTGCTTGGAGAGAACATTTGGGTGAAACAAATTTCAAAGGGTTCCAGTGAATCAAAGGATGTGATAACTGCAACGTATAGAAAAGCTACTGGCATGTTTAAATATTGGTTGAATATTCAGGATGATGGCTAGGATGTAAGGTCCATGAAGTAACAGAGTAGGGTGAAAGAGTGGAGAATAAGCAGATGCAGTATAAGACTGAGCTGATGGTGAATCCAGAAGTGACTCCTGTATCAGAAAGTGATTGCGTACCAGAGAAAGAGGCTCCAATAGTGCAAGAGGGTGATCTCCCAGTAGTAGATCTAAAAGACGTAGAGGCCGTAGCTTCAACCTATTAGTGATTGAAATGAAGACCACAGAATAGATTTATTACAAGAAGCAGAAGTCCTCACAATTGTGAAGTTTTGGTGACTGCAAATTGGTTTAAAGGTAAACGAATAAGAGAGGAAATGCAAAGGGAATTAAATAGTTGGAAAGTTTGGGATTTATTCTGAGGTACCAGGAAACGGGCAACCAGCTTTGTCATATAACTGGATTTTTACTTAACAAGTCTTTGCAGGTAGGACTTAAAAGAATAAATTGTCCCTTGTAATAGCCTCCAAAAAAAAACTGTTGCGGCGTGCCCTCGCCAGCAGCGGGATTCTCCGTCCCGCCAGCCGGCCAAGAGGAAAATGGTGACTTATGTAAGGCTGAGGAAACAAGGTTCAGACAGGGCATTGGAGGGATACAAGATAGCCAGGAGGGAACTGAAGAAAGGGATTAGGAGAGCTAAGAGAGGGCATGAACAATCTTTGGCGGGTAGGATCAAGGAAAACCCCAAGGCCTTTTACACATATGTGAGAAATATGAGAATGACTAGAGCGAGGGTAGGTCCGATCAAGGACAGTAGCGGGAGATTGTGTATTGAGTCTGAAGAGATAGGAGAGGTCTTGAATGAGTACTTTTCTTCTGTATTTACAAATGAGAGGGGCGATATTGTTGGAGAGGACAGTGTGAAACAGATTGGTAAGCTCGAGGAAATACTTGTTAGGAAGGAAGATGTGTTGGGCATTTTGAAAAACTTGAGGATAGACAAGTCCCCCGGGCCTGACGGGATATATCCAAGGATTCTATGGGAAGCAAGAGATGAAATTGCAGAGCCGTTGGCAATTATCTTTTCGTCCTCACTGTCAACAGGGGTGGTACCAGGGGATTGGAGAGTGGCGAATGTCGTGCCCCTGTTCAAAAAAGGAACTAGGGATAACCCTGGGAATTACAGGCCAGTTAGTCTTACTTCGGTGGTAGGCAAAGTAATGGAAAGGGTACTGAAGGATAGGATTTCTGAGCATCTGGAAAGACACTGCTTGATTAGGGATAGTCAGCACGGATTTGTGAGGGGTAGGTCTTGCCTTACAAATCTTATTGAATTCTTTGAGGAGGTGACCAAGCATGTGGATGAAGGTAAAGCAGTGGATGTAGTGTACATGGATTTTAGTAAGGCATTTGATAAAGTTCCCCATGGTAGGCTTCTGCACAAAGTAAGGAGGCATGGGATAGTGGGAAATTTGGCCAGTTGGATAACGAACTGGCTAACCGATAGAAGTCAGAGAGTGGTGGTGGATGGCAAATATTCAGCCTGGATCCCAGTTACCAGTGGTGTACCGCAGGGATCAGTTCTGGGTCCTCTGCTGTTTGTGATTTTCATTAATGACTTGGATGAGGGAGTTGAAGGGTGGGTCAGTAAATTTGCAGACGATACGAAGATTGGTGGAGTTGTGGATAGTAAGGAGGGCTGTTGTCGGCTGCAAAGAGACATAGATAGGATGCAGAGCTGGGCTGAGAAGTGGCAGATGGAGTTTAACCCTGAAAAGTGTGAGGTTGTCCATTTTGGAAGGACAAATATGAATGCGGAATACAGGGTTAACGGTAGAGTTCTTGGCATTGTGGAGGAGCAGAGAGACCTTGGGGTCTATGTTCATACATCTTTGAAAGTTGCCACTCAAGTGGATAGAGCTGTGAAGAAGGCCTATGGTGTGCTCGCGTTCATTAACAGAGGGATTGAATTTAAGAGCCATGAGGTAATGATGCAGCTGTACAAAACCTTGGTAAGGCCACATTTGGAGTACTGTGTACAGTTCTGGTCGCCTCATTTTAGGAAGGATGTGGAAGCTCTGGAAAAGGTGCAAAGAAGATTTACCAGGATGTTGCCTGGAATGGAGAGTAGGTCTTACGAGGAAAGGTTGAGGGTGCTAGGCCTTTTCTCATTAGAGCGGAGAAGGATGAGGGGCGACTTGATAGAGGTTTATAAGATGATCAGGGGAATAGATAGAGTAGACAGTCAGAGACTTTTTCCCCAGGTGGAACACACCATTACAAGGGGACATAAATTTAAGGTGAAAGGTGGAAGATATAGGAGGGATATCAGAGGTAGGTTCTTTACCCAGAGAGTAGTGGGGGCATGGAATGCACTGCCTGTGGAAGTAGTTGAGTCGGAAACATTAGGGACCTTCAAGCAGCTGTTGGATAGGTACATGGATTACGGGAAAATGATATAGTGTAGATTTATTTGTTCTTAAGGGCAGCACGGTAGCATTGTGGATAGCACAATTGCTTCACAGATCCATGGTCCCAGGTTCGATTCCAGCTTGGGTCATTGTCTGTGCGGAGTCTGCACGTCCTCCCCGTGTCTGCGTGGGTTTCCTCCAGGTGCTCCGGTTTCCTCCCACAGTCCAAAGATGTGCGGGTTAGGTGAATTGGCCAATGATAAATTGCCCTTAATGTCCAAATTGCCCTTGGTGGTGGGTGGAGGTGTTGAGTTTGGGTAGGGTGCTCTTTCCAAGAGCTGGTGCAGACTCAAGGGGCCGAATGGCCTCCTTCTGCACTGTAAATTCAATGATAATCTATGATTAATCTAGGACAAAGGTTCGGCACAACATCGTGGGCCGAAGGGCCTGTTCTGTGCTGTATTTTCTATGTTCTATGTTCTATGTTCAATGGGGTTTCCCATTGTGGGCAGTCCCACCCCATCGGGAAATCCTGGGGTGTCGGAGCACTGCCGGTGCAAAGGAGAATCCCGACAGTGTGGAATCCAAACCAAGTAATCTCCATCTCTGATTCTAACCCCTAGCTCCTTCCTGTTCATCATTGTTACTCCCTTTTACTTGAATGTGACCTAACCTTCCTGTGCATCCTGAGCTTTTGTTTTCTTTGAAGTCAAATTACATTGATAAGAAAAAGGGCTGATACTGGAAACACTGAGCAGATCAGGCATCATCTGTGGAGAGAGAAATAAATGAATGTTTCAGGTTGATGCCGTTTCATCAGAACTTTGTTTTTTTAATTAATGCCACTTAGTAATTATTTCCATGGAAAAATAGTGCCAGAAACTAAACAACAGATAATTCTAGAAAAGAGAAGGCCCAGGAAGATTGAAGTCAAAGGAACAGGAATTTGAACAAGGTACTGTTCATTGAAATTAAAGACAAAGCTGAGGAGTGCAGACCTCATGAAGTTGGCTACCGTATCTGAAGTAATCCGAAGGTTTGTTACCTGAATATAGCCTGTGAAGCAGTAATGTTCCATTGGCATGGCTGAATAGCTGAGAGATTGTATGGAAATTTGAATGCACATAGCAATTCAAGACAGAGGAATACTGAAAGGAGAGTTGGAGCGGGAGGTGGAGGAGGTTGGGCAGAATAGAAGGTCAAGGATAGGTCAGAGCTAGGGAGAGTTTGATGTCATGGTCACAAGACAAAGGGAGAGCTAATGGTGACATTAAGGACTAAATAAGTGCTGATAGTGGCATAAGTGTAAGATAGCAGAATGTGTTAATAGGAGACCAAAGGTCAATGCTCAATGAAAGCAAAACTGAAGGACAAGTGACAGATGACCATTGCATCTGAGACCGCTGAGCTGTAATGTATTTGACATATCTGGAGTCAAACAAGTCACACAATTATGAATATTCAAACCCACTTAGGTGTGTGAGTGCCACTGATTGCTGTCAAGATACAACCCCTGACGACCAAAATTAATGTTTGCCATGGTGTGCCTGTATTATTGGCTGACTGGACAAGCAGCTACTTTTTAAAAAAGTATCTTATTCAAATTTTGACATTTTTTACATTTAACACTGATAACACTACTATTCGAAATAAACCCAACATCCACCTCTCTCACCCCCCCCCCCCCCCCCCCCCCCCCATCCCCTCACCCGTTGATGGTAACCAGCTTGAAGGATTTCTACCATTCGGTTACCAGCAGCACTCTGCGATTACTGGAACTCAGTAGAAATTTAAGTTAAAACTTCTCAGATGCCAATAGGAATTTTTTATTTGTCTTCTATTGATTACAATTTGAAAGTCATTTAAAAGGCAATTCGTAGACAATTTGAAGCTTTCAAAGAATCACAGACATTATCTTCTTGCTTAGGCAAACAGCTCGACAATAACTTTTAAAAGTCAAAGTCTGAAAATGAAATATGAAAAAGAGAGAGAGAGCTAATCTTCAACTTCAAACCAACAAAACAAAAACTAACAAACTACCCACGAAAACCTACCCTATCAATCTACCTAAACCTAATCTACAACTAAAACTCCAAACTAAAAACTCAAACTAAACTCAAAATGGCGGGCCGAAACTTCTTTAGTTATACCCTTTCATATCTGTCTTAAATCATCTAATCACACCCCAATATAATCCTAATTGGTTTGAGTTAGACTCAAACACATTTGATTTGCCGGCAAGCCGTCCACCTTCAATATGTAACATTACTTCTAATTGTTGCGTATCTGCATACTTGTGTATGTTAAGGAATGCGATATTCTGCTTTATCTTTACCAGCGAAAAACTGGTTTTATGCTGGCTTGGCTATTGTAACAATGGAGACTTCATGTAATCTCTTCATGCAATGCTGGACAATGATTTGCAAAATGTAAATTATTATGTTTTGAGAAAGTTGGAATCAAATATATATTTGATTCGGTGTTATATAAACTGTCCATTAAAATGTTTCAGCCTTATAAGTTCTGGAATGTGGTTCACGCTGTAATCACTAATGGCCCGAAAAGAGAACAATAGAGCCTTTAAGTTATTGGACTCTTGTCACCTCGTTGCCATGGAATTCAGCCCTTGTCCTTGGAGAAATGTAGTTGAAAGTGTTTGTTTTATCACACTTCGGTGTTACTTTAAAACTATGTAAAATGAAAATGAATTTGCAGATTATGTGTCTCTTCAATCCTTAATTTAAAACTGGGGCTTAATATTTATGCTTAAACAGCTAGGCCCAATCTTAAACACCTATATTAGGGTGTATTAGAAATACCTGGCTTCTACACAGTTCCCCAAAATGGAGTATAAACAAAACCCATCTTTTATTGTACAAACCCTTACTCAACCCACTTAAAGCGAATTTCACCACTTTCTATGTGCAAGAACTCCACTAAATCCTCCAGCCACACCGAGGCACTGGGTGGAGGAGCTGACCTCCACTCGAACAGAACCCGCTTGTGAGTGATCAACGAGGCGAAAGCTAAAACATCTGCCAGGCTCCCTTCTGCAGCTCTGGCACGACTGACACCCCTAAAAGAGCCCTCAGAGGATTGAGCTCTTAATCCACATGCACGATCACCGACATGGTGCTGAAGAACGATGTCCAAAAACTTTAGGCAGGACGAGAACATGTGTAGGTGATTGGCCCCTCCTCCAACACCATCCCCAGCTCCTGCTCTCACATAGCCTCACTTACTCTCCCATAGATTTCCGAGATGACCCCCTCCCCGCCAACCCCATCACTGACAACACACCCTCCTGCAACGAGGAGGGCGGTGCCACCAGAAAGGTTGGATAAACTTTTTTCGCAAAATCCTGCACCTGCATGTCCCTGAAACCCTCGCCACACGGGACCCCAAACCTCTCCCCCAACTCCTCCAAACTTGCAAACCGCCCCTTCCAAAATGAAGTCCTTCATCTCCATCAGCCTCGCCCCTTCCATCCCCGAAATTTCACATCCATCCCTTTGTGACTCAAACCTGTGGATCCCTCGGATCGGCTTCAACTTCGAACTCGCCCTTAACCTATTGTGCTGCCAAAATTGCCTCCATATTTTTAGCGTGGCCACCACCACAGGACTCCCGGAAAACTTTCCTGGGGCAAACTGGAGCAGTGGCGTTGCCAGCATCACTACCCCGACCAACCTTACAAGAGCCTGCCTCCATCCTCACCAACAACTCCTCCGTCTCCCTGCTCCAATCCTGCACCATCTCCACGTTCACCACCCCAATTATCAGTAGAACATGTTCAGAAGGGCCAAGCTCCCTGACCTGTCCACTCTCTCTGAAGTACTGTCCTCCTAATCCTTGGCTCTTTACCTGCCTGCATAAACGACAAAATTAACCTATGCAACCCATAAGAAACGATTTTGGTAAAAGACTGGTAAGCACTGAAATAAAAATAAGAAACGCGGCAAAATGTTCATGCATCCGATCTACCAAGGGTAAGGAAGACTGCCCCACCTCAATAGATGTGCCATTACCCTGCCCACCAGACTTGTAAAGTTCTACTTATGGATCCGGGCTGAATCCGAGCCACCTGCCCTCCCAAATGCCTAAAGTGGGTTATTGCCAGTCGAAATGGCAACCTCCCCACCCCAATCCCCGCCCCTGGAGAAGACACCGCAAAACACTCCACTTTTTCCCAAGTTTAATTTTATAATCTGAATAAGCTCCAAATTTCCTAAGCAGTCCCATTTTATCTCCCACTGAAGAGCTGGGGTTGGAGATAGAGAGCAACAAATCATCAGCATACGGGACACCCTATGCTCTGCCCCCCTCTCACTAACCCCCTCCATTTATCTAAGCCACCTCAGCACTATAGCCAGCGCAAACAGAAGCGGGGACATAGGGCACCCCTGCCTCATTCCCCTATGCAATGGAAAGTACCCTGAATTCATCACATCAGTGCGCACCCACACCATCGGATCCTGATACAACAATTTAACCATTGTGACATACTTAGGCCCAATCTCAAACCTTTCCAACATCAGAACCAAATAACTCCACTCCACACGATCAATCGCCTTCTCTGCATCCAGCGCCACCTCCACCTCCCTCCTTTCTGCTGGAGAAAGCACTACATTCAACAGATGCGGCACATTCAACGACGACTGTTTGCCCCTTTATGTACCCTGATCTGATCCTCCCCAATCACCTACAGGAGGTACTCCTCCAGCCTAAGCGCCGATATATTGTTTTTCCAATTAAGGGGCAATTTTAGCGTGACAAATCCACTTACCTTGCACATCTTTAGGTTATGGGGGTGAGACCCATGCAGACAAGGGGAGAATGTGCAAACTTCACATGGACAGTGACCTGGGGCTGGGATCGGTGGCGTGAGGAGGCATTGCTAACCAATGCGCCACTTGCCACCTGTTCGCCAATATCTTAGCATCCACATTCAACAAGGGTATAGGCCGATACATCCCCACATTCCACTGGGTTTTTGTCCTTCTTAAGCTAACAGTGAAATGGATGCCTGCCCCATTGACTCTGCAGTGCTCCTTAGCCACCGCATCCTCAAAACATCTCCACCAATACCGGTGTCAACTTGTGCATGAACTTTTTATAAAACTACCGGGAGCCCCATCCGGCACCGGTGCCCTTACCGGTCTGCATTTTTCCTATTGCTACTCGCGCTTCTTCCACCTCCACTCGCTCCTCCAACCCTACACTCTCATCCCTCCTACTTCGGGACACTCCAATCCCCACAAAAAACTCCCTCATGTCCGACTCAGCCTCTGGAGGCTCAGACTTATATAAATTTTTATAGTACTCCTCAAATGCCTTGTTCATCTGCTCTGGTGACACCACCAGCTCCCCTGGGACCTGAACAGTCTCTCTTGCAGCCGCCTGCCGGGGAGCTGGCCAGAAAAACAACAGGCTGGGCTTTCGCCCATACTCATACAGGGCCCCCCACCCCTGCCTCAACTGCCGAACCGTCTTTCTCGTGGCCAGAAAGTCAAACCTCGCCTGTAACTCCCTCTTCCTCACCAGAAGATCTGGAGTTGGATCCTCCACATACCATCCATCCACCTCCAACATTTCCTCTACCAACCACTGCCGCTCCTCTCCTGCCTCTCTGTCCACCTGCATATCCAAATTTGGTATGGCAACCAACATCTTCTTCATAAATCCCACGTTGTCCCAATTTGTGGCATATATGCTAACCAACCACCAACCACCCCTCCAAAGCACCAGTTACTAGAACAAACTTTTCCCCCTGATCAGCCCCCACCTTCTCCATCTGGAATCTCACCTTTGAACCCACTTCAGGGCTGCACGGTAGCACAGTGGTTAGCACTGTTGCTTCACAGCGCTAGGGTCCCAGGATCGATTCCCGGCTTGGGTCACTGTCTGTGCGGAGTCTGCACATTCTCCCTGTGTCTGCGTGGGTTTCCTCCGGTTGCTCCGGTTTCTTCCCACAAGTCCCGAAAGACGTGCTGTTAGGTAATTTGGACATTCTGAATTCTCCTTCCATGTACCTGTACAGGCGCCAAAATGTGGCGACTAGGGGATTTTCACAGTAACTTCATTGCAGTGTTAATGTAAGCGTACTTGTCACAATAAAGATTATTATTATAAAATCGGGATCCTTGGGCCCTACTATCAAAGCCCAAGTGGAACACCTGACGCATCCAGGTAACCTCACCTGGCCCTTCACTCTCAGGTGGGTTTCTTGCAATAGCACCACATCAGCTCTCCAAGCTCTTCAAATGCAAGAAAACTCTTGTTTGCTTCACTGGTCCCCCCCAGTCCTCACACGTTCCACATCAAACCCCGGATCACGGGTCTCTCACTGCCCCCATCCCTCCAATCAGTCATAACCGCTACTCCTGGTCCTGCCCAAGAGGCGGGACCCAGCCCTACCTCTAGGGAGGCACGGTAGCATAGTGATTAGCACTGTTACTTCACAGCGCCAGGGACCCGGGTTCGATTCTCAGCTTGGGTCACTGTCTCTGTGGGTTCTGAACGTTCTCCCCGTGTCTATGTGGGTTTCTCCGGGTGCTCCAGTTTCCTCCCACAAGTCCCAAAAGATGAGCTTGTTAGGTGAATTGGACATTCTGAATTTTCCCTCAGTATACCCAAACAGGCACTCGAGTGTGGCGACTAGGGGATTTTTACAGTAACTTCATTGCAGTGTTAATGTAAGCCTACTTTTGATACTAATAAAGATTGTAGATGATAGATTACTTTAGTCACCGTCAGCCCTCTACTCCTTCCCCCTTCCCAGAAACCCCCCCAGCCACATCCTCTCAAAACCACCTTGCCCAGTGTTATCCCCATCCCCCCATCACTCACACCTGTCCATACAGGTTTCAATGATCATGGCACCAACACCGCCCCCCCCCCCCCCCACCACACCTCCTTCCCGTTCAATAGACAACTCACATTTGCTGGCGAGGTGGCCGCTGCCAGACACTCGTCCCCCACATAGAAAAAACACATCAAGGCCCTCTCTTACCCAAACCTTCCAAACAGCCAACAGTTATCTTTCAAACTGGAAGCAAATCCCAACCAATCACTACAAAGCCCCAAACCATGCCTTCTCAAATACAACATAAGCAGAGAGAAGAAAAAAGCGAAAGAAGAAGAAAAGAAACAATAGAAAGAAAATTAACACCACCAAAGTCCAAACTTATTTCCGTCCCAATCCTTCAGCTTTCACAAACACCTCCACTGCTTCCGCTGTCTCAAAGTAGAAGTCCATGGAGTTGTGTGTGACCCTCAATTTTGCCGGGTAGACTGCCCTAAATCACACTTTGCAGTGTTAATGTAAGCCTACTTGTGACACTAATCTAGATTATAGGTTATTATCATAGAATTCATAGAATTTACAGTGCAGAAGGATGTCATTTAGCCCATCGAGTCTGCACCGGCTCTTGGAAAGAGCACCCTACCCAAGGTCAATACCTCCACCCTATCCCCATAACCCAATAACCCCACCCAACACTAAGGGCAATTTTGGACACTAAGGGCAATTTATCATGGCCAATCCACCTAACCTGCACATCTTTGGACTGTGGGAGGAAACCGGAGCACCCGGAGGAAACCTACGCAGCCTTCTCGCCAGCTCCGCCGTGAGATCCTGGTATATCTGAATACCAATGCCTCTCCACCTTACCTCTCGATTCAGCTTCGCCCATCTCAGCACCTTTTCCTTCACCTGATAGCTGTGGAAGCATGCTATCACAGCTCTTGGTGGCGCATTCGCCTTTGGTTTTGGCCAGAGTGATCGATGAGCCCTGTCCAATTCGTAGAGGGATGGGGTCTCCTCCTCCCCCATCAACTTGGTGAACATCTCTGCAAAATATTCCATCAGCCTCCTTCCCTCCAGCCCCTCAGGCAGTCCCACAATCCTTAGATTCTGCCTTTGTGACCTGTTCTCCAGGTCCTCCACTTCGGCTCTCAGCCCTTTGATATACTCCATCACCCTCTGCAGCTGTTCTCCCATTGAGGTTATCTGGTCTCTGTGCTACGACAATGCCTTCTCCACTTCCTTCTCCATCTCTCCTTGCTCTCGCAACTCCATTGATGTCCTTGACAAAGTCTCCTCCTTCGGGGCAAGTGTCTCATCCATCCATTCTTTGAGCACTCATTTCTCTTGCAATACTTCTCAATGTACTTGGAAAACAACCGTGCAAACGCCCCCGCTACCACTTCAGCCAGCTTAACCACCGTAGTGGATGTGGCCCCACTCAAGAAACTTGCACATGCCAATTTTCCTCCCTCTGGACTCCCCACCGAACTCTCCGGCAGACCTTCGCTCGCCCACTTTTCCCCTGATTCTTTTTCTGGATTTTGGGCATTCTTTGATTGTCTTAGACTTTCCCACAAATAATCAGACCAATTTCTCCCCAAAAACTGGATGCGATGGGTCAAAAACCAAGCTCTACCAATGTGTGCCCTCCACCTACATGTTGCTACCGGAAGTCACCTGGACAAGCAACTATATTCCTTTGGAGAGTTGGAAATGGCACACTGCCTGACGAGAGTGTTCCTAATGTTTTGGTGTGTGCTGAAGTGCATATTTGTAAGTGACCCCCCCATAGGCCAGTTCAACGCAAGGCCTTATAGTGAAGCTTTGGACAATGCCTGTGCCTGAAGTGCAGAATGCAGTAGATTGGACAAGGCTGTGGCCATTAATACATGTGGTGTGTGGCAAGGTTGTGTGGTGTGTTGCCAAAGCAGAATGCGAAGTAAGAACTGGGCATTGATGTTGTGGCCAGGACAAGAGTCAGTGGACTTTAAGAGGCAGTTTCAGATGATGAATGGACAAAGAGTGGTCCTTAAGTGACAAATGCTAACTGTCTTGTCTCTCTGATACTGCAGTGAGGGGAACTACAAAATATGGAGCCTAATAATATCTTGTCATTCTTCTCACTTATAGGCAGGAGAGAAGAGGAAGAAGTCAATGGAGGCATCTGGTTCACTAAATGCAGGAGCAGAATCATGATGAGGAAAGGATGGCAGGCTCTGCTCCGCACACACAGAGGATGAACCCCAGAGAGGCAACATGCTAGAACCAGGGTTACAGACGGCGCTTAACATACCTGCAGATGTCCAAGAACAAAGTGTTGATGAAGAATATGCATGTCCAGGGAACTGATTGGTCACAACTGCCACTTTCTGCAAGATTTGGCACCATGGGGCTTGGAATCATAGAATTGTAGAATCCCTAGAGTGTGGAAGGAGGCCATTCGGCCCATCGAGTCGGCGCTGACCCTTGGAAAGAGCACTCTACCTCGGCCCATCCACACACTCTATCCATTACCCCACCTTACGGTGTTGGCACTAAGTGACAATTTAGCATGGCCAATCCACCTAACCTGCACAGCTTTTGACTATGGGAGGAAACCGGAGCACCGGAGGAAACCGCAGACATGGGGAGAACGTGCAAACTCCACACAGACAGTCACCTGAGACCGGAATTGAACCCGAGTCCCTGGCGCTGTGAGACAGCAGTGCTAACCACTGTGCTACCCAAACTCATGACTTCTGGTTTCACTTCCAAGTTTAAAAATGGCAAAACCTAGGGTAATTTAGCACCAACATATTGACCTGCAATAATGTGCTTTCTATCCACACAAGTGGGATTTGTTTATAGAAAATTGACACTTTGCATTGAGTGAAAAGTATTTTCTCAACTTGAATTGAAACCAGCATGCTTACAAATGCATACAATTGGGGAGCAAAGTACTGCAGATGCTGGAAATCTGAAATATAAACAGACAATAGAGTCAAAATGCTTCAGATCCACTATCTGCGTTAGTTCTAACAAATGGTCACTGACCTCGGTTTGGTGGGCATCCATTGCTAGTGTCACGGGAAGTTACTGCGGCGATCAATTTTTACACCATTGGCTCCTTCCAGAGCTACACAAGTGACCTCTGTGAGATTTTGTAAACCACTGCACACTGTCTGTGTGGAGTTTGTACGTTCTCCCTGTGTCTGTGTGGATTTCATCCGGGTGCTCCGGTTCCTCCCACAGTCCAAAGATGTACGGAGTAGGTATATTGGCCATGCCATGTTGCTCCTTAGTGTCCAATGATGTGAAGATTAAGTTATGGGGTTGCAGGGATAGAATGGGTCATGGAATGGTGCAGACTCGATGGACCAAATGCCCTCCTTCTGCATTGTAGGGATTCTATTCTATGAAGTGCATCCAGGAGGTGACGGACACAATCGTCACTTCCACTGTGATCAGGCAAGCCAGGAAGCAAGGGCAGTGGGCTTTACACAGATCTCTGGATTCCTGCATGTGCAGGATACCATGGACTGCACTCACATGGCATTCAGAGCTCCCTGGCATCAAGCTATGAACAATGAAAAGCGCAAGGGCTTCCACTTGCTACATGTTCAGTTGGTTTGTGACCACACCAAATGCTTTGTACATGTGTGTTCACTTTCAAGGGAGTGCACTACTACATTCTGTGCTGCTCTCAGATCCCTGGCATGTTTTCGGGTCCACAGTGGCTGCAGGGTTGGTTCCTCATGCGCAAGGACTACACACTGAAGAGGTGCTAATGATGCCTATGCAGAGGCTACAGTGTGCAGCTGAGACAAGATACAATCGTACTCATGCTGCAACTGGCATTTTGGTGGAACCATCCGTAGGTATACTGAAGATGATGTTCTAGTACATGTACAGTAGGTTGTCTGATGTGCCCTACACAACTTGCCATTGCGATGGGGGAAGAAGCTGCTTGAGGAGGAGAAGCTGCATATTTCCTCTGATGAGGAGGATATCGAAGGGGATGAAGCTGAGGAGGTCCTCAAGAGAGGGCTTGTAAGCCATGAGGCAGTTACGATATCCAGATGAGGCAGTCAAGTTGATTGCCACAAGATTCATGAAGGGTGATGGGGAGATACAGTAAGGACATCCTTTTATCTTCATATGGCTTCTGTGAGCGTTGCACCCCCATCTGACTGATGGCAGCACCCTCCCTCTGGTGGGGTAAGGCTACTCTTATGGGGGGTGGTGATTGCCTGTAGTTCCTACATTCCAGGAGGATGACAACAACTAACAGCATGGATCCTCACAGAGTTTCTATGAGTGTCTTACTCCTGCCTGGCTGATGACAGGTTGCTTAGTCTCAATAACTAAGGTTATATCACGGCAAAGAGGAAAATGTTGCCTCTCCTGATCCTCCGGCATTCTTTGTGGACAAAGTCATGAATGAGATGTGTGAGCCCTGTACATTGTGGGAATATCTCATTCCTTATGAGATACAAGCATGACTTGTGTTCAGTCACTGTGAGCAGACACCATCATTAAGCTGGGAACTTTGCACAAAGCACACTGAAGCCCTGAACTGGTCACCTTGTCTTTTTCTTGTACAGGAATCAAGTTTTCCTATTCAAGAATTACAGGAATACAGCTCATCAGAACAAGGAGTCACATAAAAAGTACAATTAGTTGAGTTTATTTACAGACGTGAACGTTATACTAAAGTAGGGTGGCGCGTGGCACAGTGTTTAGCACTGCTGTCACACAACATCAGGAACTCGGGTTCAATTCCGAACTTGGGTGACTGTGGAGTTTGCACTTTCTCCCCGTGTCTGTGTGGGTTTTATAGATCATAGAATTTACAGTGCAGAAGGAAGCCATTCGGCCCATCGGGTATGCACCGGCTCTTGGAAAGAGCACCCTACCCAAGCCCACACCTCCACCCTATCCCCATAACCTAGTAACCCCACCCAACACTAAGGGCAATTTTGGACACTAAGGGCAATTTTGCACGGGCAATCCACCTAGCCTGCATATCTTTGTACTATGGGAGGAAACTGGAGCACCCGGAGGAAACCCACGCACACACGAGGAGAACGTGCAGACTCCGCACAGACTGTGACCCGAGCCGGGAATCGAACGTGGGACCCTGGAGCTGTGAAGCAATTGTGCTAACCACTATGCTACCGTGCTGCCCTAAGGTGCTCTTGGTGCCCCAGTTTCCTCCCACGGTCCACAGATATGTAGTTTAACTAGATTGGCCATGATAAAATTATCCCTTAGTGTACAGGGATGTGCAGGTTGGGTGGGGTTGCAGGGATGGGGTGGGGAATGGGCCTATGCGGGGTGCTCTTTCAAAGGGTCAGTGCAGTCTCCAAGGGCCAAATGACCTCCTTCTGCACTGCATGGATTTTATGCTCCCCAAGAGACCCACAGAGACGACCGAATAGATCTCCCCATGGAATACAAGCTCCCTCGCTGAGGGGTGGAGGTCTAACAGCGGGGCTAGTTAAAACGGACCGATAAAAGCCGGCCAGGTGACTTCCGGGTGCGGCGATGACCAGCTAAGTCGCACGTTTCGGCAGCTCCCGGTGGAACGGACTTTTGGGCTCTTAATAGGAGCCCCATCGACAATTTTAACGGCAAATAACATTGTGCGGTAATCCAGAAGGGAATCCCGCCTGGACACGGATGGAAAAAAGAGAGGAAAGTAGCCGGATTGCAGTGGATCCTCAAGAGCAGCGGCCAAGAAGGCAGGCACAAAGCAAGATGGCGTCGGAAGGAGGCAGTTTAATATGGGGCCCTGACCAACAAGAGTTCCTGCGGCGTTGCGTAGATGAACTCAAAAAGGAGATGAAGAAGGAGCTGTTGGCCCCGATATTACAAGCGATTGAGGGGCTAAAGGAGGAGCAAAAGACCCAGAAACAGGAGCTTCGGGTCGTGAAGGCAAAGGCTGCTGAGAATGAGGACGACATACAGGGCCTGGTGGTGAAAACGGAGATCCACGAGGCACAACACAAAAGATGTGTGGAAAGGCTGGAGGTGCTGGAGAACAATGCGAGGAGGAAGAACTTAAGGATTCTTGGTCTTCCCGAAGGTGCAGAAGGGGCGGACGTTGGGGCATATGTGAGCATGATGCTGCATTCGTTAATGGGATCGGAGGCCCCGACGGGTCCGCTGGAGGTGGAGGGAGCCTATCGGGTTATGGCGCGAAGACCGAGGGCTGGAGAAATTCCTCGAGCAATAGTTGTGAGATTTCTCCGATACAAGGACAGAGAGATGGTCCTCAGATGGGCCAAGAAAACTCGGAACAGTAGGTGGGAGAATGCGGTGATCCGCGTGTATCAAGATTGGAGTGCGGAGGTGGCGAGAAGGAGGGCGAGTTTTAATCGGACCAAGGCGGTGTTGCATAAAAGGAAGGTCAAATTCGGAATGTTGCAACCGGCAAGACTGTGGGTCACACATCTAGGGAAACACCACTATTTCGAAACGGCAGACGAGGAGTGGACATTTATTGTCGAGGAGAAGCTGGAGTGAGCGGGCCAGAAAAAGAATGTTTGGGACAAAAGTGGGGGGGTGAATTTGTGGGATGAAGGGGGGAAATGGAGGAAGAGAAGACTTCCCAGATTGTTAAACCTGCGACCCTGTAACTTCTCTCTCTTCCCCATGTCGTGGGGGAGGGGGTGAGGGAGGACGAGGAACTGAGGGCGCCGGCCATTGGGGGCGGGGCCAAAAGGGGAAGCGCGGGCTTTGTTCCTGCGTTATGGTAATCATGGCAGGAACAGGGAAGCAGGAAGGAGGGGGCCTCGCACAGTGTGAGCCGAGGTCACGGGGGAAGCCGAGGTCGGCCAGAGTTTACTGACTTCTGGGAGCAACATGGGGGGTGCAATTACGCTAGCTTGGGATCTAGCGCGGGGGGGGGGGGTTAACTGGGTTGCTGCTGCTGGGGAGAAGGGGGAGCTGGTATGGGAGGGGGGGGGTCGGGGCGGGGGGGGTGCCGCCTGGGGGGGATACAGCTACGTGGGAACCGGGTGAGGAGCTGGATTAGAACATAGAACATAGAACAATACAGCGCAGTACAGGCCCTTCGTCCCACGATGTTGCACCAAAACAAAAGCCATCTAACCTACACTATGCCATTATCATCCATATGTTTATCCAATAAACTTTTAAATGCCCTCAATGTTGGCGAGTTCACTACTGTAGCAGGTAGGGCATTCCACGGCCTCACTACTCTTTGCATAAAGAACCTACCTCTGACCTCTGTCCTATATCTATTACCCCTCAGTTTAAAGTTATGTCCCCTCGTGCCAGCCATTTCCATCCGCGGGAGAAGGCTCTCACTGTCTACCCTATCCAACCCCCTGATCATTTTGTATGCCTCTATTAAGTCTCCTCTTAACCTTCTTCTCTCCAACAAAAACAACCTCAAGTCCATCAGCCTTTCCTCATAAAATTTTCCCTCCATACCAGGCAACATCCTGGTAAATCTCCTCTGCACCCGCTCCAAAGCCTCCACGTCCTTCCTATAATGCGGTGACCAGAACTGTACGCAATACTCCAAATGCGGCCGTACCAGAGTTCTGTACAGCTGCAACATGACCTCCCGACTCCGGAACTCAATCCCTCTACCAATAAAGGCCAACACTCCATAGGCCTTCTTCACAACCCTATCAACCCGGGTGGCAACTTTCAGGGATCTATGTACATGGACACCTAGATCCCTCTGCTCATCCACACTTTCAAGAACTTTACCATTAGCCAAATATTCCGCATTCCTGTTATTCCTTCCAAAGTGAATCACCTCACACTTCTCTACATTAAACTCCATTTGCCACCTCTCAGCCCAGCTCTGCAGCTTATCTATATCCCTCTGTAACCTGCTACATCCTTCCACACTATCGACAACACCACCGACTTTAGTATCGTCTGCAAATTTACTCACCCACCCTTCTGCGCCTTCCTCTAGGTCATTGATAAAAATGACAAACAGCAACGGCCCCAGAACAGATCCTTGTGGTACTCCACTTGTGACTGTACTCCATTCTGAACATTTCCCATCAACCACCACCCTCTGTCTTCTTTCAGCTAGCCAATTTCTGATCCACATCTCTAAATCACCCTCAATCCCCAGCCTCCGTATTTTCTGCAATAGCCTACCGTGGGGAACCTTATCAAACGCTTTGCTGAAATCCATATACACCACATCAACTACTCTACCCTCATCTACCTGTTCAGTCACCTTCTCAAAGAACTCAATAAGGTTTGTGAGGCATGACCTACCCTTCACAAAGCCATGCTGACTATCCCTGATCATATTATTCCTATCTAGATGATTATAAATCTTGTCTCTTATAATCCCCTCCAAGACTTTACCCACTACAGACGTGAGGCTCACCGGTCTCTAGTTGCCGGGGTTGTCTCTGCTCCCCTTTTTGAACAAAGGGACCACATTTGCTGTCCTCCAGTCCTCTGGCACTATTCCTGTAGCCAATGATGACATAAAAATCAAAGCCAAAGGTCCAGCAATCTCGTCCCTGGCCTCCCAGAGAATCCTAGGATAAATCCCATCAGGTCCCGGGGACTTATCAATTTTAAGCCTGTCCAGAATTGCCAACACCTCTTCCCTACGTACCTCAATGCCATCTATTCTATTAGCCTGGGGCTCAGCATTCTCCTCCACAACATTATCTTTTTCCTGAGTGAATACTGACGAAAAATATTCATTTAGTATCTCGCCTATCTCTTCAGACTCCACACACAATTTCCCATCCCTGTCCTTGAATGGTCCTACTCTTTCCCTAGTCATTCGCTTATTCCTGACATACCTATAGAAAGCTTTTGGGTTTTCCTTGATCCTTCCTGCCTTGAAAAAGGAAATGGCTAGTCGTCAGGGGGGGTGGGGGGTGGGTAAAGAGCCCCCCAACCCGGTTGATCACGTGGAATGTGAGAGGGCTGAACGGGCCGATTAAGAGGGCACGGGTACTCGCACACCTAAAGAAACTTAAGGCAGATGTGGTTATGCTTCAGGAAACGCATCTGAAGCTGACAGACCAGGTTAGACTTCGCAAAGGATGGGTGGGGCAGGTGTTTCATTCGGGGCTAGATGCAAAAAACAGGGGGGTGGCCATACTAGTGGGGAAGCGGGTAATGTTTGAGGCAAAGACTATAGTGGCGGATAGTGGGGGCAGATACGTGATGGTGAGTGGCAAACTGCAAGGGGAGGCGGTGGTATTAGTGAACGTGTATGCCCCGAACTGGGATGATGCCTATTTTATGAGGCGTATGTTAGGACGAATCCCGGACCTAGAAGTGGGGAAGTTGGTAATGGGTGGAGACTTTAATACGGTGCTGGACCCAGGGCTGGACAGATCGAGGTCCAGGACCGGAAGGAGGCCGGCTGTGCTAGGGTGCTTAAGGATTTTATGGTGCAGATGGGAGGAGTAGATCCCTGGAGATTTAGTAGACCTAGGAGTAAGGAGTTTTCGTTTTTCTCCTATGTACACAAAGTATTTTCACGAATAGATTTTTTTGTTTTGGGAAGGGCACTGATCCCAAAGGTGACGGGGACGGAGTACACGGCTATAGCCATCTCGGATCATGCTCCACACTGGGTGGACCTGGAGATAGGGGAAGAAAAACAACAGCTTCCACCCTGGAGAATGGACTTGGGATTATTGGCAGATGAGGGGGTGTGTTTAAGGGTGAGGGGGTGTATTGAAAGGTACTTGGAAATTAATGATAATGGGGAGGTACAGGTGGGAGTGGTCTGGGAGGCACTGAAGGCAGTGGTTAGAGGGGAGCTGATATCTATTAGGGCACATAAAGGAAAGCAGGAGGGTAGGGAAAAGGAGCAGTTGTTGAAAGAACTGCTGAGGGTGGACAGACAATACGCGGAGGCACCGGAGAAGGGACTATACAGGGAAAGGCAAAGGCTACATGTAGAATTTGACTTGTTGACTACGGGTAAGGCAGAGGCACAATGGAGGAAGGCACAGGGTGTACAATATGAATATGGGGAGAAGGCGAGTAGGTTGTTGGCCCACCAACTGAGGAAAAGGGGAGCAGCGAGGGAGATAGGGGGGGCGAGAGATGAGGAGGGAGAGATGGAGCGGGGAGCAGAGAGAGTGAATGGAATGTTCAAGGCATTTTATGAAAGATTATATGAAGCGCAGCCCCCGGACGGGAAGGAGAGAATGATGTGCTTTCTGGATCAGCTGGAATTTCCTAAGGTGGAGGAACAGGAGAGAGAGGGGCTGGGAGCACAGATTGAGACGGAGGAAGTAGTGAAAGGGATTGGAAGCATGCAGGCAGGGAAGGCCCCGGGACCAGACGGATTCCCAGTTGAATTCTATAAGAAATATTTGGACTTGCTGGCCCCGCTACTGATGAGAACCTTTAATGAGGCGAGGGAAAGGGGGCAGCTGCCCCCGACTATGTCAGAGGCAATGATATCGCTCCTCCTAAAGAAGGAAAAAGACCCGCTGCAATGCGGGTCATACAGGCCCATTTCCCTCCTGAATTTGGATGCAAAGATTCTGGCCAAGGTAATGGCAATGAGGATAGAGGATTGTGTCCCGGGGGTGGTCCATGAGGACCAAACTGGGTTTGTGAAGGGGAGACAGCTAAATACAAATATACGGAGGCTGCTAGGGGTAATGATGATGGGGAACCAGAGGGGGAAGCGGAGATAGTGGTGGCGATGGATGCCGAGAAAGCATTTGATAGAGTGGAGTGGGATTATTTGTGGGAGGCGTTGAGGAGATTTGGCTTTGGGGACGGATATATCAGGTGGGTACAGTTGCTGTATAGGGCCCCGATGGCGAGCGTGGTCACGAATGGACGGGGGTCTGACTATTTTCGGCTCCATAGAGGGACGAGGCAGGGATGTCCTCTGTCCCCGTTATTGTTTGCATTGGCGATTGAACCCCTGGCCATGGCACTGAGGGGTTCCAGAAAGTGGAGGGGAGTACTTAGTGGGGGAGAAGAACACCGGGTATCTCTGTATGTGGATGATTTGTTGCTATATGTGGCGGACCCGGCGGAGGGGATGCCAGAGATAATGCGGATACTTGGGGAGTTTGGGGATTTTTCAGGGTATAAACTGAACATGGGGAAAAGTGAGCTATTTGTGGTGCATCCGGGGGAGCAGAGCAGAGAGATAGAGGATTTACCGTTGAGGAAGGTAACAAGGGACTTCCGGTACCTGGGGATCCAGATAGCCAAGAATTGGGGTACATTACATAGGTTTAATTTAACACGGTTGGTGGAACAGATGGAGGAGGATTTCAAGAGATGGGACATGGTGTCCCTGTCATTGGCAGGTAGGGTGCAGGCGGTTAAAATGGTGGTCCTCCCGAGATTTCTTTTTGTGTTCCAGTGCCTCCCGGTGGTGATCACGAAGGCTTTTTTCAAAAGAATTGAGAAGAGCATTATGAGTTTTGTGTGGGCTGGGAAGACCCCGAGAGTGAGGCGGGGATTCTTGCAGCGTAGTAGGGACAGGGGAGGGGGGGGGGGGGGGGGTGGCTGGCACTACCGAGCCTAAGTGAGTACTACTGGGCCGCCAATGTTTCAATGGTGTGTAAGTGGATGGGAGAAGGGGAGGGAGCAGCGTGGAAGAGATTGGAGAGGGCATCCTGCAGGGGGACTAGCCTGCAAGCAATGGTGACGGCGCCGTTGCCGTTCTCACCAAAGAAATACACCACAAGCCCGGTGGTGGTGGCTACATTGAAAATTTGGGGGCAGTGGAGACGGCATAGGGGAGGGACGGGAGCTTCGGTGCGGTCCCCGATAAGAAACAATCATAGGTTCGTTCCGGGGAGAATGGATGGGGGATTTGGAGCATGGCAAAGAGCTGGGGTAGTACAATTAAGAGATCTATTTGTAGATGGGACGTTTGCTAGTCTGGGAGCGCTGACGGAGAAATATGGGTTGCCCCAAGGGAATGCATTTCGGTATATGCAATTGAGGGCTTTTGTGAGGCAACAGGTGAGGGAATTCCCGCAGCTCCCGACGCAGGAAGTGCAGGATAGAGTGATCTCAGAGACATGGGTGGGGGATGGGAAGGTGGCGGACATATACAGGGAGATGAGGGACGAGGGGGAGATCATGGTAGATGAGCTGAAAGGGAAATGGGAAGAAGAACTGGGGGAGGAGATTGAGGAGGGGCTGTGGGCTGATGCCCTACGTAGGGTAAACTCATCGTCCTCGTGTGCCAGGCTAAGCCTGATACAATTTAAGGTGCTACACAGGGCGCATATGACTGGAGCACGGCTTAGTAAATTTTTTTGGGTAGAGGATAGGTGTGCGAGATGCTCGAGAGGCCCAGCGAATCACACCCACATGTTCTGGTCATGCCCGGCACTACAGGGGTTCTGGGTGGGGGTGGCAAAGGTGCTTTTGAAGGTGGTGGGGGTCCGGGTCGAACCAAGCTGGGGGATGGCTATATTTGGGGTTGCAGAAGAGCCGGGAGTGCAGGAGGCGAGAGAGGCTGATCTGTTGGCCTTTACGTCCCTTGTAGCCCGTCGCAGGATATTGTTAATGTGGAAGGAAGCCAAACCCCCGGGGGTGGAGACCTGGATAAACGATATGGCAGGGTTCATAAAGTTAGAACGGATTAAGTTTGTGTTAAGGGGTTCGGCTCAGGGGTTCACCAGGCGGTGGCAACCGTTTGTCGACTACCTCACAGAAAGATAGAGGGAATGGAAAAGAAGTAGATAACAGCAGCAACCCGGGGGGGGGGGGGGGGGGGAGGAATCGGACGGACTCTCAGGGATGTTATTGTATATGTATAGGTATTTGGTATATGTAATTGTATTTTGGATTGTTGGATTGTATTTTTGGAGAGTATTTATTTTGGACAAGGCAGTTGCCATTTAATTTTGTTTTTTGTTTTTGTTTATATATTACTTATTTATCTGTTTAAAACTGGCCACGGTTATTTATATTGCTTTATTGTTGTGTAAAAGAAACACTACGTATTGTTATGTTTGGCCAAAAAACTTGAATAAAATACATTTTTTTTAAAAAGCCGGCCAGGTTGGGAACCAACATCTTTGGATGGTCCCGGCTGGGACTGGATGTGATGCCCGCCGCTTTGTAGCCTCGCATTTACTTACGAATAAACATCTGAGTTTGAATCCTTCCCGGGACTCCTTTGATTATAATAAAATATTTAACACCCATGCCCACGCTGTGTAACTAGATCTTCTCAACTTTTTTATCCCTGCTGCTATGTCTTGGGGAATCCCCAACATTACAATGAAGGTGGAGGCAGCCTTCTGTCTGTCACATCTTGTTGTCTGTGATGACCTTGATGGGTGTCCACTGGATGCCTAAGACCTGGTATGCTTTTGGGGTCCTGCTGTGTGACAATGTCATCCCCCTCAGCCTCTGGAGCTGAAGCGGTCATAGGAAGAGGAGTTTTGGATGGGAAGACACTCCTGAAGTCACCTAAGTGGATGCCCCCCGGATGTGAACTAGCTGGTCTTCCCTTTTGGTGCGTGAGTGCTCCGCCTTCCTTTTTGGGGCAGCTGAAATGAGGTTGAGAAGCCCCGCCATCCACTGGTTAAGGCGCTGATGGATACCAGCAGGTCTTTGTACCATGGAGTGCATGTCCTTTAGCAGTGCACGACAAATCTCTTGGCCCAAGGTCTCCATAGCAGCCACCACCCTAGCTCTGTTGACTTTTTTGCACTGGAGTGTTGGCACAATCATCTCAGACATAAGGTAAACGGCCTCCTCCATGCAGCCTTTCAATCCAAGGATTTCCCTCCTTTGGAGCTCCACACAACTGAGGCATGATTGAGTCCAGAGGCATGCCATCTGACTGGCATGTAGCAGATTTCTGGCCTCCAGCAAACCTCCAATTGCTGGCACCCTGGGAAGTTCCTATCTCTTCCTGTTGTGGATCTGACAGTGTCATGTGCTCACCAGATTGTGACCCTGAGGCTGCTCGAAAAATAGATCCCACCAAGGTATGTGTCCCTGCGCTGATGTGCGTGAACTCTGTGACAATTCTTCCACTTTGGGCTCTGTGAATTCAATGTCTTCCATGGCCAGGTGGATGGCTGTCCCCTCACAGTCCGTGAGGACCTCCAGCTCTGGCATCCCTCCACCCATCTGAGATCTTTTCCTCTTGTTGTGAGCCAGTTTGTCCTGCATGAAGACAGATAGAGTGTAAGCAGGACATGTGCCAGGACAGATGATGCCCAGCATAAGTGGAGGGTGAGTGGGACCAGTGAGGTGATGAGGACACGACCCACAGGGGAGATGAAAATGTGTGTGGGATAGCAAGTTGTGATTTCCCTTCAGCAGGTATTACCTCAGATCCCTGTGGATGTGGAATGGAATCTGTGAGTATGTGAGTTGAGAATGATGAGAAATTATATTTTTTTAATTAATTAAAAAAAAAAAATTTTGAGTACCCAATTCATTCTTTCCAATTAAGGGGCAATTTAGTTTGGCCCATCCACCTTCCCTGCACATCTTTGGGTTGTGGGCGCGAAACCCATGCAAGCACGGGGAGAATGTGCAAACTCCACACGGACAGTGACCCAGGGCCGGGATCGAACCTAGGACCTCGGCGCTGTGAGGCAGAAGTGCTCACCACTGCACCACCGTGCTGCCCAGAGTGATGAGAAAATAACTTATACTGGCAGAATGGAGATCATTCATCCTCTTGTGTCACTGGATGACTGTCCTCTTGAACAAGGTGTTAGTGCTGACCGCCACTGTCAACGCCTCCCATGCTGGATTGGTGATCCTACATGCAGATCTTCATCCATTGTGCGGGTATATTACATTGCAATGGGCCCCCACTGTGCCCAGCAGGCGCTCCAGGGAGGTGTTGGTGAATTTCGGGGCTATATGCTTCTTAGCTTTTGTAGCCATGGCTTTCCAGTGGCAAATGTGCTAGCTGTGAGCTGATGCGACCTTTAATTGTGGCGCCTTCATCATTAAAGTGTTGAGGTGAAGTCCAGATGGGTGAATCAGTGTCTGCCCGCCAGCAGTACGGTGTGGAACCCATGTAGGCAAGATTTTAAAAAAAATATATGTATTTTATTAAAGTTTTCAAACAGAATTTTTCCACTTTACAAATCAACATAAAAATAGCACAATAACTGATAAATAACATTATTTAAATAAAATAGTGAACTAACAGAGTAACAAAAAATAGTGCCCCCCCCCCCCCCCCCCGGGCTGCTGCTGCTGACGATCTAGTTTCCCTTAACGTTCTGCGAGATAGTCAAGGAACGGTTGCCACCGCCTGGAGAACCCCTGAGCCGATCCTCTCAGCGCAAATTTAATTCGTTCTTGTTTTATGAACTCTGCCATATCGTTTATCCAGGCCTGCACGCTGGGGGGTTTCGCGTCCTTCCACATGAGTAAGATCCTTCGCCAGGCTATCAGGGATGCAAACGCCAGAATATCGGCCTCTTTCGCCTCCTGCACTCCCGGCTCTTCCGCTACCCCAAATATAGCTAACCCCCAGCCTGGCTTGACCCGGACCTTCACCACCTTTGAGATCACCTTTGCCACTCCCCTCCAGTACTCATCCAGTGCCGGACACGACCAGAACATGTGTGTGTGGTTCGCCGGGCTTCCCGAGCACCTCCCACACCTGTTCTTCACTCCGAAGAACCTGCTCAGTCTTGCTCCTGTCATATGTGCTCTGTGTAGAACCTTAAATTGTATCAGGCTAAGCCTGGCACACGAGGACGAGGAATTTACCCTACTTAGGGCATTAACCCACAGCCCCTCCTCAATCTCCTCCCCCAGCTCTTCTTCCCATTTTCCTTTTAGCTCCTCTACCAGCGCCTCCCCCTCGTCTCTCATCTCCTGATATATTTCGGACACTTTGCCCTCCCCGATCCATACCCCCGAAATCACTCTATCCTGGATCCCCTGTGTCGGGAGCAGCGGAAATTGCCTCACCTGTTGCCTCGTAAACGCCCTCACTTGCATTTATCTAAAGATATTCCCCGGGGGCAACTCATACTTTTCCTCCAGTGCTCCCAGGCTCACAAACTCCCCGTCAATAAACAAGTCTCTCAATCTCTTAATTCCTGCCCGATGCCAGCTCTGGAACCCTCCGTCCATCCTTCCTGGTGTAGGCAAGATTTTTGGCACTAAGTGCCGCCCTATATGGTGTGAAAATTGTCATTGGTGCACTACATGCCGCTTTTCCCACTCATCATCAGCCCTTGCCGATTTCTGAGAAAATATCACCCTCTGCGCCTCCATAAAGTTGATTTAACAGAACTACGCAAATTGAACACAATTACTGCTATAGGCTAGTGTCCTTTACTTAACAAAGGTGCTATTTTCAATAAGTTTAGTATACATGTGAAACTAGTGATACGATAAGCTGATATTTTATGTAACACATTTTCATAACTAAATCATGAAGGGAGAGTGCTATTGAATGTTGAAACTATGAAATTAACTTTTTTTTTAACAGGTAACTGTACATCTCCTCCACTTTTACATCATGGCTCAACAGATGTTAACACAACTTTAACTGACTTTAATGTGGGCACCGATGTTACATACAAATGTAATCATGGTTACACATTCAAGTCAGGAAGTGTAACAACTAGTACCTGCCAAGCTAACAATCAATGGACACCATTAAATGCCATTTGTGAACGTAAGTTATCTGAATACTTTTATTCTTCCCCTGTTCTGTTCTTTGCCAAAGGAAGTCACCCAGCGGGAATTTATTCCAGTGCTGTGACCAGATGCCCAGTAGTTCATCCAAATTATGGTTCTTTTATGTTCCTTTGAATTGATAGTTTCATCAGCGGTCAATGACAATTTCTATTGCGTTAAGCCTTGATTGTTTCTGCAGCCAGTTTGCACAAGGACCTCTGGCAGCATCATGAGTATATGATCAAGAATGGAAATTAGTTCTTTTATATGCACTCACCTAAGAATGTTGAGGGCAGCTGGATATTTCCATGAGTTGTGGACATCACTGCCAAGGTCTGCCTTATTGACCTTGAAGGAGGTGGTGAGCCGCCTCCTTCAGCAACTGCTGTCTGCGATGAAGATAGTTTCTTAATGCTGTTATGTAGGGTGTTCCAGAATCACATCAGCATGCTGTACCACTTCATAGGATCTTAGAATCCCTACAGTGCAGAAAGAGGCCATTCAGCCCATCGTGTCTGCACTGACGCTCTGAAAGAGCACCTCCCCTAGGTCCAATACTTCATCCTATCCCTGTTACCCACCTATCTTGCACATCTTTGGACAATAAGGGGTTGGGCAGCACGGTAGCACAGTGGGTAGCACTGTTGCTTCACAGCTCCAGGGTCCCGGAATGTGGCGACTAGGGGATTTTCACAGTAACTTCATTGCAGTGTTAATGTAAACCTACTTTTGCCAATAAAGATTATTATTATTAAATTTTGGCATAGCCAATCCACCTAACCTGCACGTCTTTGGACTGTGGGAGGAAATTGGAGCACCCAGAGGAAACTCACGCAGACACGGGGAGATCATACAAACTCTACAGGCAGTCACCCAAGGGCGAAATTGAACCTGGGTCCCTGGCGCTGTGAGGCAGTGCTCACCACTGTACCACCCACTTGGGACTTTGTGTTCCCATGCTACTCTTCTTGTTCTAGATGGTAAAGGTTGCAAGATTTTTATTGAGTAAACTAGGCAAGTTGTACCACATCTTGTGGATGATATACCCTGTAGCAACATGGTGTTGGGTGGTGGAGAGAGTGATTGTTTCAGATGGTTTATGTGATGTTAATCTAACCGTTTGCTTTGTTTTGGAACATGTTGAGCAGCCTAAATGTTGTTGTAGTTGCACCCATCCAGGCATTTGGAGAATGTTTCACCACACCTGACCAATATTCCCCATAAGCTGTGGTGTGGCCATGCAGGAAACCGTAGGTTACAGCTGAGGTGGTGCACAAGCCTTCCTATTTGAGTTATCACATATGTGAGGCCATGCACTTAAATGAATATGCTGCTCACAACAGAAAATAAATTTGAAATGATGTTGTTTTTGATTTGTGTTGGATGCCCTTTGGGAGTAACAAGGTGAGTCACTTGCAGCACAATATGTTTGACCTGCTGTTGTAGCCACAGTATTAATTGGCTTGATCTAATTAAGTTCTTGATAATTGGTGATGCCCACAATGTTTTAAAAAAAATAATATGTTTATTCAAATTTTTCCAACAAATTTTTTTAACAAACAAACCCCCCCCATAACAAAAAGAAGAAAGCACACAAACACCACATTCAAAAATAATAAACTACTTATACATTGGGTTTCTCCCGCATATATTAACCCCCCCATATGACATTCAAAAGTACCCTTGGGGAACCCCCCCCCCCCACCTGCCCAAATACCCCCCGAAAGAGACCCCCCCCCCTCCCGCCCCCCTCCATAATAGCAAGATCCTCCGCCGAGCTACCAGGGGCGCAAAGGCCAGGATACCGGCCTCTTTCGCTTCCTGCACTCCCGGCTCGTCCGTTACCCCAAATATTGCCAATTCCCAACTCGGCTTGACCTGAACTTTCACCACCTTGGATATAGTCCTCGTGAAACCCCTCCAGAACTCATCCAGTGCCGGGCACAACCAGAACATGTGGACATGACTCGCCGGGCTTCCCGAGCACCTCCCACATCTGTCCTCCATCCCAAAGAACCTACTCAACCTCACCCCTGTCATATGCGCTCTGTGAGTAACCTTAAATTGTATTAGGCTGAGCCTGGCGCAAGAGGAAGAGGAGTTAACCCTACTCAGGGCATCAGCCCACAGACCCTCATCAATCTCCTCCCCAAGCTCCTCCTCCCACTTGCCCTTTAGCTCCTCTACCGAAACCTCCTCTTCTTTCATCTCTTGATAGATTGCCGAAACCTTGCCCTCTCCGATCAATACACCCGAAATCACCCTGTCCTGAATCCTCTGTGCCGGGAGCAATGGGAATTCCCTCACCTGCCGCCTCACAAATGCCCTCACTTGCATATACCTGAACGCATTTCCCGGGGGTAACCCAAACTTCTCCTCCAGCCCCCCTAGGCTCGCAAACGTCCCATCTATAAACAGGTCCCCCATTCTTCTGATCCCTGCCCGTTGCCAGCTCCGAAACCCCCCATCCATTGTTCCCGAGACAAACCGATGGTTCTCCCGAATCGGGGACCAAACCGAGGCTCCCATCTCGCCCCTATGCCGTCACCACTGCCCCCAGATCTTCAACGTTGCCGCCACCACCGGACTCGTGGTGTACCTTGTCGGCGAGAGCGGCAGCGGTGCCATCACCAGCGCCCTCAGGCTCGTGCCCCTGCAGGACGCCATCTCCAACCTCTCCCTCTATTACCCACTTACGGATCATCGCCACGTTGGCTGCCCAATAGTAGCCACACAGATTCGGCAGCGCCAGCCCGCCCCTGTCCCTGCTACGCTCCAGAAACACTCTTATTTGCCCACACGAAACCCATGATGCTCCTACCTACCCGTTTAAAAAAGGCCTTGGTAATCATAATGGGAAGGCACTGGAACACAAAGAGAAACCTCGGGAGGACCATCATTTTAACCGACTGTACCCTGCCCGCTAGTGAGAGTGGCAGCACATCCCATCTTTTGAAATCCTCCTCCATCTGCTCCACCAACCGCTTCAAATTGAGCTTGTGCAGGGCCCCCCAGCTCCTAGCCACCTAGATCCCCAAGTACCGAAAGTTCCTTTCCGCCCTCTTCAATGGTAGGTCGTCTATCCCCCTTCCCTAGTCCCCTGGATACACCACAAAGAGCTCACTTTTCCCTACGTTGAGCTTATAGCCCGAGAAGTCCCCAAACTCCCTTGAGATCCGCATGACCTCCACCATCCCCTCCACCGGATCTGCCACATACAGCAACAGGTCGTCCGCATACAGTGACACCCGATGTTCCTCGCCCCCTCGGACCAACCCCCTCCATTTCCTGGACTCCCTTAGTGCCAGGGCCAAAGGCTCAATTGCCAATGCAAACAACCAGTGGGACAGGGGGCACCCCTGCCTCGTCCCTCGGTACAGCCAAAAGTGCTCCGACCTCCGCCGATTCATAGCCACACTCGCCACCGGGGCTCTATATAGGAGCCTGACCCAACTGATAAACCCCTCCCCGAACCCAAACCTCCGCAACACTTCCCAAAGATACTCCCACTCCACCTGGTCGAAGGCCTTCTCCGCGTCCATAGCTGCCACTACCTCCGCCTCTCCCTCCACCGATGGCATCATAATCACGTTGAGGAGCCTCCGCACATTAGTGTTTAGCTGCCTGCCCTTTACAAATCCCGTCTGGTCCTCATGAATCACCCCAGGGACACAGTCCTCAATTCTCATAGCCAGCACTTTTGCCAGCAACTTAGCATCCACAGAGGACTTCCGGGTGCGGCTATGCAGAGCTAGGTCACATATTCGGCAGCTCCCGCTTGGAACGGACTTTTGGGCTCTTTTACAGGGCCCCCACGGCATTTGTTTGACATTTCCCGGTGTGGGAAGAAGGCTGCAGCATTCCCCTGACAGTGTCCCCCAGGAGTGTTGTGTCTTTTGGCTACCAGACCCGGCAGAAACAGTGAAAGATTTGGCTTGAGCTGCAGCAGTAGATGAGGGCCTCTTCCAGCATGCAGGCGGGGGAAGGGCAAGCTTAAAGCTGCAATCTGGCTTGACTCTATCAAAGGTGAATTCTAGCAGCAGACGGAAGAACTGTGAAAAGATCTACCAGGGCCATTGAAGAAGCAGGGACGAGGCTTCTGGTGGCGGCCATGGAGGAGTAGGTCATGGGGGAGTAGGTCGCGCATTCGGCAGCTCCCGTCTGGAGCCGACTCTCAGACCTTTTTCAGGAGTTTCCATAGACTTTTTGGGGCAGACTGGTGAAGCAAACACTGCCAACTTCTATGAAACGGACCAGAAGTGTAACGGCCAAAGAAGCGGCACTGGAGCAACGGGAGAAGCGAGGGAAAGAAAACAAAATGGCGGCGGCCAGGGACAAAGGGGAGCTGCAGGAGTTCATCAAGCGCTGCTTCGAGGAGCAGCGCGAGGAGATGCGCAAAGAGATGTTGGTGCCTATGCTTTCGGCAATTGAAGGACTTGGGATCACGCAGAAGGCCTACGAAGCTAAGATCCAGGAGGTACAGAAAAGAGTCAGTCAGAGGGAGGACGGGCTCGTGGGCCTGGCGGTGAGAGTGGAGCAGAACGAGGCGCTACACAAGAGATGGGTGGAAGACTCGAAGACCTGGAGAACAGGTCGAGGAGAAAGAATCTGCGAATCCTGGGTCTCCCTGAGGGAGTGGAGGGGGCTGATGCCGGGGCATACGCGAGCACGATGCTCGAGGCGATGATGAGCACGAAGGCCCCTTCAAGGCCGCTGGAGTTGGACGGGGCACATCGGGTGCTGGCGAAGAAGCCCCAGGCAAATGAGCCGCCAAGGGCGATGGTGGTGAGGTTCCACCAGTTCACGGACAGAGAGTGGGTCCTGAGATGGGCCAAGAAGGAGCGGAGCAGTAAGTGGGACAATGCAGAGATCCGAATCTACCCGGACTGGAGCACGGAGGTTGCAATGCGGAGAGCGGGTTTCAACCGGGCCAAAGCGGCGTTGTACAGGAAAGAAGTGAAATTCGGAATGCTGCAGCCAGCACGACTGTGGGTCACATACAAGGGCTAACACTATTACTTCAAAACGCCTGAAGAGGCGTGGACCTTTGTACAAGCCGAAAAGTTGGACTCTTAACTGAGGGTTTGTGAGGGTGGGGGGGATGTTTTGGCGTTTGATGTGTGATGGTTGTTGTATATAGGGGGTCAATCACGCGCAGGAAATGTTACATGGGCTGGGGGAGAGAGACAAGGCCGCAACAGAGTTGCGCCAGAGGGGGCGGAGCGGGCTTTGGAAAGCGCGGGTTTTTTTCTCGCGCGTGGGAAGAAAGGCGGGAAGGGGAACGAAGGAATGCAAATGGATTGGGAGACTCCCACGCGGGGAGGTCAATGGGACGGCGGGGGAAGCCGGGGTCAGCAGGCGTCAGCTGGCTTACGGGAGTGACATGGGGGGAGCAAAAAAGCTAGACAGGGGTCTAGCGGGGGGAGGGGAGGGGGGAAAGGGGGGGGGAAGGGTTGCTGCTGCACTGGCCGAAAGGGAATGGGACACAGAAGAGGTGGTCGGGACAGGGGTCCCCCCCTCTGGGGGACTGGAGGGTGAGGGAGGCGAGGACACGGGACTGGCCCAGAAAAGGAGATGGCTAGTCGGCGGGGCGTGAGGGGGGTGACAGCCCTTTCCATCCGGCTGATAATGTGGAATGTGAGGGGCCTGAATGGGCCGGTGAAGAGGGCTCGAGTGTTCGCGCACTTAAAGGGACTGAAGGCATACGTGGCAATGCTCCAAGAGACACATCTGAAGGTGGCGGACCAGGTCAGGTTAAGAAAGGGATGGGTAGGACAGGTATTCCACTCGGGACTGGACGCGAAGAATAGAGGGGTGGCAATATTGGTGGGAAAGCGGGTGTCATTTGAGGCCAAGACTATTGTAGCGGACAATGGAGGGCGATATGTAATGGTGAGCGGTAGGCTGCAAGGGACGTGGGTGGTGTTGGTAAACGTATACGCCCCGAACTGGGATGATGCAGGATTCATGAAGCGCATGTTGGAGCGCATTCCGGACCTGGAGATAGGAGGCCTGATAATGGGAGGGGACTTCAATACAGTGTTGGATCCAGCACTGGACCGCTCCAAATCAAGGACTGGAAAGAGGCCGGCGGCGGCCAAGGTACATAGGGGGTTTATGGATCAGATGGGGGGAGTGGACCCATGGCGATTTCCAAGGCCGCAGGCCAGGGAATTTTCTTTCTTCTCCCATGTACACAAAGCCTACTCCCGGATAGATTTCTTTGTTCTGGGTAGGGCGCTCATCCCGAGGGTGGAGGGGACGGAGTATTCGGCGATAGCCGTTTCGGACCATGCCCCGCACTGGGTGGAACTGGAGCTGGGAGAGGAGAGGGACCAACGCCCATTGTGGCGGCTGGATGTGGGACTGCTGGCGGACGAGGTGGTGTGTGGGAAGGTGAGGGGGTGTATCGAAAGGTACTTGTAGGCCAACGACAAAGGGGAGGTGCGGGTGGGGGTGGTATGGGAGGCGTTGAAGGCGGTGATCAGGGGAGAGCTAATTTCCATTAGGGCTCATAGGGAGAAGACAGAGGGTATGGAAAGGGAGAGGTTAGTGGGGGAGATTTTGAGAGTGGACAGGAGATACGCAGAGGCCCCGGAGGAAAGATTACTTGGGGAAAGACAACGGCTCCAGACGGAGTTTGACCTGTTGACCACAGGGAATGCGGAGGCACAGTGGAGGAAAGCGCAGGGGGCGACCTACGAGTATAGGGAAAAGGCTAGTCGGATGCTGGCACACCAGCTCCGTAAGAAGATGGCAGCGAGGGAAATAGGGGGAGTCAAAGATGGAAGGGGAGCCACGGTTCGGAGTGCAACGAAAATAAACGAGATATTCAAGGCCTTTTATGAAGAGCTGTACAGATCCCAGCCCCCAGCGGGGGAAGACGGGATGAGATGATTCCTAGATCAGCTGAGATTCCCGAGGGTGGAGGAGCAAGAGGTGGCTGGTTTGGGGGCACCAATTGGGTTGGAGGAGCTGAGCAAGGGTTTGGGGAGCATGCAGGCGGGGAAGGCCCCGGGACTGGACGGATTCCCGATGGAGTTCTACAGGAAGTACGCAGACCTGTTGGCCCCGCTACTGGTGAGGACCTTTAATGAGGCAAGAGAGGAGGGGACCCTGCCCCCGACAATGTCGGAAGCGACAATTTCTTTGATCCTAAAGCGGGACAAGGACCCACTGCAATGTGGATCGTACAGGCCGATCTCGCTCCTCAATGTGGATGCAAGGTTGCTGGCAAAAGTGCTGGCCACGAGGATTGAGGACTGTGTCCCGGGGGTAATCCACAAGGACCAGACGGGATTTGTACAGGGCAGGCAACTAAACACCAATGTGCGGCGGCTCTTAAACGTGATAATAATGCCATCGGAGGAGGGAGAGGCGGAGATAGTGGCAGCTATGGACGCGGAGAAGGCCTTTGATCGAGTAGAGTGGGAGTACCTCTGGGAGGTGCTGCGTAGGTTTGGGTTCGGGGTAGGGTTTATCAATTGGGTTAAGCTCCTTTACAGAGCCCCGATGGCGAGTGTAGTGACGAACCGCCGGAGGTCGGAGTACTTTCGACTGTACCGAGGGACGAGGCAGGGGTGCCCCCTGTCCCCCCCTGTTGTTCGCATTGGCGATCGAACCATTGGCCATGTCATTGAGGGAGTCTAATAAATGGTGGGAGGTGGTCCGAGGGGGAGAAGAGCATCGGGTGTCGCAATATGCGGATGACCTGTTGCTGTACGTTTCAGATCCAATGGAGGGGATGGTGGAGGTCATGCAGACTCTAAGGGAGTTTGGGGAGTTTTCGGGCTATGAGCTCAATGTAGGGAAGGGTGAGCTCTTTGTATTACAGGCGGGGACCAAGAAAGAGGGATAGGAGACCTACCGCTGAGGAGGGCGGAGGGGAGCTTTCGGTATCTGGGGATCCAGATAGCCAGGAGTTGGGGGACCCTACATAAACTGAATCTGACAAGGTTGGTGGAGCAAATGGAGGAGGATTTCAAAAGATGGGACATGTTACCGCTCTCGCTGGCGGGTAGAGTGCAGTCAGTCAAAATGGTGGTCCTTCCGAGGTTTCTGTTTGTGTTTCAGTGCCTTCCCATCGTGATCACTAAGGCCTTTTTTAAGAGAGTAGGCAGGAGTGTTATGGGGTTTGTGTGGGCGAATAAGACCCCGAGAGTAAGGAGAGGGTTCCTGGAACGCAGTAGGGACCGAGGAGGGTTGGCGCTGCCAAACCTGGGGAGCTACTACTGGGCAGCAAATGTGGCGATGATCCGCAAGTGGGTTATGGATGGAGAGGGGGCGGCATGGAAGAGGATGGAGATGGCGTCCTGTAAAGGAACGAGCCTGGGGGCGTTGGTGACGACACTGCTGCCGCTCTCGCCGACAAAGTATACCACGAGCCCGGTGGTGGCGGCAACGCTAAGGATCTGGGGCCAGTGGAGACGGCACCGGGGTGCAATGGGAGCATCGGTGTGGTCCCCGATCAGGGGTAACCACCAGTTTGTCCCGGGGAAGATGGACGGGGGGTTCCAGAGCTGGCATCGGGCGGGGATTGGAAGAATGGGGGACCTGTTCATCAACGGGACGTTTGCGAGTCTAGGGGCACTGGAGGAGAAGTTTGAGTTACCCCCGGGAAATGCCTTTAGATATATGCAGGTGAGGGCTTTCGTGAGGCGACAGGTGAGGGAATTCCCGTTGCTCCCGGCACAAGAAGTTCAAGATAGGGTGATCTCGGGTGTATGGGTCGGGGAGGGCAAGGTGTCGGAAATACACCAGGAGTTGAAAGAAGAGGGGGAAGCGCTGGTAGAAGAGTTGAAGGGTAAATGGGAGGAGGAGCTGGGGGAGGAGATCGAGGAAGGTCTGTAGGCTGATGCCCTAGGTAGGGTTAATTCCTCCTCCTCGTGTGCCAGGCTCAGCCTGATACAATTTAAGGTGGTCCACAGAGCGCACTTGACGGGGGCGAGGTTCAGTAGGTTATTTGGGGTAGAGGACAGATGTGGAAGGTGCTGAGGGAGCCCGGCGAACCATGTCCATATGTTTTGGTCATGCCCGGCACTGGAGGGGTTCTGGAGAGGAGTGGCGGGAGCAATATCTCAGGTGGTGAAAGTCCGGGTCAAGCCAAGCTGGGGGCTAGCAATATTTGGAGTAGTGGACGAACCGGGAGTGCAGGAGGCGGAAGAGGCCGGCATTCTGTCCTTTGCGTCCCTAATAGCCCGGCGAAGGATCTTGCGAATGTGGAAGGAGGCGAAGCCCCCCAGCCTGGAGGCCTGGATAAATGATATGGCTGGGTTCATAAAGTTGGAAAGGATTAAGTTCGCCTTGAGGGGGTCTGCACAGGGGTTCTACAGGCGGTGGCAACCTTTCCTAGACTATCTCGCGGAACGTTAGACGAAGGTCAGTCAGCAGCAGCGGCAACCTTGGGGGGGTGGAGGGGATGTCCTGGGAGGGGGGGGGGGGGGAGGTGGGGGGGGAAAGGGGGGACTGCCTGGGAGGGTGGATGAGCAAGAGATAACATGAACGGTTGGGGAAACTGGCACGTACGGGTGAGGGCCAGTGTACAAAGCTGTGTAAATATATCATTTTGCCATGTATATATATTGCTCTGCGCGATTTCTCATTTTTTTTTGTTACGAGGGGAGGGGGGTTATTGTTTGTAAGGGAGAAAAATTGTGTTAAAAAACTTTAATAAATATATATTTTTTAAAACTTAGCATCCACATTGAGGAGCGAGATCTGTCTTTTCGACCTACATTGCAGTGGGTCCTTCTCCCGCTTCAGAATCAGCGAGATCAGCGCCCCGGACATTGTCGGGGGCAGGGTCCCCCTCTCCCTTGCCTCATTGAAAGTCCTCACTAACATCGGACCTAGCAGGTCCACATATTTCCCATAAAACCCGACCGGGAACCCATCTGGTCCCGGGGCCTTCCCCGCCTGCATGTTCCCCAATCCTTTAACCAGCTCCTCCAACCCAATTGGCGCCCCTAAACCAGCCACCTCCTGCTCCTCCATCCTCGGGAACCCCAGTTGATCCAAAAATCGTCGCATCCCCTCTTCCCCCGCTGGGGGCTCAGATCTGTACAGCTCCTCATAGAAGTCCTTAAATACCTCATTTACTCTCACCGCACTCCGCACCGTATTCCCCCTGCTATCCTTAACTCCACCTATCTCCCTCGCTGCCACCCTCTTACGGAGCTGGTGTGCCAGCATCGGGCTCGCCTTATCCCCATACCCATACGTCGCCCCCCTGTGCTTTCCTCCACTGTGCCTCTGCTTTCCCTGTGGTCAACAGGTCAAACTCCGTCTGGAGGCTTCGCCACTCCCTAAGTAGTCCCTCCTCGGGGGCCTCTGCATATCTCCTGTCCACCCTTAAGATCTCCCCCACCAACCTCTTCCTCTCCCTGCCCTCTCTCTTCTCCCTGACCACCGCCTTCAACGCCTCCCAGACTACCCCCACCTGCACTTCTCCGTTGTCATTGGCCTCCAAGTATCTCTCAATGCACCCCCGCACCCTCCCGCACACCTGCTCATCCGCCAGTAATCCCACATCAAGACGCCACAGCGGGCGCTGGTCCCTCTCCTCTCCTAACTCCAGCTCCACCCATTGCGGGGCGTGGTCTGAGATGGCTATGGCTGAATACTCCGTTCCTTCCACTTTCGGGATTAGCGCCCTACTCAAAACAAAAAAAAATATCCGGGAGTAGGCTCTATGTACATAGGAAAAGAATGAGAATTCCCTGGCCAGGGGCCTAGCAAACCTCCATGGATCCACTCCCCCCCCCATCTGGTCCATAAACCCCCTAAGCACCTTGGTCGCAGCCGGCCTCTTCCCGGTCTTGGATCTGGAGCGATCTAATGCTGGATCCAACACCGTGTTGAAATCCCCCCCATTATCAAGCTTCCTGCCTCCAGGTCCGGAATCCAACCCAGCATGCGCTTCATAAATCCGGCATCATCCCAGTTCGGGGCGTATACGTTTACCAGTACCATCCACACACCCTGCAACCTACCGCTCACCATCACGTATCGACCTCCATTATCCACTGCAATATTCTTGGTCTCAAACGACACCCGCTTCCCCACCAGTATTGCAACCCCTCTGTTCTTCGCATCCAGCCCCGAATGGAATACCTGTCCTACCCATCCCTTTCTCAACCTGACCTGGTCTGCCACCTTCAAATGTGTCTCCTGAAGCATGACCACGTCTGCCATCAGTCCCTTTAAGTGCGCGAACACTCGGGCCCTCTTAACTGGCCCATTCAGGCCCCTCACATTCCAAGTTATCAGCCGGATTGGGGTGCTTCTCACCAGCCCCCCCCCCGCCGACTAGCCATCTCCTTTTCTAGGCCAGTCACGTGCCCGCGCCTCCCGCACCCTCCAGTCCCCCAGACGGCGGACCCCCGCCCCGACCACCTCTCCTATTTCCAGTTCCCCATTGGCTAATGCAGCAGCAACCCTATACCCCTCCTCCCCCCGCTAGATCCATATCTAGCTCTTTTGCTCCCCCCATAACACTCCAGTAAGTCAGCTGACTCCTACTGACCCCGGCCTCTCACGCCTTCCCATCGACCCCCCCAGTGTGGGAATCCCCCCTCCCCCTCCTCCCTAGCAGTCAGTGTGCGCTCCTCCGACCCCCACCGCTGTCCCTCCCTAGCGCGGGAAAAAGCCCACGCTTTCCTGAGCCGGCCCCGCCCCCTTTGGCGCAGCTCCTTTTGCGGCCTTATCTCAATTCCCCCATCCCCGGGCCTCCCCTCCCTCCAACACCGGCGCCCACACTCACCCACAGTCTCCCCATCAAATCCCTTCACCCATCCCCATCCAGCACCCAACCAAGGGAACATTCCCTACACGTAGTTAAAACCCTATATACAGCAGACATCCCCCTCACAACCACAGACCCTCAATTTGAGTCCAACTTTTCAGTCTGTATAAAGCTCCAAGCCTCCTCAGGCGTTTCGAAATAGTGATGCCAATCTTGGAATGTGACCCACAATCGCGCTGGCTGCAGCATACCGAACTTCACCCCCTTCCGATGGAGCACCGCCTTGGCCCGATTAAAGCCAGCTCTCTTCTTGGCCACCTCTACACTCCAGTCCTGGTAGATTCGGATCTCCGTGTTCTCCCACCTGCTGCTCCGCTCCTTCTTGGCCCATCTCAAGACACACTGTCTATCCATAAAGCGGTGAAACCTCATCACTACATCCCTTGGCGGCTCGTTGGCCTTGGGTCTCCTTGCCAGGACCCGATGAGCCCCATCTAGCTCCAGGGGGCTCGGGAAGGCTCCCGCCCCCATCAGCGAATTGAGCATCGTGCTCACATATGCCCCGGTATCGGGCCCCTCAACGCCTTCAGGGAGACCCAGAATCCGAAGATTCTTCCTCCTCGACCTGTTCTCCAGGTCCTCAAATCTTTCCGCCCACCTCTTATGCAGCGCCTCATGTGCCTCCCACCTTCACCGCCAGGCCCAAGATCTCATCCTCGTTCTCCGAGGCTTTCTGCCGCACATCCCGGATCGCTGCCCTCTGGGCCCTTCGGGTCTCCACTAGCTTCTCAATCGCCGCCTTCATTGGCGCCAGCATTTCTGTCTTCAGCTCCTCAAAGCAGCGTTTAAGAAACTCCTGCTGCTCCTGCGACCACTGCGCCCATGCTGCTTGGTCTCCACCAGCCGCCATCTTGCTTTTTCTCCCTCTCACTTTTCGCTGCTCCAATCCATATACTGTCGGGGGGACCTTGCTGTCACCTTCCCACACTGGAAGCCGTCGAACAAGTGCCGTTGGGGCCCCTCTAGAGAGCCCTAAAGTCCGTTCCCGGCGGGAGCTGCCGAACGTGCGACCTATTCAGGCATGGCCGCAACTGGAAGTCGATGCCCACAATGTTAATGGTGAGAGATTCAACAATGATTGTGCCATTGAATCTTCTGCCATTGTTCTTGACAGAAAGTAGATAACAAGCTGGATTTTCAAATTCAGAGATGAAGTGTTGACGCCGGCGCAGACCGATCTCCGAGGCTTTCTGGGGTTAACACATCTGGGGTTCCACCTAGACGTAGAGTTAGGGTCCGTAAGGTCAGGAAGTTAGACACCAGTTAAGTTGGCACTGGTGCAGGGCACAGTTGTGTGGTAGGGGCTAGGGCACGTACCTGTAAATATTTGTGCACATTAAACACCTGTTCACACTGTTACAACCTGCCTTGGAGCTCTGTCAGATGGATGTGAGGGGTGGGCTGGTCTGGGCTGGCCAGAGAGTGCGCACGGGGTTGGGGAGGATGGGTGGATGTTGTGCGTGGGCTGGACTCCCCATCTTCCCCTCCCCCAACCATCCTCACCACATCACCCCAGAGATCCAATAGGATCTTGTGATGGAATGGCCAGCTTGCATGCAGGAACCACCCAGGTGGATGGTGGAAAGTGCTACCATGGGCTCAGACTGTCCCGTGCACGTTGACCCTCATATGGACAGGCCTAGCCTTCATCCTCCTCCTCCAGCCCGTCACCTCTCTGCTGCACGATGTTGTGGAGGACACTGCAGGCCTAACCTACACCCCTTCAATTTACTGCTGCCCATGTGCCTGTCCAAGAGTCGCTTAAATGTCCCTGATGACTCTGACTCCACCACCTCCGCTGGCAGTGCATTCTTCATCAAACCTCCCCTCAACCCACCATGTGCCAAGGAGAACAAACCCAGCATTTCCAATCTTTCCTCATAGTTGTAGTTTTCCAGCCCTGGTAACATCCTGATGAATTTAATTTGTACCTCCTAATGCAATAGCATCCTTTATGTAATGAGGTGGTCAGAACTGCACACAGCATGAAAGTTCCGGCCGAACTAATGTTTTATACAGTTCCAAAATAACCTCTTTGCTCTTATTTTCTATGCCTCGAATAATAAATGAGAATTTCATATGCCTTTTTAACCACCTTATCAACCTGCCCTGCTACCTTCAGGGATCTGTGGACAATCACTCTGAGATCTCTCACTTTCTCAAATAGTCAGGAAAACAAAGGTAGTTTTAAGGGATTTATAGGGCGAGATTTTTCCCAAAATATATCAGGTATGTTTCTCCTCCCGAGAGAAACAGCCAGGTTTTCTCTCAAGGCCTTTTGATGCATTGTCAAAAAAAAGCAGGGGGCATGTTTTATCCCATCACTCTGGCGGGCTGGGGCCTCAGAGTGCCAGCAAACCCGACTCCAGAGACCGAGGCACCATTTCTAAAGGGCACCCCAATATTAAAATGAAAGAAAAGGATCTCCCCATCACCATTGCCGACATCGCCACATATTGGGAATCCACCCAACCATGGGGTTCCCTGGAGGCAGCATCCTCTGGCCCTGTGAACAGATTTGGTCCCCTTGTCTCAGGCAAAATATACTGGCATTGGAGGTGGTCCAGAGAAGGTTCACTAGGTTGATCCCAGGTATGGTGGAATTTTTTTATGTGGGAGGTTGGGTAGGTTGGGCCTGTACCCACTGAAGTTTAGAAGAATGAGAGATAACCTTATTGAGACATGTAGGATTCTCAGGTGGCTTGACAGGCTAGATGCTGAGAGGATGTTTCTTCTTGTGGGACAGTCTAAGATCAGAGGGCATAACCTCAGACTCAGGGCTCGCCCATTTAAGACAGAGATGAGGAGGAATTTCTTCTCTCAGACGGTAGTGAGTCTGTGGAATTCTTTACTGCAGAGAGCTGTAGAGACTGGGTCATTAATTATGTTCAAGGCTGAGATAGACAGATTTTTAATTAGTAAGGGAATCAAGGGTTAATGTGGATAAGGCGAGAAAGTGGATTTGAAGATTATGGGCACTATTTAACAGAAAAGAAACAGTTTTGGGCGCGTTTAGAAGACAGTTTCTCGGCGCCTACAGTGCCGAGAATGACCCCGCTATCAAATGGGGCTCTGTTTTCCTTTGCTTCGGCGAGAAATTCTCATGCGCAGAACTGCTGGCATGAACCCTGTGCATGCGCAGGGGGTTTCTTCTCTGCGCCGGCCATGGCGGAGCTTTACAGAGGCCGGCACGCAGGGAAAGAGTGCCCACTCGGCACAGGCCCGCTGCAGATCGGTGGGTCGCGATCGCGGGCCAGGCCACCGTGGGGGCCCCCCTGGGGCCGGATGCCCCCGTGCCCCCCCGAGGACTCCGCAAGACGCCCTCAGAGCCAGGTCCCGTTGGTATGGACCTTGTGTATTTCATGCCGGCGGGACCGGCCGGAAACGGGCGGCCGCTTGTCCCATTGGGGCCCGGAGACTCGCCGATGGGGGCTGCTGCCAACGGTCCCCGCCCGGCGTGACGTGAACCCCGCCCAAAAAACGGCGCCGGAGAATTCGGCAGCTGGCGGCGGGGCGGGATTCACGCTCCCCCGGCGATTCTACGACCCGGCGGGGGCTCGGAGAATCCCGCCCCATGTTTCCTTAAAAAAAAGTCAGCGGTCAGCTCCGTGGGCAATGTTGTCCGGACTGGCATGCAGAAGGAACTCCACAAACTCCTCAGGGCGGCCAGGGTGAGTCGGCTGCTCCATGCCCCTAGCACTAACCCTGCCCCCCCCCCCACATGCTCGTAACCCAGCCCCTCCCTCGGGGATGGCCGAACCCCCACCCTGCCCCATATGCCAGCACCACACCAGCCACCGTGGCTGGGCGCCCTGGCGACCGAGGGCACCATGTACCCAACCCCTGGGCTGCATGCATGGGTCCGTCCAACGGTGCCATTGTATGTGCAACTCCCCCCCCCCCCCCCCCCAAGGAGAAGGCCACACACGACCACCGGGGGCGGGAGAAGACCGGAGGGGGAGCATAATCATACATGTCGTCTTGTGTCTGACAGGACCTGCCGGAGATGGGGCCAGTCCGTCTGGAGCCCCCTGCCTCCAGCGGGTGCCCCCCAGACAGCTGAGCACTGTCGAGGAGAGCAGCTCTCCGCCCGAGATGCAGGACACCCTGAAGCTCGGGTCAAAGGATGACACTGACCGTCCGTTACAGCTGTCTCCTACATCCTCCACCATCCCAGAGACTATCACCTCGGTTGGGCACATTAGTGAAGAGGTTATCTGATGTGCACCACACATGTGCCCACAGAATCCCATATCCGCCAATAACCCTAAATCTAACCTCCATGGAGGGCCCTGAGCAGGGCCCGATTCCAAAACCAAATCCACCACTTGCAGGGCATGATCCAAGATGATGGTGGCCGAATACTCTGCCCTTCTCATCCAAGGGAGAAAAAAGTTGATCCCAGAATAAACCTTGTGGACAGGAGAAAAGAGCGAGAATTCTTTACCCACCCAACCCGGGTGCATAAACTGCAATGGATCTGCTCCTCCCATCTGCTCCATAAATGCTAACAGTGTCTTCAGCACCCCAGAAGGAGCCAACAATTCGACCTAGAACAATCCAAAGAACAAAGAAAAGTACAGCACAGGAACAGGTCCTTCGGCCCTCCAAGCCTGTGCCGACCATGCTGGCCGTCTAAACTAAAATCTTCTGCACTTCCGGGGTCCGTATCCCTCTATTCCCATCCTATTCATGTATTTGATGCACTATCAATTACAACGAGATGAGAGTAGAATGTAATCGAGACTTTATTACACAGAAATATGTGGCCTCCTACAGCAACTTACGAAATGGCTGCTGTTCGGAGAGCACACACATTTATACTCCGCCTCCTGGGCGGAGCCAGCAGGCAGGGATCTACCCCCGTACCTGTAGTACAGGGGCCTTACCGTAATACCCATTTATACAATATAATACAATAGTGGTGACTACCACAGTATTTGTCAAGATGCCCCTTAAAAGTCAGATCAAGTCCCCAATTTACATCATCCCCAAAATCAGTTGGTGTCTGTACAAATCTGGAATGGAAGCCAACAGCTTCATAATAAATGCTGTATCATTCCAATTCCGGGCATATACATTAACAAATGCCACCAGCGTACCTGCCAAAGATCCGGTGACCATCACATATTTGTCATACGGGTCCACCATGACCTTGACCACCGAAAAAAGAACCCGTTTATTGCCTAAAATTGCTGCACCCCCTTGGTCCTGCAGTTGAAACCAAATGAAGGTCCTGGCTCACCCATCCCTTCCGCAGTCTGGTCAGGCTCCTCACCCGCAAATGAGTCTCCTGCAAAAACACCACATCAGACGTCAGATTCCTTAGGTGAGAGAAAACCCACAACCTTTTTACTGGGCCCCCAATCCCCTTATGTTCCAGATGACCAACCGAATCAGGGGTCTCCCACCCCCCCCGTCAATCTGGTGTCAGCCATTTCCACCGCGAAGGATTATCAATCGCCTGCCCAGGTAATCAGCTTTATTGAAGGGCTCGCCTCCTCGCAAGCTCTGCTCCGACATCATGATAAATTCTAATGAGGCTTTCATCCCAACTTAAATCACAGTTCTTCTTGGCCCACTCCAGGACCCGCTCCCTCTCGTGGAAGCTATAGAATCTCACTATAACTGCTCGTGTTGGCTCATCTGCCCAAGGCTTCTGCTGGAGTGTTTAATGGCCGTTATCCAGATCTGGAGGGGACACCAATCCATCCACCCCCATCATCTTACTGAACATTTGTGAGAGGTACGCAATAGGACTCCGGCCCTCCACACTCTCTGCAACCCCTCGATTCTGAGGTTTTGTCTCCTTGACTGATTCTCCAGGCCGTCCATCTTCGCCCTCAGACTCTTATTTTTCTCTGCCACCAACGAGGTCTCGGCCTCCAGCAAAGCAATTTGTTCGCTATCCTCGACAGAACCATTTCCACCCACTTTTATACCTCACCATGCTCCTTCACCGGCCCAAAGTTCTCTCTAACTTTTCTTGGACAGGGCCTAGCACCTCCTCATTCGATTTACAGAGGGTTTCAAACATCACTCTCCATTTCCTCTCAAAATGATTGTCAAATTCAGTAGCCAGTACCCCAGTTAACATGTCTGCCAGTATAGGGACGGCTGCAACCACCGGAGCCGCTGCTGCCAACTTCCCTGCTGAGGCGCCACACGAAAAATCCAAATCTGTTGAAGAATTTCCACCTGCAGACTTAGTACTTCCAGCCTTTTTTGACATTCTTCAACAATAGGTTCTTTCTACTTTCATGTGGGTAGAATTTGTCCACCAAAAAATCCAGGATCCGGGCAAAAAGGGCCAAAAACAAATCACCCTGATAGTGACAAGTCCACATTTCTTTACCCGTCAGTCTGGCCTCAATAAAAGTCGAGATGGATTTGCAGGTACAACATTAGTTATTTTATTTGACTTGCAAGCCTGATTCATTTCACAGAGGCACAGGACACAGGACTAGTCTCCTAGACCCTTGGAAAACGAATGAAGAAGGAGACAAAGGGATTTCTGCAAATACATTCAAATGGCATCAAGTTTCACATACACGATTCCCATAGGTCATCCTATACCCCTCCTGACCTGGCCATACATCCTGATTGGCTCACTTCTCATCCCTTCCTCTGACCCCCTATTACCCAGCATCCTTTTCTCCTCCTTTGCTGTACACACCTCCTCCTTGCTTTGCCATGCGGTCTGAAATCCTTTGTCTGTGAACTCACCAGGATGAGACTGGCCTATCTCTACATTACAGTAACTAATATCTCTAAAGTAACTATTTTATATCACATTCGTCAATAGGAGCTACCTAGTGCACGATCTCCTCCTACATACCTCGACGGGAAGTCAGATATTTATATATATTGCGGTTAGTTTCACACCTAACTACTTGAAATCCATTCAAGCGTGAAGGGAAATGAGATGACTAAGCTACTATGTGTGGAAGCTGTCAATCACATCCTGGTAAAATCAATTTCACATTGATATGAATGAAAGCATTGCAGAGCAAAATTCTTGGCGTTTAAACACAGCTGTGGTGGTGTTCTCTTTCTAGCAATTTACAGGTGCTGCTTCCTCTGCCTGTGCCAGCAGATGTATTGCATAGATTAATTTTAAAGCAGTAGTTTTTTTCACTGTCTTTGCCTGGATTGCTCTCTAGCTTCCAGGCAGGGGTCTCTGTAATGTGGGCTTGCAAATAGGAGTCTCTGTAATGCGAGGCTTTCAGGAAGGGGTCTCTGTAATGGAGGGCTTCTGGCAGTGGTGTATGTAATGGGGGCTTCCTGATGGGGGTCTTTATAATGGGGGGCTTCTGGTGGGGGCGCTCTCTCAATGGAGGCGGGGTGTTCTGGTGGGTGTCTCTGTAATGGGCCTGGTGACGGCCTCTCTAATGAGGATCTCTGGTAGGGGCTGGGCATGCGGGGGCATCTGGTGGGGTGGGGTGGGCAGGATTTGCATTGTGGGGTATCGGGTGGCCCTCTGAATCACTTTGTAGGCAACTCTCTAAAGAGGTACCCCCTTGGCCCACCGCGAGGTCCACTGCATTAGGGCTGTGCTGGGAAATACCTGCATCAATTCTCGTCCACGCGAAGCCTGGCCCAGAGGCCGGGGGCCCAGAGGCTAGTGGGGGACCGGGCGCCAATCCCGGGCGGGATTCTCCAATCCCGCAGCAGAGTGCCCATGCCATTGTAAACAGGCCGCTCCCACGACTAATTCTGGCTCCTATAGGGGGCCAGCAGGGCGCTGGAACGGTTCGCGCCGCTCCACCTGCAGATCCCGGTGCGAACTGTGCGCCGCGGGATCTGCGCATGCGCAGTTGAGCCGGCACCAATGAGGACATGCGCAGTGGCGCCGGCGCCAACGCGTGCATGCGCAGTGGCCTCCTTCAACGCAACATGGCGCAGGACCACAGGCGCCGGCATGTAGGAAAGGAGGCCCCCAGCCACAGAGGCTGTCCCGCCGATCGGTGGGCCTCGATCGCGCAGCAGGCCACATCGGAGGCCCCCCTCCCCCAAAGGCTGCCACCCGACCCTTACATGCCGAGGTCCCGCCGGCCCAGAGCAGGTTAGAATGGCGCCGGTGGGACTTGGCTCTTTTCTTACGGCCGCTCGGCCCATCCGGGCCGGAGAATCGGCAGGCCGGCTGCGTAGAGCGGCCCGCGACTGGCGCCAACCACGCTCTGCGTAGAATCGCATGCCGGTGTCGGGGCGTTGTGGCCTGTTCGCGGGGATTGCCTGGCCCAGGGCTGGGAGAATCCCGCCCCCTGTTTTTTGCCTGCACTGGATTCTCCACCCCACCCGGAACTCCATTACTGGCAGCGGGATGGCGCCGGATGTGTGGTGATTCTGCGAGCTCTCTCCCACGGATCCTCTTCCTATATCTCTTACTGTTATGGGCCAGGGTTTAGAGAACCCCAAAGTGTATCATGGAATTCACCTGACACACATCTTTTAATAGAATGTGGTATGGGGAGCACACGGCCCACTCTACAGGTGTAGTACAGCAGAAATCGAAAAGTATTTTTAAAAACAAATTAATGTTTATTCTATGAACTCAAAGTAACCTTTTTAAAACATCACAGTGAACATCTTAGCAACCATCAATTCAAATACAACCCCAAAGAATACAACATTAAGTAATCCTTAATAACTTCCCAAACAACATCCAGAAGACAAATGAAAGCACATTAGGTTTACATTCACTACTGAGAACATTTATAATTCTGAATTCACCAAATGATCAAGAGATAGTCTTTTCACGGCACAGAAAACAACAGTACACCTGCTCTGTCTGGCTTCAGCTCCAACACTGAAAACAAAACTAAAACACACCCTGCAGCAAACAGCCTAAAATGAAAGTAAAAAGCTGACAGACAGCCCAGCTCCACCCACACTCTGACATCACTGATAAACACCCATTTCTTAAAGGTACATTTCTTAAACACCCATTTCTTAAAGGTACTCTCACGTGACATATAACCATACTAACATTTTAACATTTGATCCTATCACTAATACTATATCTAACCTTTCTCTTTTATGTTCTTTTTTTGTTCAAACAGATGTCTGTTCCTTCCCGCCAACTTTAATACACGGTTCAGCAAATTTTGACAAGATTTATGAGTTTGAATTTAATGTGGGTACCAATGTTACATACAAATGTAATCCAGGTTTCACATTCACACGAGAAAGTATACCAATGAGTACCTGTGGAGATGGAGCACAATGGACACCATTAATAGCCAGTTGTGAACGTAAGTTATCAGAATAATTGTATTCTTCTCATAGTGCACAGTTCTGACATGACTGATTTTATGAAAAACTGGTCTGACAGTCGCAGAAAAAAAACCCTTGGAATTATGGGTGGCACGGTAGCACAGTGGTTTGGAACTGTTGCTTCACAGCTCCAGGTCCCAGGTTCGATTCCGTGCCTGGGTCACTGTCTGCGCGGAGCCTGCACGTTCTCCCCGTGTCTGTGTGGGTTCCCTCCGGGTGCTCTGGTTTCCTCCCACAGTCCAAAGATGTGCAGGTTAGGTGGATTGGCCATGCTAAATTGCCCTTAGTGTCAAAAAAAAAGGTTAGTTGGGGTTATGGGGATAGGGTGGAGGTGTGGGCTTAAGTGGAGTCCAAGGGCCGGTGAAGACTCGATGGCCCAAATGGCTTCCTTCAGCATTGTAAATTCTATGTTTCTAGTTTAAAAACTGTTCAGAAAATGGCTTCCAGTTAACAGACAGAAGTGTGGATAACAATCATCTTTATCCTGCCGAGACCAGGATGCATACCTCAGACATATTCACTTACCAATAAACTACTGGAAGGTGTGAACAATCTTGACCCTTTTGATCCCTGTAGAGGTTTAAAAAAAAAATGTTATTCAAATTTTCACAAAATATCAACAACAGAATACAGAAAGAAAAGAGCAAACCCCTCCCCCATATACATAAATAATAAATTAACAGCCTTCATCAACACAAGGGCAAATATACACGCCCACTCAAGACAAACCCCCCCCCCCGGCCGGGTTGCTGCTGCTGCTGCTGACCATCTAACGTTCTGCCAGGAAGTTTAGGAAAGGTTGCCACCACCTAAAGAACCCTTACACCGATCCCCTTAAGGCAAATTTCACCCTCTCCAATTTAATAAACCCCGCCATATCATTGATCCAGGATTCCACGCTTGGGGGCCTCGCATCCTTCCACTGAAGAATCCTTCGCCGGGCTACAGGAACGCAAAGGCCAGGATACCGTCCTCTTTTGCCTCCTGCACTCCCAGCTCCTCTGCCACCCCAAATATTGCGAGCCCCCAGCCCGGCTTGACCCTGGAACCTACCACCCTCGACACCGTCCTTGCTACACCCTTCCAAAAGTCCTCCAGCGCTGGGCACGCCCAGAACATGTGGGTGTGGTTTGCTGGGCTCCCTGAGCACCTAACACACCTGTCCTCGCACCCAAAGAACCGGCTTATCCTTGCCCCGGTAATGTGAGCCTTATGCAGCACCTTGAATTGTATGAGGCTGATCCTCGCGCAAGAGGAGGAAGAGTTCACTCTTCCCAGGGCATCCGCCCACGTCCCCTCGTCAATCTCCTCACCCAACTCCACCTCCCACTTACCCTTTAGCTCCTCCACTGAGGCATCCTCCTCCTCCTGCATCACCTGATACGTTGCCGAGATCCTCCCCTCTCCAACCCACACTCCCGACAGCACCCTGCCCTGGACCCTGTGTGGCGGCAACAGTGGGAACTCCACCACCTGCCGCCCTTACCTGCATGTGGTAATACCAGGTATTGTGGTACCTGAGAGGTGGATGACCATTGGTTAGACCCAGGAGTCTACCATTGGCTGATGTACATAGCTCTGCCCTGAGAGGCGGAATATATGAACCGGTGCCGTCCCAGCAGCCTTCACTTTCTGTATCGAAGCTGCTGGGGAAGAGTTCTAGCAGATTAAAGCCTTCAGTTATGAATCACTTTGTCTTGAGAGTAATTGATTGCGCATCAATTTAATCTGTTACAACTTCAGTTGAAAGGATGGATCTCCGTATCAAACCGGAGTGCCTTCAGCTCAGCCCCCACGGGGACAACTCTGCTGCTATTTTCAAACATTGACTGGCATGCTTTAAGGGCTACCTCGACACAGCCGCCGAAACCCCCACGGAAGGACAAAAGGTGCATCTCCTACGCTCACGGGTAGCCCTGGGATCTACCCTCTTATCGAGGAGGCGGCGAATTATGCTGCCGCGATCGAGCTGTTGGAAGGACATTATATCCGCCCTGTGAACCAGGTCTACGCTCGTCACCTGCTGGCGACTAGGAGGCAAAGCCCCGATGAAACGTTGGAAGACTTCTACCGGGCGCTGCTGTGCTGGGCCGAAACTGTGGCTGCCCGCCAGTTTCGGGGAGTGAGCACACGGAACTTTTGATCAGGGATGCTTTCGTGGCAGGTATGACCTCCCCCGATATCCGCCGAAGGCTCCTAGAAATGGACACTCTGGGACTTACAGAGGCACGGGCCCTGGCAGGGTCCATGGACGTTGCCTATAAAAACGTGCTGTCCTTTGCCCCTGATCGCGCGGCGCCCCCCTGGGCTGCATGGCACCCCGTAGTGGCAGCCCCTCAGACCTTTCCCCTGACCCCGCAAGCCTGCGCGGCGAAACGGCCCGCTAACGCCGCCGGACACCGCTGTTTCTTCTGTGGGCAGGCGAATCATCCCCGCCCGCGCTGCCCGGCCCGCACCGCCACCTGCAAAGGGTGTGGCAAGAAGGGCCACTATGTGGGGGTCTGCCAGGCCCTGCGCCGTGGCCACGGTCTCCAGCGACTATCGGCAACCCCCCTTTCAGGCCCCGACTGCCCAGCGCTCACCGCCACCCCCTATCCTAAGGCCACGTACGACCCGCGGGCGTGGCCATTTTGCCCTCCCGGACACCATGCTGGACGGGTGGGCGCCGCCATTTTGTCCCTCGCCGCTGCCATCTTCTTCATCCCCGGACACCATGTGCGACCCATGGGTGACGCCATCTTGGATGGGGCCCCAGGCCCCCAGCACAGCCGACTACATGCTGCCCGACCAGAACTCTCCATTACTTCAGTTGGCCTCGGTGACTCTGGACCAGAGTCGGCCCCGGACGCTTGCAAAAGCTACAACGGCAATCTCCATCAACGGCCACGAGACGTCGTGCCTGATTGACTCTGGGAGCACAGAAAGCTTTGTTCACCCTGACACGGTAAGGCGCTGTTCTCTTGTCACCCATCCCATAAATCAAAGGATCTCCCTGGCCTCCGGGTCACACTCGGTGGAGATAAAGGGGTTCTGCCTAGTGAACCTCACTGTCCAAGGCAGGGAATTCCACAATTTCCGCCTGTACGTCCTGCCGCACCTCTGCGCAGCCACTCTCCTTGGGCTGGATTTCCAGTGCCATCTGCAAAGCCTGACTTTTAAATTTGGCGGCTCTATACCTACCCTTACTGTCTGTGGCCTCGCAATCCTTAAGGTCGACCCGCCTTCCCTGTTTGCGAACTTCACCCCGGATTGCAAACCCATCGCCACCAGGAGCAGACGGTACAGTGCCCAGGACCGGACCTTTATCAGGTTTGAGGTCCAAAGGCTGCTGAGGGAAGGGGTCATTGAAGCGAGCAACAGTCCCTGGAGAGCTCAAGTAGTGGTGGTAAAGACCGGGGAGAAACATAGGATGGTCATTGACTACAGTCAGACCATCAACAGGTTTACGCAGCTGGATGCGTACCCTCTCCCCCGTATAGCCGACCTGGTGAACAGGATCGAGCAATACAAGGTTTTCTCCACGGTTGATCTCAAGTCTGCCTACCACCACCTACCCCTCCGTAATGGTGACTGCCAGTACACTGCCTTCGAAGCAGATGGGCGGCTCTATCACTTTTTAAGGGTTCCCTTCGGTGTCACGAACGGGGTCTCGGTCTTCCAGCGAGAGATGGACCGAATGGTTGACCGGTACGGCTTACGCGCAACGTTCCCGTATCTGGATAACGTCACCATCTGCGGCCATGACCAGCAGGACCACGACACCAACCTCCGCAAATTTTTCCAGACCGTGAAAATCCTTAACCTGACATACAATAAGGATAAATGCGTGTTTAGCACCGACCGTCTAGCCATTCTAGGCTACGTAGTGTGAAGTGGAGTCATAGGCCCCGGCCCTGAGTGCATGCGCCCTCTCATGGAGTTCCCCCTCCCTCACTGCCCCAAGGCCCTAAAGCGCTGCCTCGGGTTCTTCAGCTATTATGCACAGTGAGTCCCCAATTACGCAGACAAAGCCCGACCCCTAATCCATTCCACAACCTTCCCCCTGTCGACGGAGGACCGCCAGGCCTTCAGCCGCATCAAAGCAGACATTGCAAAAGCCACGATGCGCACCATCGACGAGTCCCTCCCCTTCCAGGTCGAGAGCGATGCGTCTGACGTAGCTCTGGCGGCCACCCTCAATCAAGCGGGCAGGCCTGTGGCTTTCTTCTCCCGTACTCTCCATGCTTCAGAAATTCGCCACTCCTCGGTCGAAAAGGAGGCCCAGGCCATAGTAGAAGCTGTGCGACACTGGAGGCATTACCTGGCCAGCAGGAGATTCACTCTCTTCACGGACCAACGGTCGGTTGCCTTCATGTTCGATAATGCACAGCGGGGCAAGATTAAGAACGACAAGATCGTGCGGTGGAGGATAGAACTCTCCACCTACAATTACGGGATCTTGTACTGTCCGGGGAAGCTGAACGAGCCTCCTGATGCCCTGTCCCGCGGCACTTGTGCCACCGCACAAGTGGACCACCTCCGATCCCTCCACGAGGACCTCTGCCACCTGGGGGTCACTCGTTTTTTTCATTTTATCAAGACCCGCAACCTGCCCTACTCCATCGAGGAGGTCAGGACCGTCACCAGGGACTGCCAAATCTGCGCGGAGTGCAAACCGCACTTCTCCCGGCCAGAGAGGGCGCATTTGATAAAGGTTTCCCGTCCCTTTGAACGCCTCAGCATGGATTTCAAAGGCCCCCTCCTCTCCACCGACCGCAACACGTACTTCCTTAACGTGATTGACGAGTACTCCCGGTTCCCATTCGCCATCCCCTGCCCAGACATGACCACAACCACCGTCATCAAAGCCCTCCAGGGTATCTTTACACTGTTCAGTTTCCCCGCATACATTCACAGTGATAGGGGGTCCTCCTTTATGAGTGACGAACTGCGTCAATTCCTGCTCAGCAAGGGCATCGCCTCGAGCAGGACGACAAGTTACAACTCCCGGGGAAACAGGCAGGTAGAGAGGGAGACCGGAACGGTCTGGAAGACCGTCCTGCTGGCCCTGCGGTCCAGGAACCTCCCAGTCTCCCGCTGGCAGGAAGTCCTCCCGGTGGCTCTCCACTCCATCCGGTCACTGCTCTGTACAACCACGAATCAGACACCTCATGAACGTCTACTTGTTTTCCCCAGGAAGTCCTCCTCCGGGACCTCGCTCCCAACCTGGCTAGCGACACCCGGACCCATCCTGCTTCGGAAACATGTGAGGGCGCACAAGTCGGACCCGTTAGTCGTGAGGGTCCACCTGCTGCACGCCAACCCCCAGTACGCCTACATAGCGTTTCCTGACGGCCGCCAAGACACGGTCTCCCTTCAGGACCTGGCGCCCGCCGGAATCCCACCTGCACCCGCACCATTGCACCCACCCCCACCCTCCCACAGCACCTAACTGGAGAGTCAGTATTCCCGCCGTTCCTGCCTAGGCCCGAACATACACCGACGCCCCCTACAGGCGTTTTCCCCCCCTGTCCACCTTTTGCCCCAACAGCGCCGCCTAGGGGTGACGAAGCTGCCTGGGAGGACGACATCACGCTCCCGGAGTCGCAACCGCCGGGACCCCCATCAGAATCACCGCCGAAGCCCAGACGCTCCAGAAGGACCACCAGGCCACCTGATCGACTGATTGCTATACTATGAACACTTTGTTATTACCCTCGACATCACGGTACCTCCATACCTGGTCATACCATGCGAAAGGCGACTATTTACGCTGGCCATCACCCCGCCGGGTTTTTTTTTAACAGGGGGTGAATGTGGTAATACCAGGTATTGCGGTACCTGAGAGGTGGATGACCATTGGTTATGCCCAGGAGTCTACCATTGGCTGATGGACATAGCTCCGCCCTGAGAGGCGGGGTATAAGAACCGGTGCCATCCCAGCAGCCTTCACTTTCTGTATCGAAGCTGCTGGGGAAGAGTTCTAGCAGATTAAAGCCTTCAGTTATGAATCACTTCGTCTTGAGAGTAATTGATTGCGCATCACTGCATATATCTGAAGGTGTTCCCCGGGGGGGAGCCCGAACTTCTCCTCCAGCTCACCCAGGCTCGCGAACTTCCCGTCCGCAAACAGGTCCCTCATCCTTCTAATACCAGGCCTGTGCCACCTCAGGAACCCTCCGTCCATCCTCGCCGGGACAAACCGGTGGTTCCCCCAAATCGGGGACCACACCGAGGCCCCCATCTCCCCCCTGTGATGTCTCCATTGCCCCCAAATTTTGAGGGTAGCCGCCACCACCGGGCTCGTGGTATACCTCGTTGGAGGAAGCGGCAGTGGCGCCGTCACCAGCGCCTCCAGGCTCGTGCCCACACAGGACGCCATCCCCAGCCTCTTCCATGCCGCCTCATCCCCTTCCATCACCCACTTACGCACCATCGTCACGTGGCGGCCCAATAATACCCACAGAGGTTAGGCAGTGCCAACCCCCCCTATCCCTGCACCGCTCCAGGAACACCCTTCTCACCCTCGGGGTCTTCTGCGCCCACACAAACCCCATAACGCTCCTGTTAACCCGCCTGAAGAAGGCCTTTGGGATCAGGATGGGGAGGCACTGGAACAGGAATAAAAACCTCGGGAGCACCGTCATTTTAACTGACTGCACCCTACCCGCCAGGGAGAGTGGCAGCACGTCCCACCTCTTAAACTCCACCTCCATCTGCTCCACCAGCCGAGTGAAGTTAAGCTTATGTAGGGTCCCCCAGCTCCTAGCCACCTGGACCCCCAAGTATCTGAAACTCCTCTCCGCCCTTTTTAGCGGGAGCCCACCAATCCCCCTCTCCTGGTCCTCTGGGTGCACTACGAACAACTCACTCTTCCCCATATTAAGCTTGTACCCGGAGAATCTCCAAACTCCCTAAGGATCCTCATCACCTCCGGCATTCCGCCCACCGGGTCCGCCACATATAGCAGCAAATCATCCGCATAGAGCGACACCCGATGCACCTCCCCACCCCGCACCAGCCCCCTCTAGTTCCTCGACTCTCTCACGCCATGGCCAGGGGTTCAATCACCAGCGGAAAGAGTTTGGGGGACTCGTCCCCCGGTGTAGCCGGAAATACTCTGACCTCCTTCTGTTCGTGGCGACACTTGCCACCGGGGCCTCATATAGCAGCCCCACCCACCTGACGAACCCCTCCCCGAACCTTTTCAACACCTCCCACAGGTACCCCATTCCACCCTATCAAAGGCCTTCTCCGCATCCATCGCCGCCACTATCTCCGCCTCCCCTTCCATCGCCGGCATCATTATAACATTCAAGAGCCTCCGTACATTAGTAATCAACTGCCTCCCTTTCACGAATCCCGTCTGATCCTCGTGTATGATCTGCGGCACACAGTCCTCTATCTTCATGGCCAAAATCTTTGCCAGCAACTTTGCATCTACATTTAGGGGTGAGATCGGCCTATATGAACCACACTGTAGGGGATCCTTGTCCCGTTTCAGGATCAGGGAAATCAGCGCTCTAGACATCGTCGGAGGCAGAGCCCCCCCCTCCCTTGCCTCGTTAAAGGTCCTTACCAACAGTGGGCCCAGCAGGTCCGAATACTTGTTGTAAAATTCAACCGGGAACCCAACTGGTCCCGGTGCCTTCCCCGCCTGCATGTTCCCCATCTCTTTGACCAACTCCTCCAACTCAACCGGCGCCCCCAACCCCGCCACCTGCCCCTCATCCACCCTCGGAAACCTCAGCCGGTCCAGGAAGCGACCCATCCCTCCCTCCTCCAGTGGGGGCTCAGACCGATACAGTTCCTCGTAGAAGACCCAGGGAGAAAGGGAGAAGCATCAGAAAATAGTTAATGGTCTGTTTTAAGTAACTGGGCAGTTTGAAAGTACTGCACTTGGAGAACCAGAGAACCAAGAAACCTTCCTCTAAACCTGATTGCATCTTCTAATCTGCCTGTAAAAGCAACTGCCAGAAAGTCATATGTGAGAATCATTTCAACTGCAGGAACAATCGTACAACCTCAAAACCTTTTCTTCAGATACTGTAACATTTTGACTTCAAACACTACCAGGAGTACGTCGGGCAGGAAAGACTGAATTGATTCAATTTTTTAAAGTATTGTTGTCTTTTCTTCAGTAACTTCCAGAACAATTGTGTGAAATCAACAAACCTTTTCTTTTTTAAGTATAAAAGCTCTGCTGCTGGGTTATTTTAAATTGAACCTCTCACTCTACAGTTTAGAAAATATACACCCACAAGAAAATAAATTGAGTTACTTTGGCGAGATACCGGTAGCGCCCATGTCTTTCTCCCATTTTAGTCTCTGCGCTGGAATTTGGTTCCATGAATGTGAACTAGGTGTCTTGCAATTCATACAAAAGGTTGTTATTGCATGCAGTCTCAAATAGGGTGTTTTGGCAAGCACCCCACTGCAGTTTCCATCACAACTAAGAATCTTGTTGAATGCTTTTTTTTAACAAACATTTTATTAAGGCATTTATGGTTTTATAACAAAAGATACAAATACAAATGTAAACATAATTCAGTATGTAACAACCCCCACAACCAACAACACACACAATTCCAAGTCCCTCCATCTCCTCTTGCTGAACCCGCCTAAACTAAACTAAACTAAACTAACCTCCCCTACCCCCCTCATTCTCGAACCCACACCCCCACCCCCTTTATTGTATCCGCTAATAGTTTAGTTTTCCCTGAAGAAGTCGATGAACGGCTGCCACCTCCGGACGAACCCTAACATTGATCCTCTCAGGGCGAACTTAATTTTCTCATGCCTGAGAAACCCCGCCATGTTGCTAAACCATACACCCGATTTTAGGGGCTCTGAGTCCCTCCATGCTAAGAGGAGCCGTCTCCGGGCTACCAAGGAGACAAAGGCCAAGATGTCAGCCTCACTCGTACCCTGGACTCCCAGGTCTTCCGACACTCCAAAAATCGCCACCTCGACTTGGCGCCACCCTCGTTTCTAGCACTGTGGACATGACGGCAACAAATCCCTGCCAAAATCTCCTAAGCTTCACACATGCCCAAAACATGTGGACATGATTTGCAGGCCCTCCTGCACACTTCACACACCTGTCCTCCACTCCCAAAAACCTGCTCATCCGGGCCACCATCATGTGTGCACCGTGAACCACCTTGAATTGAATCAGGTTAGAAACTACCTTATCCTGTCTCCCCTGTGGCAGTAGAAGTGGAAAAGTCGAAACCTGCCTTCGGACAAAGTCCCTCACCTGCAGATAGCGAAACCCATTCCCACCCGGCAATTCGAAATCCTCCTCTAAATCCTCCAGACAAGGAAAGCACCCGTCGATAAACAGATCCCCCAGCCTCTCAACACCTGCTCTCTGCCACCTCGGAATCCCCCATCCAAACTCTCCGGGACAAACCAGTGATTGCCACAAATTGGAGCCCACACCGACGCTCCCTCCATCCCATATGCTTCCGCCACAGTCCCCAAACTCTCAGAGCTGCCACCACCACCGGGCTTGTGGAGTACCAGGCTGGCGAGAACAGGAGAGGTGCCGTTACCAGTGCCCGCCCACACAAACCCAGAGATCACCGCATTAACCTGCTTAAAAATGGCCTTTGGTATAAAGATAGGGAGACACTGGAAAACAAACAAAAACGGGAGGACCGTCACCTTTATGGTATGTACCCTCCCAGTGACAATGGGAGCATGTCTCACCTCCGAAAGTTCTCCTTCATTTGCTCAACTAACCGGGCCAGATTTAATTTATGCTACTGCTCCCATCCCCGTGCCACCTGAATTTCCAAGTACAGAAAACTCCCTCCCACCACTTTAAATGGCAACTCCCCCCCGCCTCCTCTCCTGTTCCCTCGCCTGGATCACAAAAAAATCACTTTTTCCCATTCTCAATTTGTACCCCAAGAACCGGCCAAATTCCCCTAAATTCTGCGTAATCTCTCTCATCCCCCCTAACGGGTCAGAAATATACAGGAGGAGGTCGACCGCACACAAAGAGACCTTGTGTTCCATGCCTGCCCCCCCAGACTAGCCCCCTCCAGTCCTTTGATGATCTCAGCGCCATCACCAGTGGCTCAAAAGCCAAGGTAAAGAACTGGAGAGGGACATCCCTGCCTTGTCCCCCCGGCTCAGTCTGAAATATTCGAAACTCACTCGGTTCGTCCGCACACTCGCCACCGGTGCCTGGTACAGCAACCGGACCCAGTCTACAAAGCCCTGGCCAAAACTGCCCCAGGACCTCCCAAAAATCCTTCCACTCCACCCGGTCGAAGATCTTCTCTGCGACCATAGCGACCACCACCTCTACCTCCCTCCCCTTGGAAGGCATCATGATGACATTCAAGAGCCTTCTAATGATGGCCGTTAGCTGCCTTCCTGTAACAAATCCCGTCTGGTCCTCCCCTATCAGACCCGGAACATAATCCTCTATTCTCGAAACCAACACCTTGGCAGGCAATTTGGCAATAACATTTAGTAGGGAATTGGTCTGTATGACCCACATTGTTCTGGGTCCTTCTCCCGCTTCAGGATCAATGAGATTGAAGCCTGTGACATTGTTGGAGGAAGAACCCTCCGTTACTCAGTCTCATTAAATGCCCTCACCAGCAGTGGATCCAACACCCCAGAAAACTTCTGATACAATTCCACTGGGTATCCATCCGGTCCCAGGGCCTTGCCCGACTGCATGGCCTCCAATCCCTCTACTACTCCCACAATCCCGATCAGGGCTCCCAACCCCTCCACCAACCCTTCCTCCACCTTCGGAAACTCCAAACCCTCCAAGAATTGCCTCATCCCCTCCACCCCAGCTGGGGGCTCCGACTCATACAGCCGACTGTAAAATTCCTTGAACACCCTGTTCACCCCCACTGGGTCCCCCCTCTATCCTTCATTTCCTATCTCACTGGCTGCCTCCCTTTTCCTGAGCTGGTGTGCTAGCATCCTACTGGCCTTCTCCCCAGACTCATAAACCGCCCCTCTCGCCTTCCTCAACTGCCCCACCGCCTTCTCTGTTGATATCAGACCAAACTCCATCTGCAACTCCATTCTGCCGCACCTTCAACAACCCCGCCTCTGGGGCTTCCGAGTACCTTCTATCCACCTGGAGGATCTCCCTACTCACCCTATCCATCTCTGCCCGGTCCACCTTCTCCCTATGAGCCCACACCAAAATCAGCTCCCCCCTAACTACTGACTTCAGTGCCTCCCCTATTGTTGCTGCCGAAACCTCCCCTGTGTCATTTATCTCCAAATAATTCTGGATGGCCTCCCTCACCCGCCCGCACACTTCCTCATCCGCAACAGTCCTACATCCAATCTCTATTGCGGGCGCTGATCCCCCTCCTTGCTCACCCGTAAATCCACCCAGTGTGGGGCATGGTCCGACTCAACAGGGCCGAATACTCGGCATCCAACACCCCCGCCAGCAAAGCCCTGTTCAAAACAATAAAATCAGTACGGAGTACACTTTGTGTACATGGGAGAAAAAATAAAACTCCTTCGCTCTTGGTTATCCAAACCTCCATGGATCTACCCATCCCATCTGTTCCATAAACCCCTTTAGTTCCTTCACCGCGGCTGGCAGCCTCCCTGTCCTTGAACACGACCGATCCAACCTTGGATCTAGAACCGTATTGAAATCCCCCCCCCCATGAACAGCCTATGCGAGTCCAGGTCCGGAGTCTTCCCTAAAACCCGCCTCATAAACTCTGTGTCGTCCCAGTTTGGTGCATAGTTATTCACTAATACCACCAGCATCCCCTCCAGTTTTCCACTCACCATAACGTACCTACCCCCCGCGTCCGCCAATATGCTCCCTACGTCAAATGGCACCCGCTTATTGATCAAGATCGCTACCCACCTAATTTTAGAGTCTGACCCCGAATGAAATACCTGCCCAACCCACCTCTTCCTCAGCCTAGTTTGAACCACCACCCTCAGGTGCGCCTCCTGTAACATTGCCACGTCCGCCTTCAAACTCTTCAAATGCACGAACACGCGAGACCTCTTGACTGGTCCACTCAACCCTCTCACGTTCCATATGATCAGCCTGGTCGGGGGGCAACTCCCCCCCCCCCCACCGAAATGGCCCACAAACAGCTCATCATTTCCCAGGATCTGACTAGTGTGAGGGATGGAAATGAGGAGCAAAATCGACCTGATCATCTGAAAGGATTTAATAAATATCATACATTATCATACATTATCATAGAATTTACAGTGCAGAAGGAGGCCATTCGGCCCATCGAGTCTGCACCGGCTCTTGGAAAACGAACCCTACCCAAGGTCAACACCTCCACCCTATCCCCATAACCCAGTAACCCCACCCAACACTAAGGGCAATTTTGGACACTAAGGGCAATTTATCATGGCCAATCCACCTAACCTGCACATCTTTGGACTGTGGGAGGAAACCGGAGCACCCGGAGGAAACCCACGCACACACGGGGAGGATGTGCAGACTCCGCACAGACAGTGACCCAAGCCGGAATCAAACCTGGGACCCTGGAGCTGTGAAGCAATTGTGCTATCCACAATGCTACCGTGCTGCCCTATGTGTATGTTTTGAGCTCCCAGAGTTTCATATTGATGCACTATCAATTACGACGAGACGAGAGTATTGCACAGAGATGTGTGGCCTCCTACAGCTGCTGCCGAAATGGCTGCCGTTCGGAGAGCACACACATTTATACTCTGCCTACTGGGCGGAGCCAGCAGGCAGGGATCTACCCCCGTACCTGTAGTACAGGGGCCTTACCGTAATACCCTCGTATGCAGTGCAGTGTATACAATATAATACAACAGTGGTGATTACCACATTCACCCCCTGTTAAAATGAGTCCAGTGGGGGTGGTGGAAAACTATTTACATACAGGTTGTCATTAAAATTTCAGAGAAGGTTACAAATTTAGATGGTTGAGCGCCTTGATCCGTCGTTGAGAGCGCCGCCGTGCTGGTGGCGAGTCAGGCGTCGGCTCGGTCGTCAGTGACTCCGGGAGCGTGTCGACATCCTCTTCATCCCCGGGTGGGACCAAGGGGAGGATGGATTGTCCTGGAGCAGGGCTGTGGTGGGGTGTACTGGGGGAAGGGAGGGTGGCGCCGGTGCAGAGGGGGGGGTTGGTGGGGACCCAGCTGGTGCCAGGTCCCTGAGGGAGACTGTGTCTTTGCGGCCTTTGGAGTACGCTACGTAGGCGTACTGCGGGTTTGCGTGGAGTAGCTGTACCCTCTCAGCCAACGGGTCCGCCTTGTGGAGCCGCACGTGCTTGCAGACGAGAACGGGTCCTGGAGCTGCCAGCCACGTTGGGAGTGAAACCCCGGAGGCAGACTTCCTGGGTAAGATGCTCATGGGGGGTTTCTTTAGTCGCTGTGCACAGGAGCGACCGAATGGAGTGACGTGCGTCGGGGAAGACCTCCTGCCCAGCGGGAGGCCGGGAGATTTCTGGACCAGCTGGATGGCCTTCCAGACCATCCCATTCTCCCGCTCCACCTGCCCATTTCCCCGGGGGCTGTAGCTGGTCGTCATGCTCGAGGCAATGCCCCTGTTGAGCAGGTACTGGCGCAGTCATCGCTCATAAATGAGGATCCCCGGTCGCTGTGGACGTAGGCGGGGAAACCGAACAGATCGAAGATGGTGTTGAGGGCTTTGATGACAATGGCAGACGTCATATCGGGGCATGGGATGGCGAAGGGGAATCTGGAATATTTGTCGACCACCTTGATAAAATACGTGTTGCGGTTGGTGGAGGGAGAGGCTCTTTGAAGTCCACGCTGAGGCGTTCAAAGGGGCGGGAGGCCTTCACCAGGCATGCACGGTCTGGCCGGTAGAAGTGCGGTTTAGACTCCCCGTAGACCTGGCAGTCTGGTGACAGCCCTGACTTCCTCGATGGAGTAGGGCAGATTGCGGGCCTTAATGAAGTGAGAAAAGCGTGTGACCCCTGGGTGACAGAGATCGTCAAAGCAGGGTCCGGAGTCGGTGCACTTGTGTGCTGGCACATGTACCTCGGGACAGGGCATCGGGGGGCTCGTTGAGCTTACCGGGGCGATACAAAATCTTGTAATTAAAGGTGGAGAGCTCGATCCTCCACCGCAAGATCTTATTATTTTTGATCTTACCCCGCTGTGTGTTGTTAAACATGAAGGCAACCGACCGTTGGTCTGTGAGGAGAGTGAATCTCCTACCGGCCAGGTAATGCCTCCAGTGCCGCACAGCTTCAACGATATCTTCGGCCTCCTTTTTGACGGAGGAGTGCCGAATTTCTGAGGCATGGAGGGTGCGGGAAAAGAATGCCACGGGCCTGCCTGCCTGGTTGAGGGTGGCGGCCACAGCGAAGTCTGATGCATCGCTCTCGACTTGGAAGGGAAGCGTCTCGTCGACCGCGCGCATCACGGCCTTGGCGATGTCGGCCTTGATACGGTTGAAGGCCTGGTGAGCCTCGGCCGTCAGTGGGAAACCGGTGGAATGGATGAGTGGGCGGGCCTTGTCCGCATAGTTAGGGACCCACTGGGCGTAGTACGAAAAGAACCCCAGGCATCGTTTGAGGGCCTTGGGACAGTGGGGAAGGGGGAGATCCATAACGGGGTGCTTGCGATCGGGGTCGGGCCCTAGAACTCCGTTCTGAACCACATAGCCGAGGATGGCTAATCGGTTTGTGCTGAACACACACTTCTCCTTGTTATAGGTTAGGTTGAGGAATTTGGCGGTGTGGTGAAATTTGGAAAGGTTAGCGTCGTGGTCCTGCTGGTCGTGGCCGCAGATGGTGACGTTATCCAGGTACGGGAACGTGGCCCGCAGTCCGCACCAGTCAACCATTCAGTCCATCTCTCATTGGAACACCGAGACCCCGTTAGTGACGCTGAAGGGAACCCTAAGGAAATGGTAAAGGCGGCCGTCCGTTTCAAACCCGGTGTAATGGGCGGTCCGCCTTGCGAATGTGGAGCTGGTGGTAGGCAGATTTCAGGTCCACTGTCAAGAAGACCCGGTACTGTGCAATCTGATTGACGGGGGTACGCGTCGAGCTGCGTGTACCAATTGATCTGACTGTAATCAACGACGATCCTGTTTTTCTCCCCCCGTTTTCACCACTGCCACTTGGGCTCTCCAGGGGCTGTTGCTGGCCTCGATGATCCTTCCCGCAGCAGCCGCTGGACCTCAGACCTGATGAAGGTCCTGTCCTGGGCGCTGTACCGTCTGCTCCTGGTGGTGACGGGTTTGCAATCCGGGGTGAGGTTTGCAAACAGAAAAGGCGGGTCGACCTTAAGGGTCGTGAGGCCGCATACAGTAAGGGGTGGTAGGGGCCCGCCAAATTTCAGGGTTAGGCTCTGGAGGTTGCACTGGAAGTCCAGGCCAAGTAGCAAGGCAGCGCAGAGGTTGGGGAGGACGTAGAGCTGGAAGCCGCTGAACTCTATGCACTGGATTGTGAGGGTGGCGATCCAGTACCCCCGGATCGACACGGAGTGGGATCCGGAGGCCAGGGAGATTCTTTGGTTAATTGGGTGTACCGCGAGGGAGCAGCGCCTTACTGTATCGGGGTGGATGAAGCTCTCAGTGCTCCCGGAGTCCAGAAGGCAGGATATCTCATGCCCGACGCGGTCGCGAGGTTGTGCGGTCGGGACTGGTCGATTGTGACGGAGGCGAGCCGTGGCTGGTTGTCGGCGGTTGCAGGTGATGAGCGGCCCGATGAGGTGCCTGACGGGCAGGGGTCATGAGGCGGGGAAGATGGCGGCGCCCACGGGCCGCATGTGTCCTGAGGCAGGCAAGATGGCGGCGCCCTCGGGCGGCACGTGTCCTGGGGCAAGCAAGATGGCTCCGCCGATTGGTTGTGAGGCAAGCAAGATGGCGGCGCCCACGGGCCGCATGTGGTCTGAGGCGAGGAAGATGGCGGCGCCCACTGGCTGCACGCGGGGGGGTGCAGGGACAATAGCGGCGATTGGGCAGGCCTGGCACACTGCACGCTCTTGCCGCAGGCCTTGCAGAGCGTGCACCGCGCCGTGCAGCGCTGCCGGGGGTGTTTTGCCTGTCTGCAGAAGTGAGCACTTGGGTCCCCCGGGGTTGGTTGGCTGCAACACGGCGCTGGCATGGGGTTGGCTTGGGGTGGTCGCTGATGGGGTCCACGATGCCCAGAAGGGGTGGGACGTGCGGTTGGGGGCATACGCCTGTACGTTGCGTGAGGCGACTGAGCAAGAGCGCTAGTTTCTTGGTCACCACGAGGCCAAGCGTAGCCCCTTCTAGGAGGCGCTGGCGGATGTAGGCCGACCCTATGCCCGTAATGAACGTGTCTCTCATTAGCAGGTTAGAATGTTCAGCGGCCGAAACGGCCTGGCAATCACAGTCTCTCACCAGGGCGAGCAGGGCACGCCCGAAATCTTCCACAGACTCACCGGGAAGTTGGTGCCGTGGTGTAGATCTTGTTGATCTGCTGAGTGTAGTTCTCCTTCAGTAGTGCCATGGCCTCTGCGTAGGTAGGCGCGTCCTGGATGAGGGGAAAGACATCGGAGCTCAGCCGCGTGTCCAGAATCTGGAGCTTCTGTGCTTCTGGGATTGGGCCTGTCGCAGATCCGATGTATGCTTCAAAGCAAGCGAGCCAATGTGCGAAGTCCTTTTTGGTGTTGTCTGCTTGAGGATGCAGCTGCAGGTGATCCGGCTTGATGCAGAGATCCATCTTTGTAAAATCTCTGTGCAATAAATTGATGCACTATCAATTACGACGAGACGAGAGTAGAGAGTAATCGCGACTTTATTATACAGAGATGTGTGGCCTTCTACAGCTGCTGCCGAAATAGCTGCCGTTCGGAGAGCGCACACATTTATACTCCACTTACTGGGTGGAGCCAGCAGGCAGGGATCTACCCCCGTACCTTTAGTACAGGGGCCTTACCGTAATACTCTTGTATGCAGTGCAGTATATACAATATAATACAACAGTGGTGACTACCACACACATCAGGGAGGCAGTACTGGGAGGTGGGTCTTGGAAACAAACCGTACTGGATTCTGGGTCATCAGGTGGATTGAAGATGTCATCACCCAGCTGAAAGCGAAACCCTGAAAATTGGGAATTTACCTGGATTATGAGGGAAGACAGGTGTCATTTTACGACACTGAGGTCATGTCTCACCTGTACACCTTCACTGATACACTCACCGAGAGACTCTACCCTATCTTTAATCCTTGTAATAATAACTCTGGTGGTATCTCTGACCGACTCACACTGCTCCCTGGGTAACACAATGGGACACGTTTTCGGAGGTTGGAGTTTGAGTGAGAAGCCTGATTCACTGTCTGAACAGCTCATGTTGTCCTGATTCTCTGCTGTGTGCTGTTTGAGTGTGTTTGTGAGTGTGTTTTCTGTATTGTTTATTCTGTCAATTTAACTCAGATTCTCGACCAAGCCCACTGTCCTGATCTCAATATAATGGGACCCATAAATACTGGACTGGTATAGAATGAAGCATAATCCCTTGAATTGTGTTAACTGTGCCCAGTTCTTGAACAATTCATTGTGAATCTTTAATTTCTTTACTCCCTTGTATAAATATTTTATTTGAAGACTACAGAATAAGATAATCGCTCTTTCAAAGTCCGGATCGTGCATTCCACTTGTCCTGAGGATTGCGGGTGGTAAGGGAAATGTAATTCCCACTGGATATTCAATAGTCCACAGACTTCTCTGCAAACAGCACCTGTAAAATGTTTACCGTTGTCTGAATCTATTCTAATTGGTACTCCTATCTGGGAATATAGTCTTTGCATAAAACCTTAGCTGCGTGGCTGGCTGTAGCTCTTCTGGCCAGGACGGCCTTTACCCATCTGGAAAACCTGTCCATTAATACCAGAACTTCAGAGTGTCCCTTTTAAAAATATATATATTTATTAAAGTTTTTTAACACAATTTTTCTCCCTTACAAACAATAACCCCCCCTGCTGTAACAAAATAACAAGAAATCGCACAGAGCAAGATATATACATGGCAAAATGATACGTTTACATAGCTTTGTACACTGGCTCTCTCCCACACGTGCCAGTTTCCCCAACCCTTCATGTTATTTCTTGCTCATCCACCCTCCCAGGCAATCCCCCATTCCCCCCCCCTCCCCCTGCCCCTCCCAGGACGTCCCCCCGTCCCCCCCCGTCCCCCCCTAGGTTGCTGCTGCTGCTGACCGACCTTCCTCTAACGATCCGTGAGATAGTCTAGGAACGGTTGCCACCGCCTGTAGAACCCCTGCGCAGACCCACTCAAGGCCAACTTAATCCTCTCCAGCGTTATGAACCCAGCCATGTCATTTATCCAGGCCTCCACGCTGGGGGGCTTCGCCTCCTTCCACATTAGCAAGATCCTTCGCCGGGCTGCTAGGGACGCAAAGGCCAGAATGCCGGCCTCTTTCGCCTCCTGCACTCCCAGCCACCCCAAATATTGCGAGCCCCCAGCTTGGCTTGACCCAGACTTTCACCACCTGAGATATTGCTCCCGCCACTCCTCTCCAGAACCCCTCCAGTGCCGGGCATGACCAAAACATATGGACATGGTTCGCCGGACTTCCTGAGCACCTTCCACATCTGTCCTCTACCCCAAAAAACCTACTCAACCTCGCCCCGTCAAGTGCGCTCTGTGAACCACTTTAAATTATATCAGGCTAAGCCTGGCACACGAGGAAGAGGAATTAACCCTACCTAGGGCATCAGCCCACAGACCTTCCTCAATCTCCTTCCCCAGCTCCTCCTCCCATTTACCCTTCAGCTCTTCTACCAGTGCTTCCCCCTCTTCTTTCATCTCCTGGTGTATTGCCGACACCTTGCCCTCCCCGACCCATACTCCCGAGAACACCCTGTCTTGAATTTCTTGTGCCGGGAGCAACGGGAATTCCCTCACCTGTCGCCTCACAAACGCCCTCACCTGCATATATCTAAAGGCATTTCCAAGGGGTATCTCGAACTTCTCCTCCAGTGCCCCTAGGCTCGCAAACGTCCCGTCAATGAACAGGTCCCCCATTCTTCTAATCCCTGCCCGATGCCAGCTCTGGAACCCCCCGTCCATCTTTCCCGGGACAAACCGGTGGTTACCCCTGATCGGGGACCACACCGAGGCTCCCATTGCACCCCTGTGCCGTCTCCACTGGCCCCAGATCCTTAGCGTTGCCGCCACCACCGGGCTCGTGGTGTACCTTGTCGGCGAGAGCGACAGCGGTGCCGTCACCACGCCCCCAGGCTCGTTCCTTTACAGGACGCCATCTCCATCCTCTTCCATGCCGCCCCCTCTCCCTCCATCACCCACTTGCGGATCATCGCCACATTTGCTGCCCAGTAGTAGCTCCCTAGGTTTGTATGGTAGTCTGCATTAGGGGTCATGTGGGACTGTGAAGCCGTGATGCTATTGGCTGACAGATCCCGGGTCCTGGTTGGCTGTTGATCCCTAGCTCCGCCCTGAAGGCGGAGTATAAGTACCTGGGCTTCTCCCCGCAGCTCCAGTCTGTTGCTGAACTGCTGGGAACAAGTCACGCTTAATAAAGCCTCATCGACTTCACCTCTATTCGTCTCTCTCGTAAGTCATTGTGCGCTACAATTTATTAAGCGTGCTTAAAGGACTATGGAGCTTAGGATCGCCCCGGAATTCCTGCGGATCAGCCCCCACGCAGTGAACCCGGCAGCAGTTTTTAAGCACTGGCAGACTTGTTTCGAAGGCTACCTCCGAACGGCCCCCCGGCCGGATCACAGAAGACCAGAAACTACAGGTCCTGCACTCAAGGGTAAGCCCGGAAATTTACCCTCTCATAGAAGACGCTGAGGATTTCCCGACGGCGCTCACAGCACTAAAGAGCGTCTACGTTCGTCCAGTGAACCAGGTCTACGCACGCTACCAACTCGCAACGAGACGGCAAAGTCCCGGAGAATCACTAGAAGAGTTCTACGCCGCGCTGCTAATTTTGGGACGGGGCTGCGGCTGCCCGCCGGTAAACGCGACGGAACACACGGACATGTTAATTCGCGATGCGTTTGTGGCAGGTATGAACTCTCCCCAAATCCGCCAAAGACTTTTAGAACAAGAGTCGCTAGGACTCTCAGAGGCACGGGCCATTGCAGCTTCCCTAGATGTGGCCTCGCAAAACGCCCGCGCCTACGGCCCCGACCGCGCGGCAGCCCCTTGGGCTCCGTGGACCCCCATCGCTACAAACCCCCTCCCCCCCCCCCCCCACAGGCTTGCGCGGTTAAGACGCCAGACCATCCCGGGGGGGCCCGCTGCTATTTCTGCGGGCAGGCGAAACACTCCCGGCAGCGCTGCCCGGCCCGCGCAGCAACTTGCAAGAGCTACGGGAAAAAGGGCCATTTCGCGGCTGTGTGCCGGTCCCGGGGGGTCGCCGCTGTCCCCGGAGAAGAAAGAGTCCAGCGCATCCCAAACGCTCCCCAGCGCCCCATGTGCGACCCGCGGGCGCCGCCATTTTGGGTCCCGGCCACCACGAGGGGAGGATGGGCGCCGCCATCTTGTGACCCCCCAGCCATGTGCGATGCATGGGGGCGGCCATTTTGTCCACCCCCGACCATGTGCGATCCGTGGGGGCGGCCATTTTGTCCACCACCGGCCGCGTGCGATTCATGGATGCCGCCATCTTGGATGACAACAATGGACCCCAGCATCGACGGCTCCACGGCGTCCGAAGAAGATGCTGAGACACTACGACCACATCTGGCCTCGGTGACGCTGGATCAAGCACGGCCCCGGACGCTCCAGACGACGACAACAACGGTGCTGATCAACGGACACGAGACACCATGCCTGATCGACTCCGGGAGCACCGAAAGCTTCATCCACCCCGACACGGTAAGACGCTGTTTTTTGACCATCCGTCCCAGCACGCAAAAGATTTCCCTAGCTGCAGGATCCCACTCTGTAGAGATCAAAGGGTTCTGCATAGTGACCCTAACGGTGCAAGGAAGGGAGTTTAAAAACTACAGGCTCTACGTCCTTCCCCAACTCTGCGCGCCCACATTACTGGGATTAGATTTCCAGTGCAACCTGCAGAGCCTAACGTTTCAATTCGGCGGCCCAATACCCCCACTCACTATCTGCGGCCTCGCAACCCTCAAAGTTGAATCGCCATCCTTGTTTGCAAACCTCACCCCGGATTGCAAACCCGTCGCCACTAGGAGCAGACGGTACAGCGCCCAGGACCGGACATTTATCCGGTCCGAAGTCCAGCGGTTGCTGAAGGAAGGCATAATCCAGGCCAGCAATAGTCCCTGGAGAGCACAGGTGGTAGTAGTAAAGACCAGGGAGAAGCAAAGGATGGTCATAGACTATAGCCAGACCATCAACAGGTACACACAGCTAGATGCGTACCCTCTCCCTGCATATCCGACATGGTAAATCGGATTGCCCAATATAAGGTCTTCTCCACCGTGGACCTCAAGTCCGCCTATCACCAGCTCCCCATCCGCCCAAGTGACCGCAAGTACACAGCCTTCGAGGCAGATGGGCGACTATACCACTTCCTAAGGGTCCCATTTGGCGTCACAAACGGGGTCTCTGTCTTCCAACGGGAGATGGACCGAATGGTTGATCAACACGGGTTACAGGCCACGTTCCCGTATCTCGACAACGTAACCATCTGCGGCCACGATCAGCAGGACCACGACGCCAACCTCCAAAAATTCCTCCAGACCGCAAACGCCTTGAACCTCACATACAACGAGGACAAGTGCCTGTTTAGCACAAACCGGCTGGCCATCCTGGGATACGTAGTGCGCAATGGGATAATAGGGCCCGACCCCGAATGCATGCGCCCCCTTATGGAATTTCCCCTTCCCCACTGCTCCAAAGCCCTAAAACGATGCCTGGGTTTTTTTTTCATATTACGCCCAGTGGGTCCCCCAGTATGCAGACAAGGCCCGCCCACTAATACAGACCACTACCTTCCCCCTGTCGACAGAGGCTCGCCAGGCCTTCAGCCGCATCAAAGCGGATATCGCAAAGGCCACGATGCGCGCCATCGGCGAGTCCCTCCCCTTCCAGGTCAAGAGCGACGCCTCCGATGTAGCTCTAGCGGCCACCCTTAACCAAGTGGGCAGACCCGTGGCCTTCTTCTCCCGAACCCTCCACGCCTCAGAAATCCGCCACACCTCAGTGGAAAAGGAAGCCCAAGCCATAGTGGAAGCTGTGCGACATTGGAGGCATTACCTGGCCAGCAGGAGATACACTCTCCTCACTGACCAACGGTCGGTAGCTTTCATGTTCGATGATGCACAGCGGGGCAAAATTAAAAATGACAAGATCTTAAGGTGGAGGATCGAGCTCTCCACCTTCAACTACGAGATCTTGTACCGTCCCGGAAAGCTGAACGAGCCGTCCGATGCCCTATCCCGCGGCACATGTGCCAACGCACAAATAGACCGTCTCCAAACCCTTCACGAGGACCTCTGCCACCCGGGGGTCACTCGGTTCTACCATTTTATAAAGTCCCGCAACCTCCCCTACTCCGTGGAGGAGGTCCGTACTGTCACCAGGAACTGCCACATCTGCGCTGAGTGCAAACCGCATTTTTTCAGGCCAGATAGAGCGCACCTGATCAAGGCTTCCTGCCCCTTTGAACGCCTCAGTCTGGATTTCAAAGAGCCCCTCCCCTCCACCGATCGAAACACATACTTCCTGAACGTGGTGGACGAGTACTCCCGTTTCCCTTTCGCCATCCCCTGCCCCGACATGACAGCGGCCACAGTTATTAAAGCCCTTAGCACTATATTCACACTGTTCGGTTGCCCCGCATATATCCATAGCGACAGGGGGTCCTCCTTCATGAGTGACGAGCTGCGCCAGTTCCTGCTCAGCAAGGGCATAGCCTCGAGCAGGACGACCAGCTACAACCCCCGGGGGAACGGCCAAGTAGAGAGGGAGAACGGCACGGTCTGGAAGACCGTCCTACTGGCCCTACGGTCCAGGGATCTCCCAGTTTCACGGTGGCAGGAGGTCCTCCAGGACGCTCTCCATTCCATCCGGTCGCTGCTGTGTACCACCACTAACCATACGCCTCATGAGCGCCTCCTTGTCTTCCCCAGGAAGTCCTCCTCCGGAACGTCGCTGCCGACCTGGCTGGCGGCCCCAGGACCCATCTTGCTCCGGAAACATGTGCGGGCGCACAAGTCAGACCCGTTGGTCGAGAGGGTTCATCTCCTCCACGCGAACCCTCAGTACGCCTACGTGGCGTACCCCGACGGCCGACAGGACACGGTCTCCCTGCGAGACCTGGCGCCCGCCGGCAACACACACACCCCCCCCCGACACCGATCACCCCCTCCCTGCCACCGGCGCACCCCGCGACCGCCCCCTTCCCGGGAGGATCGGTCCTCCTCCCATGTCCGACCAGGAGTGAAACAGAAGCTGACACCGAAAAGCTCCCGGAGACGACAATGCGGGAACAAGCACCTGCACCACCACCGGGGCTGAGGCGATCGACAAGGAAGACCAGACCGCCCGCTCGACTCGTGGCATCGGTGTAACACAAGAATATTGTGGACTTTAACGAGAATGTTCTTTTCCTCTTACGAATATTGTAAATAGTTCACAAACCCTGTACATAGCCCAATGTAGGGCAAAGTGTAGAGCATTGAAAGGACATGCCAAAAATTTTCTCCTCCCAGGACCAGCCTTGTAAACCCCTACCACCATGCGAAGCACCACCCCGCCGGGTTCATTTTTAACAAGGGGTGAATGTGGTAGTATGCATTAGGGGTCATGTGGGACTGTGAAGCCGTGATGCTATTGGCTGACAGATCCCGGGTCCTGGTTGGTTGTTGATCCCTAGCTCCGCCCTGAAGGCGGAGTATAAGTACCTGGGCTTCTTCCCGCAGCTCCAGTCTGTTGCTGAACTGCTGGGAACAAGTCACGCTTAATAAAGCCTCATCGACTTCACCTCTATTCGTCTCTCTCGTAAATCATTGTGCGCTACAGTTTGGCAGCGCCAACCCTCCTCGGTCCCTACTTCGTTCCAGGAACCCTCTCCTTACCCTCGGGGTCCTATTTGCCCATACAAACCCCATTATACTCCTACCTACTCTCTTGAAAAAGGCCTCGGTGATCACGATGGGAAGGCACTGAAACACAAACAGAAACCTCGGAAGGACCACCATTTTGACCGACTGCACTCTACCCGCCAGCGAGAGCGGTAACATGTCCCATCTTTTGAAGTCCTCCTCCATTTGCTCCACCAACCTCGTCAGATTCAGTTTATGTAGGGCCCCCCAACTCCTGGCTATCTGGATCCTCAGATACCGAAAGCTACCCTCCGAGCTCCTCAGCGGTAGGTCCCCTATCCCTCTTTCTTGGTCCCCTGCCTGTAATACAAAGAGCTCACTCTTCCCTACATTGAGCTTATAGCCCCAAAACTCCCCAAACAACCTTAGAGTCTGCATGACCTCCACCAACCCCTCCATTGGATCCGCCACGTACAGCAACAGGTCATCCGCATATAGCAACACCCGATGCTCTTCTCCCCCTCGGACCACCCCCCTCCATTTATTAGACTCCCTCAATGACATGGCCAAGGGTTCGATTGCCAATGCAAACAACAGGGTGGACAGGGGGCACCCCTGCCTCGTTCCTCGATACAGCCGAAAGTACTCCGACCTCCGCCGGTTCGTCACTACACTCGCCACCGGGGCTCTGTAAAGGAGCTTAACCCAACTGATAAACCCTCCCCCGAACCCAAACCTATGCAGCACCTCCCAGAGGTACTCCCACTCTACTCGGTCAAAGGCCTTCTCCGCGTCCATAGCTGCCACTATCTCCGCCTCTCCCTCCTCCGATGGCATCATTATCACGTTTAAGAGCCGCCGCACATTAGTGTTTAATTGCCTGCCCTTAACGAATCTCGTCTGGTCCTCGTGGATCACCCCCGGGACACAGTCCTCGATCCTCGTGGCCAGCACTTTTGCCAGCAACTTAGCATCCACATTGAGGTGCGAGATCGGCCTGTACGATCCACATTGCAGTGGGTCCTTGTCCCGCTTTAGGATCAAAGAAATTGTCGCTTCCTACATTGTCGGGGGCAGGGTCCCCTCCTCTCTTGCCTCATTAAAGGTCCTCACTAGTAGCGGGGCCAACAGGTCTACGTACTTCCTATAGAACTCCACCGGGAACCCGTCCGGTCCCGGGGCCTTCCCCGCCTGCATACTCCCCAAACCCTTGCTCAGCTCCTCCAACCTAATTGGTGCCCCCAAACCAGCCACCTTTTGCTCCTCCACCCTCGGGAATCTCAGTTGGTCTAGGAGTCGTCTCATCCCCTCTTCCCCCGCTGGGGGCTGGGATCTGTACAGCTCTTCATAAAAGGCCTTAAATACCTCGTTTATTTTCGTCGCACTCCGAACCGTGGCTCCCCTTCCATCTTTGACTCCCCCTATTTCCCTCGCTGCCATCCTCTTACGGAGCTGGTGTGCCAGCATCCGACTAGCCTTTTCCCCATACTCTTAGGTCGCCCCCTGCGCCTTCCTCCACTGTGCCTCCGCCTTCCCTGCGGTCAACAGGTCAAACTCCGTCTGGAGCCGTCGTCTTTCCCCAAGTAATCTTTCCTCCGGGGCCTCTGCGTATCTCCTGTCCACTCTCAAAATCTCCCCCACTAACCTCTCCCTTTCCATGCCCTCTGTCTTCTCCCTATGAGCCCTGATGGAGATTAGCTCTCCCCTGATCACCGCCTTCAACGCCTCCCATACCACCCCCACCCGCACCTCCCCGTTGTCGTTGGCCTCCAAGTACCTTTCAATACACCCCCTCACCTTCCCACACACCACCTCATCTGTCAGCAGTCCCACATCCAGCCGCCACAGCGGGCGTTGGTCCCTCTCCTCTCCCAGCTCCAGTTCCACCCAGTGCGGGGCGTGGTCCGAAACGGCTTAGGTCGAACACTCCGTCCCCTCCACCCTCGGGATGAGCGCCCTGCCCAGAACAAAAAAATCTATCCGGGAGTAGGCTTTATGCACATGGGAGAAAAAAGAAAATTCCCTGGCCTGCGGCCTTGCAAACCGCCATGGGTCCACTCCCCCTCTTCTGATCCATAAACCTCCTAAGCACCTTGGCCGCCGCCGGCCTCTTTCCAGTCCTTGATCTGGAGCGGTCCAGTGCTGGATCCAACACTGTATTGAGATCCCCTCCCATTATCAGGCCTCCTATCTCCAGGTCCGGAATGCGCCCCAACATGCGCTTCATGAATCCAGCATCATCCCAGTTCGGGGCGTATACATTTACCCACACCACCCATGTCCCTTGCAAACTAGCGCTCACCATCGCATATCACCCTCCATTATCAACTACGATAGTCTTGGCCTCAAATGACACCCGCTTTCCCACCAATATTGCCACCCCTCTATTCTTCGCATCCAGCCCTGAGTGGAATACCTGTCCTACCCATCCTTTTCTTAACCTAACCTGCCCCGCCACCTTCAGGTGTGTCTCTTGGAGCATGACCACGTCTGCCTTCAGTCCCTTTAAGTGCGCGAACACTCGAGCCCTCTTCACCGGCCCATTCAGGCCCCTCACGTTCCACGTTATCAGCCGGATTGGAGGGGCTCTCACCCCCCACCCCCCCGCGCCGACTAGCCATCTCCTTTTCTGGGCCAGTCCCGTGTCCGCGCCTCCCACACCCTCCAGTCCCCCAGCCGGGGGACCCCCGTCCCGACCACCTCTTCTGTGTCCCATTCCCTTTCGGCCAGTGCAGCAGCAACCCTTTCCCCCCCCGCGCCCCTTCCCCCCCTCCCCTCACCCCCGCTAGACCCCTGTCTAGCTTTTTTGCTCCCCCCATATCACTCCCGTAAGTCAGCTGACACCTGCTGACCCCGGCTTCCCCCGCCGTCCCATTGACCGCCCCGTGTCGGAGTCTCCCAAACAATATGCGTTCCTTCGTTCCCCTTCCCGCCTTTCTTCCCGCGCGCGGGAAAAACCCACGCTTTCCAAAGCCCGCCCCGCCCCCTCTGGCGCAGCTCCTGTCGCAGCCTTGTCTCTCCCCCCCAGCCCATGTAACATTTCCTGCACGTGGTTGACCCCCTATATACAACAACCATCACACATCAAACCTCAAACATCCCCCCCACCCTCACAAACCCTCAGTTAGAGTCCAACTTTTCGGTTTGTATAAAGGTCCATGCCTCTTCAGGCGTTTCGAAATAATGGTGTTGGTCCTTGTATGTGACCCACAGTCGCGCTGGCTGCAGCATTCAGAATTTCACTCCTTTCCGGTGCAACACCGCTTTGGCCTGGTTGAAACCCACTCTCCGCTTTGCAACCTCCGTGCTCCAGTCTGGGTATATTCGGATCTCTGCATTGTCCCACTTACTGCTCCGCTCCTTCTTGGCCCATTTCAGGACCCTCTCTCTGTCCGTGAACCGGTGAAATCTCACCACCATCGCCCTTGGCGGCTCATTTGCCTTGGGCTTCCTCGCCAGCACCCGGTGTGCCCTGTCCAGCTCCAGCGACCTCGAAGGGCCCTCCGCGCCCATCATCGCCCCGAGCATCGTGCTCGCGTATGCCCCGGCATCGGCCCCCTCCACTTCTTCAGGGAGACCCAGGATCCGCAGATTCTTTCTCCTCAACCTGTTCTCCAGGTCTTTGAGTCTTCCCGCCCACCTCTTGTGTAGCGCCTCGTGCTGCTCCACTCTCACCGCCAGGCCCAAGAGCTCATCCTCATTCTCACTGACTCTTTTCTGTACCTCCTGGATATTTACCTTGTGGGCCTTCTGGGTCATCCCTAGTCCTTCAATTGCCGACAGCATAGGCGCCAGCAACTCCTTGCGCAGCTCCTCGAAGCATCGCTTGATGAACTCCTGCTACTCCGGCCCGCACTCCGCTTTGTCCCCGGCCGCCGCCATTTTGTTTTTTTCCCCTCGCTTCTCTTGCTGCTCCAATGCCGCTTTTTTGGCCGTTGCACTTCTGGTCCGGTCCATAAAAGTTGGAGGGGGACCTCTTTCTTCCCTTCCCCACGGGTTGTCTTCGAAAAAATTCTGTTGGGGCTCCTCTAACGAGCCCGAAAGTCCATAATAGCGGGAGCTGCCGAATCGTGCGGCTTAGCTCCGCATAGCCGCAACCGGAAGTCTTCAGAGTGTCCCTGACATTGCGGCAGGGTAATATAATCAACCTATGTATGCTGAAATGGTCCTGCAGGGACAGGAGCTTTTAACTGAGGCATGGATGTTATATGTCCTGAATTGTTCTTCTTACAGGTGACAGAACGGTCTGCTACCACCTGCCAGAAGAACAATTCAGGACCTTGAATCCTCAACCCCACCAGCTTGACTGGAATTGAGCTAACATCTGTTGAGGGGCCAGGTATCCCCATGACTGGATCTGTTGGGCCAAATAGGGCATCAGTGACTGGTGCAACTGGTCTGTTAGTCTCGGCTTGTCTCCAAATGCCATCCTCAAAGAATTTGATACCTGCTTCCATCCAAGCCCATTTTTCTTCTCGTGAACACTCACTCTGCATTTTATGTAGATCTTGGAGCAGGCTGCTCACTCCCAGTCTGTAGATTTGTTTTGGTTCCTCTGGAGGATTGCATTGTGAGGTGGCTTCTTTTGCTGCCTGGTCTGCAAGGGCGTTTCCTTGTGCTTCTGTGGTGTCTTCTTTAGTGTGGGCCTTACATTTCAAATGGCCACTTCTTTTGGTAATTTTAAAGCTTCTAGTAGATCCTGTACCTCGTTCCCATTTTGAATAGGTGTCCCTGTGGCGGTGAGGAATACTCTTTTCTTCCATACTTGACCAAAGTCATGAGCCACTCCAAAATCATACCTCGAATCTGTATCGATGTTAGCTGTTTGGTCTCTTGCCACACAACATGCTTCAGGTAGGGCCTTAATTCAGCTTGTTGGGCTGATGACCCTGAGGGCAAACCTCCCTTTACCATAATGGTGTACACGCTTGTGACTGCCCATCCTGCTTTCCGAGTGCCATTTTCAACAAAAGAGGACCTATCTGTAAACAAAACTAAGTCTGGGTTTTGTAATGGATCTTCCTCTATCAGGCGTGACTCCTCCATTTCCTCTGTTGTCTCTACGCAGTCATGCTCTTCTTCTCCCCCACTTTTGCTCCTCGGGGAGCAGGAACAAAGATGATATACAGGGCTTGCCTTTTGGAAATGGAGGTATGAGCTTCCAAAGCTGTTGTCCATTTAGTTCACCTGGCTGAGGTGTGACTCTATTCATTGAAATTAATACATGAACTGTATGAGGGCATTTAGTAGTCAGTTTTTGGTCTAGGCCAATGCTTGCAGTGACTGTTACAGCTTTACATGTGGCCTCTATGGCTCTTAGGCAACTTCCTGTTCTGAGGGCTGTTGTGTCCAATTTTCCTGAATAGTACCCAATTGGTCTCTGTTGATCCTCATGTTCCTGTGTTAGAATCGCTGTCATATATCCTTCTTTCTCATGAACAAGTAGGGTAAATGGTTTCCCGCTATTTGCAATTCCTAGAGCTGGTGATGGGCATAAGGTGTTTTAGATTCACAAAGACTTTTTCCTGTTCTATTAGAACATCGAATAGAACACAGAACAGTACAGGCCCTTCGGCCCACGATGTTGTGCCGACCATTTATCCTAATCTAAGGTCAACCTAACCGACAGCCCTTCAATTTACTGCTGTCCATGTGCCAGTCCAAGAGTCGCTTAAATGTCCCTAATGAGGGGGACTTCCGGTGATGGCGGAAGGGAGGCAGCCGTACATTGGAGGGTTCCCGTTCAGAACGGCATTTTCGGGGAGTAATGCCCGGTCCTAGGGCCAGCGACGGCAGTAAAAGTCGGGAGATAGCGCAAGGAGAAGAAGGATGTCAAAAAACACAAAAAAAACCGGTCGGGAACAAAGCGGCTGAAAGTCCGTTGGAGAGGGGAAAGGTCACCGCGGGGTCAACAAAGAAGATGGAGGCTGGAGCACCAGGGGAGGCCGCAGTGCTTACGGCTGAAGAACTAACTAAGGTGATGGCTGCGGAATTCCAAAAGCAGTTGGCACAGATTGAGAAATGTATGGAGATGGTGAGGAAGGAGATGCGGGAGGTTTTGAATGTGCTGGTGGAGGAGGCGGCTTCCCCGGTGAAGACGGCGGTGGCGAGCGCAGTGGCGGAGGTGCGAGAGCAAGGGGAGGCGCTGAAGGAAGTGGAGGAGACGGTATTGCAACACGGTGATCAACTTGCGTCGATGGGGAAGGAGATGCGGAAGGTGATGGACACGAACAAGAATCTGCGAGGAAAAATGGAAGATCTGGAAAACAGATCCAGGCGACAGAATTTGAGGGTCGTGGGGCTGCCCGAAGGAGTTGAAGGACCGAAGCCGACTGAGTATTTTTGCCGCGATGCTGGCAAAACTACTGGGGGAGGGGGAGGACCCCTCCCAATATGAACTGGATCGGGCTCATCGGTCGTGGAGGCCTGTACCAAAGGCGAGTGAGCCGCCAAAGGCAGTGACTCTGTGCTTCCGTAGGTACAGTGTGAAGGAGAAGGCCCTGAGCTGGGCCAAGCAGAAGTGGGTGGTGCAGTGGGCTGGAGCTGGTATACGTGTATACCAGTACTTTACGGTGGAGCTGGCGAGGAGGTGGGCTGCCTTCAACCGGGTGAAGAGGGCACTGTACATTGGCAAGGTGCAGTATGGCATTGTATATCCAGCGAAGCTGAGGGTGACTTACAAGCTCAGGGACTTTTATTTTGGAACGGCGGAAGCAGCGGAGGAGTTTGCGAAGGCAGAAGGACTGTGGCAGAACTGACAAATTGAGGAATGGTCATGTGCCGATGTAACCTCATGACTGTATTTTCTTCTTTTTTTTTGTATCACTGCGCGCGGGGGTAGAGGCTAAAGGAGCCAATGTTGCATATATTTGGGAAGGGAAGGGACGGGACTTTCATTCGAAAGGAGGGCTCTTTGGGGTGTAGGTGGATATGCGGGGTTTGTGTGCTAAAAGGGGATCTTTGGGATTTCCTGGGGCCGGGCAAGGGGGAAAGGGACCCAGGTGGGGGCCTCCACGCTGGCCGGTGTGTGCCGGCCAGTGAACGGGAGTGAGGTGGGGGGTGGGGCTGCGGCCATCGGAGCCTGACAGAGCAGGGTCCGAGTGGTCTAGCCGGGGTGGAAAGTTGGGGGGAGGGAACCAAGGTTGGGGGAGGGAACCGAGGTTGGGAGGAGGTGTTCTACAAGAGGCAGTGGACGGGAGGAGCTGGAGACTTGGCGGGGGGGTTACAACTGTGGGGTATCATGCACGGTACTCTCTTAGAGGCTGGATGGCGTTGGTTGGTGGGGTGGGTGGGGGTGGTGGGGGGGGGGGGGGTGGAGAGCCGTGTAGATTAAGGGTGACTACGGGTAATCCCTGATTCCTTTTTGTCATTTGTTTATGTAAACATGCGGGTTGAGGTTTGGGGGTTGGTGGGCGGATGGGATTGTTGTTATTATGGGGACTGACATATCTTGTTGATTATTGTGTATTGTTGATGGGTGTAAATGTGGGAGAAAACGTGAAAAAGGAGGAGAATAAAAAAATTTTTTAAAAAAAATGTCCCTAATGACTCTGACTCCACCACTCTCTGTATAAAAAACCTACCTCGGACATCTCCCCTATACCTTCCTCCAATCACTTTAAAACTATGTCCCCTCGTGACAGCCATTTCCGCCCTGGGGAAAAGTCTCTGGCTATCCACTCTATCCATGCCTCTCATCACCTTGCACACCTCTATCAAGTCACCTCTCTTCCTTCTTTGCTCCAGTGAGAAAAGCCCTAGCTCCCTCGATCTTTCTTCATAAGACATACCCTCCATTTCAGGCAAAATCCTGGTAAATCTCCTCTGTACCCTCTCCAAAGCATCTACATCCTTCCTATAATGAGGCGACCAGAACTGGACACAATATTCCAAGTGTGGTCTAACTAGGGTTTTATAAAGCTGCTGCAAAACCTCGCGGCTCTTAAACTCAACCCCCCTGTTAGTGAAAGCCAACACATCATACACCTTCTTAACAACGCTATCAACCTGGGTGGCAACTTTGAGGGATCTATGTACGTGGACCCCAAGATCCCTCTGTTCCTCCACACTTCCAAGAATCTGGCCTTTAACCCTGTATTCAGCATTCAAATTTGACCTTCCAAAATGAATCACTTCACATTTATCTCGGTTGAACTCCATCTGCCACTTCTCAGCCCATCTCTGTAGCCTGTCAATGTCCTGCTGTAACCTGCAACAGCCCTCGACACTACCTACAACTCCCCCAACCTTCGTGTCATCGGCAAACTTACTAACCCATCCTTCCACTTCCTCATCCAAGTTATTTATAAAAACCACAAAGAGCAGAGGTCCCAGAACAGATCCCTGCGGGACACCACTGGTCACCGACCTCCAGGCGGAATACTTTCCATCCACTACCACTCGCTGTCTTCTTTCGGCCAGCCAATTCTGTATCCAGATAGCCAAATTTCCCTGTATCCCATGCCCCCAAACTTTCTGAATGAGCCTACCACGGGGAACCTTATCAAATGCCTTTCTGAAATCCATATACACCACATCCACTGCCAGACCTTCATCAATGTGTCTCGTCACATCGTCAAAGAATTCAATGAGGCTTGTGAGGCATGACCTGCCCCTCACAAAACCATGCTGACTATCTTTAATCAAACTATGTTTTTCTAAATAATCATTAATCTTATCTCTCAGAATCCTTTCCAATAGTTTGCTCACCAAGACTGATGGGTAAGACTGATGGGTCTGTGGTTCCCAGGGATTTCCCTATTCCCTTTCTTGAACAGTGGAACAACATTCATCTCCCTCCAATCATCCACTACTACTCCAGTAGAGAGTGAGGATGCAAATATCATCGCAAACGGCGCAGAAATCTCCTTCCTCACTTCCCGTAGTAATTTTGGGTATATCCCGTCAGGCCCAGGTGACTTATCTATGATGCTTTTCGGTGACTTCCTCTGATTTCCGATTTCCCTTTAAGAGGTCATTTAATAGTTGTGTTAACATAGAACAAAGAACATACAGTGCAGAAGGAGGCCATTCGTCCCATTGAGTGCACCGACCCACTTAAGCCCTCACTTCCACCCTATCCCCATAACCCAATAATCCCTCCGAACCTTTTTTTTTGGTCACTAAGGGCAATGTATCATGGCTAATCCTCCGAACCTGTACGTCTTTGGACTGTGGGAGGAAACCGGAGCACCCGGAGGAAACCCACGTAGACATGGCAAGAACGTGCAGACTTCGCACAGACAGTGAGCCAGCGGGGAATCGAACCTGGGACCTTGGCAACAGTGCTATCCACTTGTGCTACCGTGCTGCCATACTCTGTGTATGGATCAATCCAGCTTCTGTTAAAATTAAACAAACCCCCAAAAGATCTCAGTTCTTGGACAGTTGTGGGCTTTTTTGCAGCCCAAATGGCCTCTATTCTATCTTGGGTAAGTTCTCTTTTACCCTTTGAAATCTTATGATCTAAATAGATAATTTCATGTTGAGCTTTGACCATGCTGGCTTTATGTTCCCTCTGGCTGACATAATCCAGAAGAATACGTAAATCTTTCTCATGATCCTCTTCCTTAATGGTGGCTAACAGAATGTCATCTGCATACTCATGCTTTTTTTTTCTGGCTTGGGTCACTGTCTGTGTGGAGTCTGCACATCCTCCCCATGTGTGCGTGGGTTTCCTCCGGGTGCTTCGGTTTCCTCCCACAGTCCAAAGATGTGCAGGGTCGGTGGATTGGCCATGATAAATTGCCCTTAGTGTCCATAATTGCCCTTAGTATTAGGTGGGGTTACTGGGTTATGGGGATAGGGTGGAGTTGTTGACCTTGGGTAGGGTGCTCTTTCCAAGAACCGGTGCGGATTCGATGGGCCGAATGGCCTCCTTCTGCACTGTAAATTCTATGATACTCGATAATGGTGGAGGGAAACTCAGCCAATTCCCTCAAAAGACTTTGTAAGGCCATGTAAAATACAGTAGGACTATTATGAAAACTCCGTGTTAGTCTTGTCTAGGTGTGCTGTTGCTGTTGAATGGTAAAAGCAAACTATGATTGTACATTCTGTGCTATTGGTACTGACCAAAAGCTATTGGCCATGTCTGTAACTGGAAACAATTCAAGATCAGGTGTTAAAGCATTAAAAATAATGGAAGGGGACTTCCGGTTGCGGTGATGCCTTGCTAGCCGCACGTTTCGGCGGCTCCAGCTCCGACGGACCTTCGGGCTCTTTTAAGAGCCCCAACGGGAAATTTTTGGGCGACGCAACCCGGTGTGGGGTGAGTGAGAAGGGAGTCCCCCCCCAACGAAGGAGGAAAAAACCGGCGGCGGCGGCTGCAGCGCGAGGAATCGTCGACCAAAGAGACAGAAAGGGAGAAGCACACGATGGCGGCGGAGAAAGCGCAGGCGACATGGGGGCCCGAGCAGGATGAATTTTTGAGACGGTGCATGGAGCTGCTGAAGAGGGAGGTGCTGACCCCGATGCTACAGGCAATTGAGGGGCTCAAGGAGACACAAAAGACCCAGGAGACAGAGCTCCGCGTGGTGGAGCAGAAGGTGACGGATAATGAGGACGAGATCCTGGGCCTGGCGTTTAAGACACAGACGTACGAGGCACGTCATAAAAAGTGTACTGAAAGGATTGAGGCCCTAGAAAACGGAGCGCGAAGGAAGAACCTTCGGATACTGGGTCTCCCTGAGGGTGTGGAAGGAGTGGACTGTGGAGCTTATGCAAGTACGATGCTGAGCTCACTGATGGGTGCTGAGGCCCCTACGGACCCCTTGGAGGTGGAGTGGGCACATCGGATCCCGGCGAGAAGACCAAAAGCGGGAGAACCACCCAGGGCAATAATCGTGCGATTTCACCGCCTTAAGGATAGAGAAGAGGTCCTGAGATGGGCTAAAAAGATGCGGAGTAGCAGCTGGGAGAATGCAGTGGTATGGGTGTACCAGGATTGGAGTGCGGAGGTGGCGAGAAGGAGGGCGAGCTTTAACCGAGCCAAGGAGGTGTTTCATAAAAAGAAGGTGAAGTTCGGGATGCTGCAGCCGGCAAGACTATGGGTCACGTATCAGGAGAGACACCATTATTTCGAGACGGCGGAGGAAGCATGGACCTTTATCAAAGAGGAGAAATTGGATCAGAACTGAGGGACTGATGCTGCAGGAAATGTTATTGTTAATGTTATGGTTGAAGTTAATTGAGAAGTAAATTGGGAAGGGGGGAGACATTGGGAAATGTGGGCGCCGGTGAGGGGGGAAAGACGGGACATAGATGGAGAATGAGGAAGGGGAAGGGGAGGGGAAAGGGAGCTGCGCCATAAGAGGCGGGTCAGGTAAAGGGATGTTCCCGCGCCAGAAAGAATATGGCGGGAAGACAGGCGCAAGGCGGATGGGAGTTCCCCACACGGTGGGGGTCGAGGAGTGAGCAGGAGTAGCCGGGGTCAGTTGAAGTCAGCTGACTTACGGAAGTAATATGGGGGGAGCAATCACGCTAGAAAGAGATCTAGCGGGGGGGGGGGGGGGACAACTGGGTTGCTGCTGCGGAAATCCAAAAGGAAATGGCTAAAGAGTGGGTGGACGGGGATGGTATGCGACGCTGGGGGAGCGAGTGGGAGCGCGGAGGCGGGATATGGGACTGGCCTAGAGAAGGTAATGGCTAGTCGACACGGGAGGGGGGCAGGTAGCCCCCTAGTGAGGCTGATCCCGTGGAACGTGAGAGGCCTGAACGGACCGATAAAAAGGGCCCGAGTGCTCGCGCATTTGAAAGGACTAAGGGCAGACGTGGTTATGCTCCAAGAGACGCACCTAAAGGTGGCGGACCAAGTTAGGTTAAGGAAAGGATGGGTGGGACAGGTGTTCCACTCAGGACTAGACGCAAAGAACAGCGGGGTGGCCATTTTGGTGGGGAAACGGGTAGCATTTAGAACATAGAACAATACAGCGCAGTACAGGCCCTTCGGCCCACGATGTTGCACCGAAACAAAAGCCATCTAACCTACACTATGCCATTATCATCCATATGTTTATCCAATAAACTTTTAAATGCCCTCAATGTTGGCGAGTTCACTACTGTAGCAGGTAGGGCATTCCACGGCCTCACTACTCTTTGCGTAAAGAACCTACCTCTGACCTCTGTCCTATATCTATTACCCCTCAGTTTAAAGTTATGTCCCCTCGTGCCAGCCATATCCATCCGCGGGAGAAGGCTCTCACTGTCCACCCTATCCAACCCCCTGATCATTTTGTATGCCTCTATTAAGTCTCCTCTTAACCTTCTTCTCTCCAACGAAAACAACCTCAAGTCCGTCAGCCTTTCCTCATAAGATTTTCCCTCCATACCAGGCAACATCCTGGTAAATCTCCTCTGCACCCGCTCCAAAGCCTCCACGTCCTTCCTATAATGCGGTGACCAGAACTGTACGCAATACTCCAAATGCGGCCGGACCAGAGTTCTGTACAGCTGCAACATGACCTCCCGACTCCGGAACTCAATCCCTCTACCAATAAAGGCCAACACTCCATAGGCCTTCTTCACAACCCTATCAACCTGGGTGGCAACTTTCAGGGATCTATGTACATGGACACCTAGATCCCTCTGCTCAGCCACACTTTCAAGAACTTTACCATTAGCCAAATATTCCGCATTCCTGTTATTCCTTCCAAAGTGAATCACCTCACACTTCTCTACATTAAACTCCATTTGCCACCTCTCAGCCCAGCTCTGCAGCTTATCTATATCCCTCTGTAACCTGCTACATCCTTCCACACTATCGACAACACCACCGACTTTAGTATCATCTGCAAATTTACTCACCCACCCTTCTGTGCCTTCCTCTAGGTCATTGATAAAAATGACAAACAGCAACGGCCCCAGAACAGATCCTTGTGGTGCTCCACTTGTGACTGTACTCCATTCTGAACATTTCCCATCAACCACCACCCTCTGTCTTCTTTCAGCTAGCCAATTTCTGATCCACATCTCTAAATCACCCTCAATCCCCAGCCTCCGTATTTTTTGCAATAGCCTACCGTGGGGAACCTTATCAAACGCTTTGCTGAAATCCATATACACCACATCAACTGCTCTACCCTCGTCTACCTGTTCAGTCACCTTCTCAAAGAACTCAATAAGGTTTGTGAGGCATGACCTACCCTTCACAAAGCCATGCTGACTATCCCTGATCATATCATTCCTATCTAGATGATTATAAATCTTGTCCCTTATAATCCCCTCCAAGACTTTACCCACTACAGACGTGAGGCTCACCGGTCTATAGTTGCCGGGGTTGTCTCTGCTCCCCTTTTTGAACAAAGGGACCACATTTGCTGTCCTCCAGTCCTCTGGCACTATTCCTGTAGCCAATGATGACATAAAAACCAAAGCCAAAGGTCCAGCAATCTCTTCCCTGGCCTCCCATAGAATCCTAGGATAAATCCCATCAGGTCCCGGGGACTTATCTATTTTCAGCCTGTCCAGAATTGCCAACACCTCTTCCCTACGTACCTCAATGCCATCTATTCTATTAGCCTGGGGCTCAGCATTCTCCTCCACAACATTATCTTTTTCCTGAGTGAATACTGACGAAAAATATTCATTTAGTATCTCGCCTATCTCTTCAGACTCCACACACAATTTCCCATCCCTGTCCTTGACTGGTCCTACTCTTTCCCTAGTCATTCGCTTATTCCTGACATACCTATAGAACGCTTTTGGGTTTTCCTTGATCCTTCCTGCCAAATACTTCTCATGTCCCCTCCTTGCTCGTCTTAGCTCTCTCTTTAGATCCTTCCTCGCTACCTTGTAACTATCCATCGCCCCAACCGAAACTTTACACTTCATCTTCACATAGGCCTCCTCCTTCCTCTTAACAAGAGATTCCACTTCCCTGGTAAACCACGGTTCCCTCGCTCGACGCCTTCCTCCCTGTCTGACCGGTACATACTTATCAAGAACACGCAGTAGCTGATCCTTGAACAAGCCCCACTTATCCAGTGTGCCCAACACTTGCAGCCTACTTCTCCACCTTATCCCCCCCAAGTCACGTCTAATGGCATCATAATTGCCCTTCCCCCAGCTATAACTCTTGCCCTGCGGTGTATACTTATCCCTTTCCATCATTAACGTAAACGTCACCGAATTGTGGTCACTGTCCCCAAAGTGCTCTCCTACCTCCAAATCCAACACCTGGCCTGGTTCATTACCCAAAACCAAATCCAACGTGGCCTCGCCTCTTGTTGGCCTGTCAACATATTGTTTCAGGAAACCCTCCTGCACACACTGTACAAAAAACGACCCATCTATTGTACTCGAACTATATCTTTTCCAGTCAATATTTGGAAAGTTAAAGTCTCCCATAATAACTACCCATTTGAAGCAAAGAACATCGTTGCAGATAGCGGAGGTAGATATGTAATGGTTAGTGGCAGGCTGGAGGGAATGGAGGTCGTGTTGGTTAATGTATATGCCCCGAACTGGGACGATGCGGGATTTATGAGACGGATGCTGGGGCGTATACCGGACCTGGAGGTAGGAAACTTGATTTTAGGAGGGGACTTTAATACTGTGCTGGACCCGGGGCTTGATAGATCCAGCTCAAGGACCGGAAGAAGGCCGGCAGCGGCCAAGGTGCTTAAGGGGTTTATGGACCAAATGGGGGGAGTGGATCCATGGCGATTTCTTAGACCTAGGGCTAGGGAGTTCTCCTTCTTCTCCCATGTCCATAAACTGTACTCCCGGATAGATTTTTTTGTTTTGGGTAGGTCGTTGATCTCTAGGGTGGAAGAAGCTGAGTATTCAGCCATAGCGGTTTCGGACCATGCCCCACATTGGGTGGACCTGGAATTAGGAGAGGAAAGGGAGCAGAGAGCACTCTGGCGATTAGATGTGGGATTGATGGTGGATGAGGGAGTGTGTGCAAGAGTGCGGGGGTGTATTGAGAGGTACCTGAAGGTCAATGACGACGGCGAGGTCCCTGTGGAAGTGGTATGGGAAGCACTAAAAGCAGTGGTCAGAGGAGAGCTGATCTCCATTGGGGCCCACAAAAGGAAAACAGAGGCCAAGGAAAGGGAAAGATTACTGGGGGAGATCTTAAGGGTGGATAGGGAATTTGCAGAGACCCCGGAGGAGGGACTGTATAGGGAGAGGAGACGACTCCAGATGGAGTTTGACCTTCTGACCACCAGAAAGGCGGAGGTGCTGTGGAGGAAGGCACAGGGGAGGAGGTATGAATATGGGGAAAAGGCTAGTCGCCTGCTGGCTCATCAATTGCGAAAGAGGAAAGCAGCGAGGGAGATAGGAGGAATTAGAGACTAAAAGGGAGACATGGTGCGAAGAGCAGGAAAGATAAATGAGGTGTTCAAGACCTTTTATGAGGGACTGTATAGGTCTCAACCCCCAGAGGGAGGGGAGGGGATGCGGCAGTTCCTGGATCAATTGAGGTTCCCGAAAGTAGAGGAGCAGGAGGTGGTAGGCCTGGGGGCACCGATTGGGGTGGACGATGTTATTAAGGGACTGGGAAGCATGCAAGCAGGGAAGGCTCCGGGACCAGACGGGTTCCCGGTGGAATTTTACAGAAAATATGTGGACTTGTTGGCCCCGTTGATGGTGAGGACGTTCAATGAGGCCAGGGAAGGAGGGACTTTACCCCCGACAATGTCGGAGGCGACGATATCGCTAATTTTGAAGAGGGATAAAGATCCGTTGCAGTGCGTGTCCTATAGACCTATTTCATTATTGAACGTGGACGCCAAATTGCTGGCAAAGGTACTGGCATCGAGGATAGAGGACTGTGTCCCGGGGGTGATGCACGAAGACCAGACAGGGTTCGTAAAAGGGAGACAACTGAATGTCAACGTGCGACGACTATTAGGGGTGATAATGATGCCCCCAGTGGAGGAGGAGGCAGAGATAGTGGCGGCAATGAATGCAGAGAAGGCATTTGATAGGGTGGAGTGGGAGTATTTATGGGAAGTGTTAAGGAGGTTTGGGTTCGGGAACGGGTTTATTAGCTGGGTTAAACTTCTTTATGGGGCTCCAACGGCAAGTGTAGTTACGGATCGACAAAGATCGGAGTATTTCCGACTATATAGGGGAACAAGACAGGGATGCCCGCTGTCTCCATTGTTATTCGCGTTGGCAATTGAACCTCTGGCCATGGCGTTGAGAGACTCCAGGAAATGGAGAGGGGTGATTAGAGGGGGAGAAGAACACCGAGTCTCGCTATACGCAGATGACCTATTGTTATACGTGTCGGACCCAGCGGGGGGGATGATAGAGGTTATGCGAATGTTGAGGGAGTTCAGGGATTTCTCGGGGTATAGGCTAAACATGGGGAAGAGTGAATTATTTGTGATACATCCAGGGGACCAGAGTAGAGAGATAGAAGGCCTGCCTCTAAGGAAAGTGGAAAGAAACTTCCGATACCTGGGGATTCAGATCGCTAGGAGCTGGGGAACCTTGCACAGACTTAATCTGACACGGCTGGTAGAATAAATGGAGGAGGACTTCAAGAGGTGGGACATGCAGCCTCTGTCGCTGGCGGGCAGGGTGCAGGCAATTAAGATGATGGTCCTCCCGAGGTTCTTATTTGTATTTCAATGTCTCCCTATACTAATCACTAAGACCTTTTTCAATAAAATAGACAGGAGCATCACAAGCTTCGTGTGGGCAGGGAAAGTTCCGAGAGTAAGGAGGGGGTTCCTTCAGCATAGCAGGGACAGAGGAGGATTGGCACTACCGAACTTGGGCGATTACTATTGGGCCGCCAATGTGGCAATGATACGTAAATGGATGATGGAGGGTGAGGGAGCGGCGTGGAAAAGACTGGAGAGAAAGTCCTGTAAAGGGACGAGTTTAGAGGCGCTGGTGGCGGCGTCGCTACCGTTCTCGCCAAAATTTTTTACCACGAACCCGGTGGTGGCGGCAACATTGAATATCTGGGGACAGTGGAGGCGACAGAGAGGGGTGCGGGGTGCCCTGGTGGGGTCCCCAATTAGGAACAACCATAGGTTTGCCCCAGGAAGAATGGATGGAGGATTTCAGAGCTGGCACCAGTTGGGAATTAGGAGGGTGGGAGATTTATTTATAGATGGGACTTTTGGGAGCATTGGAGGAAAAGTAGAAGTTGCCCCGGGGAAACTTCCTGAGATATATGCAGGTGAGGGCGTTTACTAGACAACAGGTGAGGGAATTTCCGCTGCTCCCGACACAGGGGACTCAGGACAGAGTGCTTTCAGGGGTGTGGGTCGGAGAGGGCAAGGTGTCAGAGATATACCGAGAGATGAGGGAAGAGGAGGAGGAGTTGGTGGGCGAACTAAAAGGAAAGTGGGAAGAAGAACTAGGGGAGGAGATAGAGGAGGGTATGTGGGCTGATGCCCTAAGCAGGGTAAATTCCTCTTCCTCATGCGCCAGGCTTAGCCTGATTCAATTTAAGGTGCTACATAGAGCACACATAACGGGAGCAAGATTGAGCAGGTTCTTTGGAGTAGAGGACAAATGTGGGAGGTGCGGCGGGAGCCCGGCAAACCACGCACATATGTTTTGGGCGTGCCCGGCACTGGAGGGGTATTGGAAGGGAGTGACGGGAGTGATTTCGAAGGTGGTGAAGGCCCGGGTCAAACCAGGCTGGGGGCTAGCTCTATTTGGAGTTGCGGATGAGCCGGGAGTGCAGGAGGCGAAAGTGGCCGACGTTGTGGCCTTTGCGTCCCTAGTAGCCCGGCGTAGGATCCTACTCATGTGGAAGGAGGCGAAACCCCCCGGACTGGAGGCCTGGGTAAACGATATGGCGGGGTTCATTAAACTGGAGCAGATAAAGTTTGCCCTGAGAGGATCGGCTCAAGGGTTCACCAGGCGGTGGCAGCCATTTCTCGACTACCTAGGGGAACGTTAGAGGGAAGACAGATGACCAGCAGCAGAAACCCAGGGGGGAGGGGGGGGGGGGGGGCGGGGGTTTTAGTTTAGTTTATGTCAAAGATTATGGGGTTTAGTTATTTGTGTATTGTTAAAAATTTCTTTACTGTTACGTTTGCTTTGTAAGAGGGAAAAAATTGTTGTTTGGAAATAATTTTCAATAAAATATATTTTTAAAAGAAAATAATGGAAGGGTCAGCCAGTAAAGGTGCTTTCTTATCAATACACAAATTTGCCTTCCTGTATGCAATGATCAGGCACCATGTACCGTTGTTTATTTTTTAAAGGCCAAACTGGGCTATTTGATGAGCTGTGTGTTTTAATCAATACCCCCCTTTCCTCTAGTTGCTTCACTGTAGGCAGTATTTCTTCAATCGAGGACGGGTTAATGGGATATTGTTTGGTACATGATGGGGTAATACCAGTAAATGATGCTGGTTCCATATGTAATAGGCCACAATCATTCTTATCTTTGGCCTAAATTGATGTTCATAAAACTTGGGCTGAATTCTCCGTTTTGGGGACAAGTTCCCATGCCATTGTGAAAAAGGTGGCCTCTTACGCTTGGAAAATTGGCTTCAAAAGGCCACCAATTCCCTGTTTTTCTGGGGGCTAGCAGGGAGGCAGCGGAGAGCTCGCAGCTCTAGCTGCCGGTACGGCCTTCAGCACTTCCGGTTCAGAGGCCGCGCATGCGGGTGGTGGAGGCCTGTAGCGGCTGCGCTGTGCTCCATGGCGTATTCAGCCCGCGGACCTGGACCGCCAAAGTAGCACCCTGCATCGGCCGCTCGCGCACATTGCCCCCGGCACCGAATGAAGCCCCTCCTGCCCGCCGATTGGCCCTGTCCTGACAGTGGCAGCCCCGGACTGAGTCCGCAGCCGCCTCGCAAGCTTCCCGATCGGCTGGGACCATGAGAGTTCCACGCCGTCGGGTATTCAGCCGGTTGACGACGGAACATCGCGGGGCGGGCATCAGGCAATGGCCTGAGGCGGTGGATAATTGGCATGGAATACTCCTTGAGTACGCTGATTGTCAGGGGGCGGAGAATTGAAAAACGCCGTTCCCAATTTTGGCGCAAAAACGGATTCTCCTCCCCATCGCGGAACGCGATTTCGCCATTGGGGGGCGGAGAATCCAGCCCCTGATCTTTCCTGAAGGGTCTGATTGACCATGTTACTTTTCCATTTTCATGGTATAAAGAAGATTTTAATTTGGATAGAATATCCAGACTGAAGAAATCCATTCATGTGGGCCGAATTCTATTGACATGGGTTGAGTTCTTTTGATAATCAGCAGATCACCCCCTATACCGTGGGCTACATTTTTTGTGATCCAAAGGAAACAATTTAGCATACTCCCATACTCCAGAGGAAAGCATGTTAACTCTGCTCCTGTATCAAAAAGACAGTCTACTTCTTTACCGCCCACCCAACTGTCCAAACTGTTTTTGGGGGGTTATATTTTAACAGCCACTGTTAAGGAATGGGTTAAGAAACATTCCAATTAGATGTCTCATTGATCCAATAATTGGCATTGATATGCAAAGAGGCTACATGACCTTTGGTGACCTTTGGGGCATGTGATGTGAAGATAGAGTTTGGTGCTGAGTGTGTTCTAAGAAAAATAAAGGTGTTTGGGAAAAGGAAAAAGGAGCAGATCTCTTGACTCTTTACTCAACAGCAGCTAGAGGCCACAGTGGTAGCAGAAGATGGTTGCTGTGTAAATGTAAAGGGTTGAAAGATACTTTTCCAAGAAAAAAAGAACATCAACCAAGGAGTGAGTGAGAAGGAAAAAAAGAAAATATGGCTGAACCTAGGATAAAGATGGCCGGATATGACTATCCCCCGTGATTTTCTGAAAGGGGATCGTACGACCAATGGAGAAGTGAAGTTGTTGTGTGGACTAAGGTAACTGCCCTGGGAAAGAGGAAACAAGGTATGGCATTGCCTCTTGTTCTACCTTATGAGAGTGAAATCCGATGCAAAGTGTTTTCTGAACTGGAATTGGAAGAGTTAGACCCAGAAGAAGGTCTGGAGGCTCTATTACGTTCTATGGATAAGATTTATCAAAAGGATGACTTGTTAAGTGCATCTGAAGCCTGGTCAAAATTCGATAGATTCCGGAAAACAGAGGATATCTCTATTGAGGACTACATAATGGAATTTAGCAGACTATACAGAAGGCTGCACAAACGCTGCCCGGAATTTCCACAATCTGTGTTGGCATTTAAGTTATTGGACTGTGCAAGAGTGTCCAATATAGATAGGCTTCTGGTTTTGACAGGAGTTAAGTTTGTGGATAATGATACCTTACTTGATCAGATGATAGACGCCTGAAAGAAGTTCCTGGGGGAACATTCAATTCCTATGGCTCTTGTATCACAAATGGGTTAGTCAGCAATAAAGCAGACTATGGAAGATACACTACTGGCAGGACGGTGAGATCGTATGGCTACGAACAGGTTACGAGAATATGGATGGAGATCGGGACCCAGAAATTATGAGGACAGAAACCCATTTAAAACACATAATAGGAGGAGGGACATGGAGAATGGAAATAGGAAAATGAACCCCAGAAATGCCCAGGATATGATAAATCTATGTTTTCAGTGTGACTCTCAATACCATTATGCTTTCAACTGTCCAACACGTTATAATACAGTGTTTGAAGCTACACATGACACGGAAGAGTCAGAAGAGGAAAAAGATAATGACCAGAAAGAAGGCATTGTCCTATTAACAAGCAGTTTTACTCCAGTAATGAGGGTGTTGGTTGCAGAATCCTTCAATTATGTTGTGTTGGACAGTGGCTGCACATCTCCTGTATGCGGAATTGACTGGTTAAAATGTTACCTGGACTCTTTGAATGCTGAAAATCGTAACATGGTTAAGGAATTTGAAAGTTCCACAAGTTTCAGGTTTGGGGATGATAACACTCTGAAGTTGCTGAAAAGAGTGCTGATCCCTTGCAATATTGCCGGAGTGAATCATTTCATTCGCACGGATGTTGTATCGAGTGAGATACCTTTGCTTCTGAGCAGACCGCCGATGAAGAAAGCACACGTGAAACTGGATATGGAACAGGATAAGGCAACAGTTTTTGGAAAGACAGTGGACTTACAATTTACATAGTCGGGACACTTGTATTCCATTACTGACAAATAATATTTCAGGTGCAGTTGTTAAGGATGTATTATTGGCAGCTGGAAATGGGACTTTAGCTGATAAAAAGCTTGTATTAAAACTGCAGAGGCAATTTGCGCATCCGTCTCCTCGGAGGCTGAAATATTTATTAAAGGATGCAGGGGTAAGGGATGAAGACTATACTAAGCTGATAGAACAGGTTAGTGATAGCTGTGAGGTTTGTAGGAAGTATAGAAGGACACCATCACGACCGATAGTAACCCTACCGTTGGCCAGGGATTTTAACGACATTGTGGCCATGGATCTTAAGATCTGGGATAAAGCTAACAATATATTTATTTTGCATTTTGTCGATTCAGAAACCAGATTTAGTCAATCAACCATTGTACGAAGTAAAGAAAAGAGAGTAATCCTGGAGCAGATCGTGGAAAAATGGATAGGGACAAAAATGGGCCCACCGGCAAAATGCCTTACAGACAACGGGGGAGAATTTGCTAATGATGAGTTTAGGGATATGTGTGAAAACGTGAATATCACAGTTATGAATACGGCTGCGGAAAGCCCATTTAGTAATGGTGTGTGTGTGAAAGAAACCATGCAGTAATAGATGACATGCTACAGAAAATTTCGACAGATGGACCAAATTGCAAGTTAAATTCAGCCTTAGCATGGGCGGTACATGCAAAGAATTTGTTGCAGATAGTTATAGAACATAGAACATAGAACAATACAGCGCAGTACAGGCCCTTCGGCCCACGATGTTGCACCAAAACAAAAGCCATCTAACCTACACTATGCCATTATCATCCATGTGTTTATCCAATAAACTTTTAAATGCCCTCAATGTTGGCGAGGTCACTACTGTAGCAGGTAGGGCATTCCACGGCCTCACTACTCTTTGCGTAAAGAACCTACCTCTGACCTCTGTCCTATATCTATTACCCCTCAGTTTAAAGTTATGTCCCCTCGTGCCAGCCATATCCATCCGCGGGAGAAGGCTCTCACTGTCCACCCTATCCAACCCCCTGATCATTTTGTATGCCTCTATTAAGTCTCCTCTTAACCTTCTTCTCTCCAACGAAAACAACCTCAAGTCCATCAGCCTTTCCTCATAAGATTTTCCCTCCATACCAGGCAACATCCTGGTAAATCTCCTCTGCACCCGCTCCAAAGCCTCCACGTCCTTCCTATAATGCGGTGACCAGAACTGTACGCAATACTCCAAATGCGGCCGTACCAGAGTTCTGTGCAGCTGCAACATGACCTCCCGACTCCGGAACTCAATCCCTCTACCAATAAAGGCCAACACTCCATAGGCCTTCTTCACAACCCTATCAACCTGGGTGGCAATTTTCAGGGATCTATGTACATGGACACTTAGATCCCTCTGCTCATCCACACTTTCAAGAACTTTACCATTAGCCAAATATTCCGCATTCCTGTTATTCCTTCCAAAGTGAATCACCTCACACTTCTCTACATTAAACTCCATTTGCCACCTCTCAGCCCAGCTCTGCAGCTTATCTATATCCCTCTGTAACCTGCTACATCCTTCCACACTATCGACAACACCACCGACTTTAGTATCGTCTGCAAATTTACTCACCCACCCTTCTGCGCCTTCCTCTAGGTCATTGATAAAAATGACAAACAGCAACGGCCCCAGAACAGATCCTTGTGGTACTCCACTTGTGACTGTACTCCATTCTGAACATTTCCCATCAACCACCACCCTCTGTCTTTCAGCTAGCCAATTTCTGATCCACATCTCTAAATCACCCTCAATCCCCAGCCTCCGTATTTTTTGCAATAGCCTACCTATAGTTGCGGGCTATAGTCCCTATCAGTTAGTGTTTGGTAGAAATCCTACAATTCCATCCATTTTGGATGATCAGCCTCCAGCTTGGGAAAGGACTACAATTAGCTCTGCCTTTGCTGAGCATTTAAATGTATTACATAGCAGTAGAAAAGCTTTTTTGGAAGCAGAAGTCTCTGAAAGAATTCGCAGAGCTTTAAGGCATAAGGTACGACCATCAAATACCGTTTTTCAGCAAGGAGACATAGTATACTATAAGAGAGCCAATTTTAATGAATGGAAAGGCCCAGGGAAGATCATAGGCATTGATGGCGATACAATTATTTTGCAACATGGCATCAGACTGTTAGGGTACATTCATCAAGGATAATGGGTAAAAATTACAAATTTTCAACTTCAGACAGAGCAGACAGACATGATGAGGAACCAGGGTCATCTGGTATGCTTGTGTTACATAACTATGAGGAGCAGTTAACTGAGATAGACTGGGTTCTGTGGAGGAACACAATACGCCTGATGAATTAGAACAGGCCATTTTTCCGAAAGGACAACTGCGAAACGTTGGTACAAAAGTGATGTAATTGCCTGAAGGGTCCAGTCAATGGAAGGATGCAACTGTTAGTAGTAGAGCAGGGAAGGCCACTGGAAAGTATAAACACTGGTTGAATGTACAGCATACAGGGGAGGGTGTCAAGATAATGGATTGGGGTAACAAAGCCCAAAAATGGAGGGCACAGGAACGCAGTGCCAGTTCAGATAGTACATCGGATAGTGAACACGTTCACAGGAAAAAGTCGAGAACTATTGACAGCAGAAGGGAAAGATCAAGCAGTAGCAGTACAGAACAATTACCAGGCGGGTTAGGGGATGTAGTTTGTCAAGGTCTCGGAACATGGGTAAGACTATGATGCTACTAGGAGTAGAAGCCTACATGCACGTGAGATTTTGGTGGCCTCCAATAAATTAGATGAAAAAGTTATCCAAGATGCCAAACAGCAAGAACTGCATAGTTGGAGTGAATTTGGGGTATACACGGAAGTACTGGGTAGGGGACAAAGAGCTCTATCCCACAGATGGATTTGCACGGAAAAGGTTCTTTCAGATGGAACTTATAAGACAAAGGCCAGGCTTGTGGCAAGGTGATTTGAAGAAAACTTAGAAGATCAGGATTTAAGGGTAGATTCACCTACGGCAGGAAAGGTTGTTTTAAACACCTTCTTGTCTCTATTAGTCACAAAGGCATGGGAATGCAAATCGATAGATATAAAAGCTGCCCTTTTGCAGGGGCAACAGCTTCAGAGAGACATTTTTCTCCATCCTAAAGATGCAGCTACCACAGAAAGGGTACTCTGGAAGTTGAATAAATGTGTGTATGGATTAAATGATGCGTCTAGAGTCTGGTATTTTTCGGTAAGGTCAGTTTTGTTAAAGTTAGGCTGTTGCCAGTTGAAAGCAGATCTGGCAATGTTTTACTGGCACTGTAAAGGAAATCTTTCTGGCATCTTTATGATGCATGTCGATGATTTTTTGTGGGGTGAGACTAGTGATTTCAAAGCTATTGTAATCTCTGGGTTGAGGAAAGAATTCAGGGGTGGAAGTCAGGCTTCCGGTGTATTTAAATATATTGGACTGGAAATCGGACAGACTAAGTTAGGGGCAACTTTACGTCAACAATCTTTTTGGAGAGCATCAGCCAATGGCAATTAGTCATAGTCGGGTTTCACAAAAAGATGCAGGGGTTTCAAAGATGGAAAAAGAGCAACTGCGAAGTTTAATTGGGCAACTGAATTGGTTAGATCGACAGACTAGACCGGACGTTAGTTTTGATGTCTTAGAGTTGAGTACAAAAATGAATGATCCAAAAGTGGAAGACATAACGAGGGGAAATAAAGCGTTGGTCAAACTAGAAATGCAGGAGTGTGTTTTGAGGTTCCCGGTTTTAGGTGATGTTAGGCACTTCAAACTCATAGTTTATCGCAATGCATCCTATGCAAATTTATGTGATGGGGTCTCAAGCGCAAGAGGTTTTATAATTTTTCTTTTGGAGAACAATGGTAAATGTTGCCCTCTTGTGTGGGAAACAAAGAAAATAAGGAGAGTGGTCAAAAGCACTTTGGCTGCTGAGACTTTAAGCCTTGTAGGGACGGTGGATATGGCCTTTTATACATCTCAGATATTGACAGACATTTTGGGATTAGGGGATTTGGGTAACATACCCATTGAGTGTCACATTGACAATAAATCCCTGAGGGAAAATGTGCACTCTACAAAGTGTGTCAATGAGAAAAGGCTAAGGATAGACATCGTAAGTTTGAAGCAGATGTTGGATAGAGAGGAGATAGTAAAAATTAAATTGGGCGACAGTAGCTATCAATTGTCCGACTGTTCAACAAAAAGAGGGGCTAGTTCACATAAACTTTTGGATATTGTTAATGAAGGGGGCCTGTTTCTGTGACTGTTTTTTTTTCATTTAAAAAAAAAGAGGGGGGGGGGGGGAAACTGCATGTGTTTTTGAGTGTCTTGAAATTTTGTTTTCACCAAATTATTTTTTTTCTCCAAGGGAGGGGAGACTGTTAACGAATGGGTTAAGAAACATTCCAATTAGATGTCACATTGATCCAATAATTGGCACTGATATGTAAAGAGGCTACTGGTGACCTTTGGGGCATGTGATGTGAAGATAGCGTTTGGTGCTGAGTGTGTTCTAAGAAAAATAAAGGTGTTTGGGAAAAGGAGCAGATCTCTTGGCTCTTTACTCAGCAGCAGCTAGAGGAACAACAGCCACTGCTCCATTACAGTCCACCCTGCTTCTAGCAGTTGTTCGATGTCCCCTAGTACTATTAAAATTTAAATTTTTTTTTTTACAAATTTAGAGTACCCAATTCATTTGTTCCAATTAAGGGGCAATTTAGCGTGGCCAATCCACCTAGCCTGCACATCTTTGGGTTGTGGGGCCGAAACCCACGCAAACACGGGGAGAATGTGCAAACTCCACATGGACAGTGACCTAGAGCCGGGATCGAACCTGGGACCTCTGCGCCGTGAGGCAGCAGGGCTAATCCACTGTGCCACCATGCTGCCCCTTCTTTAATATCTGTATAGAGCTGTCCGCTTTCTCGTCTAGGAATTACTACCGACAAAATTTGGACTCCGTCCATCTCGTGAAGATGGTAAATATGTCGTAATCGCTCGAACCCTTCCCATGTTCCCATTTACCCTTCTTGAGGTTAGGTCATTCTTTAGGCCATCTAGCAATTTTTTCCGGATTAGCTTGTATGTGGACTAACCATTGGGCATACTTGGCTCGAGTAACTCTTCTATCCCTGTCTGACGAGACTGTTCTTACCATCTCAGACTGTTCTTACCATCTCGGACTTATACCGTTTTGACTTAAAGGGGCTAACCGTATGCCTTTGGCCCTTCGGGACTTTGTTTTTTCTTTTTAGGCATTTCCTCCTCCTTTATAATCTCTTCGGCAGAATTGCTACAGAATTCCGAAGATTCTAAAGATTCCGACACAGTTACCCATTCAGTTTCTGGGGCCCTTTTTGGGGTTTTCTTTTTCGAATGTTTTGGTTTAAATATTTTTGATTTGGAATGGGGTGGAACTGCCACGGAAGGGCTTGCGGCTGTAATGGTCTTCGCTCTCATTGGGACGGTAGGTCTTACGTTGGGAGTGGCCTCTATTACCTCACCAACTGGCAGAGGCGGAGACAAGGACGGGGCTTCTGAAGTCAGATCTACTGCACCTGGGACGGGCGTTGGTTGTATGAGTGTTGAAGGCCCATTAAAGAGACGTTCCCCCCAGGTCAGGAGTTCCTCCGGTATTCTACTTTTTAGTTCCCTATTCTGAGTCAGAAATCCTGATACTTCCATTTTAAGCTTTGTATTTTCTGAAGCGAACTTGTTTTTTCCTAATCGTAATTCATTTTTCTCTAAATTCAGCCCTTCTACTTCACATTTAAATTTCTCATTTTCTTCCTGTAGTTTTCTAATTTTTCGATTTTGGGCTTTTCTCTCTTGAGCTCTTCACAGACTCCCCGTTGTTGTTCCTTCTGTTTCTGGAACAGACCTCTTCATTCACCTGAGGAAGGAGCAGCGCTCCGAAAGCTAGTGACATCGAAACAAACCTGTTGGACTTTAACCTGGTGTTGTAAGACTTCGTACTGTGCTAATTATTCACTTCAACACACTTACATAAGAACTAAATCAAAACTTAAACTAAAATGTTCAAATACATGGCAACGACTTCATTAATCCTAAAACATACAGAAATCACTTTAAATATACAAATGGAATGATTCAAGAGTTCAGGAACTCAGGACCATGAGGTCTTACTCTTAAGGGAATCCTTATCTATGGTCTAGTCCCTCATTTACTCTCATTGGTTTCTAATTCTCTGCCGAGACCTCCTGGTTTGTTCAAACAGATGTCTATTACTTAGAGGACAATTTATTAATTAAACATTGGCCATTACTTCAGATTGACTGGTATCTGTCAGGAATAATTCAGTGCCTACGTGCGCCGCCTTATGACAATCAAATTCTCATGCCACGGCTAGCCATCAACTTTGCTGTAATAATAAAAATTTGATACATTCTTATTACTAAAAACACTGGAATACAATGGTCTATTCATTATATGAAACATTCATGGAAACAATGTCTGAATTTCTGCAGACATGACCCTAAAGTTCAATAGTTTTTCATTATCTGAAATAATGACTATCTTTTCACAGTCATGGCCTTTAGAATAATTCCATTCTCTAACTTTGTACTCAAATCAGTACCTAAAGACTCTGTCCCCTCATAATTCCCTGCCCCTAGCCGACCCCCTGAGAACAATCGCCAACGGCTCTATGGCCAGCGTAAACAGTAACAGCGACAGCGGGCACTCCTGCCTCTTACCCCTGTGTAAGTCAAAGCTCCGTGAACTCATATGATTTGTCCTCACACTCGCTTTTGGTGCCATATACAGCAACTGCACCCATGCCACAAATCTCGGCCCTGTGTGCGACCACTCACACCATAGCTGCCACCGGAATCAAGTCTTTAGAATCACAGGGAATTAATCAGGATATTGGTCATAAGCTTTACTGTATTCAGTGTGCTCGGTCACTTTTTTATATCACGTGGAGTGAATCAATTTGACTGAAAACTTCTATTGTGTATATGAGGACCTTGGAAAGAGTCGAAGATGGATCTTCTGTTTGACACTTTTGTTTGAAGATGGTGCCAAACACTTCAACTTTGTGTTTTATACTCACATCCTGGGCTGTACCATCATTGAGGATGGATTGTTTGTGGAGCCTCCTCTTCCCTTTAGTTGTTTAATTACCTTTAACTGTTCATAACTTGGTGTGGCAGGACTGCAGAGTTTTAATGATCTGTTTTGTTAGTTGTGGTATTACTTGATTCTGTAAGTAGCCTGCTATTTCAGCTGTTTAGCATCTGCATTGCCTTATATTTTGGCTTCATCAGTCTGATGACATTTGAAGCTATGCTTTGCAGTGCTCCTGTTATCCTCTTCTATACTCCTTATTGAACCAGGCCCTGCTTTGATGGTAAATTGCAAATAGGAGATATGCTGGGCCACTGGAGTTTTCCACGGTGCAGTACAGTTCTGCTGTTGATGATCTTTAAATTTCTTACTGATACTGAGAGTTTTTGAGAGTTTGGCTCAAGATGGGATTGGAACTTTATGGGAAAAACAAAATGTTAGGTAACGCTTTGTGTGAAGAAATGTCAAGACAGGCCTTTACAGGCTTCTGATAGCAAGCTAAGAAATGTCAAGATAGTCTGTCAAAGGCTTCAGATAACAAGCTGTAACTGTTGTTTTAGTACCAGACAAATTGCAGACGGCCTTGGGAAGGGTTGCGCTAGGCTTGAAAATAATCATAAATTAGCTAAAAGGCACCGATGGAATGCAAGGGTGCTGCCCTCAGAAATGAGCCAGAAACTGTATAAGAACTGCTGTTAGATGTATTGGCTTTGGCTTGCTGGTGTAACTCTCAAGCGATACAGTGGTTTTAGCCCCGGCCGAGAAATAAACATGTTAAAGTAACGAGGCGTTCGACTGATCATTTCATCCGGACTGGCTGCAAAAGAATCCTCATTTGGTGGAGAATGCGGGCATTCAAGGAGCCTCTCTGGAACCTGACGGCGTAACAGATTGATCGCATTCGGACGCTGAGGAGGGAATTGGCCACCAAACGTGAGTGCCCTTGTTACCACTTTGGTTTCCTCCTCTGCTGTCCTGAGTGTGGCCACGCCCTGCTGTTTGTTTCGGTAGAGACTCTGACAAAATCAAAGCAGTCCGGCGAACCCGTTACGAAGAAGGGTTGAAAGGGTTGGAGTCCCTGGGAGGTTAAAATCCTTCCTAAAGTCCCGGGTTGGAAACCCTGGGAGATTAGAGTCCTCCCTAAAAGGTCCAGGGTTGGAGTCCCTGGGAGGTTAAAGTCCTCCCTAAAGTCCCTGGTTGGAGTCCCTGGGAGGTGAGAGTCCTCCCTAAAGTCCCGGGTTGGAAATCTTGGGAGGTTAGAGTCCTCCCTAAACAGTCCGGGTTGCAGTCCCTGGGAGGTTAAAATCCTTCCTAAAGTCCTGGGTTGGAAACCTTGGGAGGTTAGAGTCCTCCTTAAATCTCTGGGTAAATGAGTGATGATAATCCTTAGGGTTGCCTAATACCTTCGCGATAAAAGGTGGTTTTCGATAAATAAGTATATCAACCAGTGTCTAGACTTGTTCGACACTTCGGGTTGATCAGATTGAATATTACGGAGAACGGATAACTCTGTCCAAATTATATATTATAAAATTTAAATGGTGGTGCGGATAACACCTAAAGGAAACATAATAAATAGGGCTTGACCGTTGCGTGCCCTGTCGGAACACTCAAACAATTTCTTAAATCTGTTAGTTCTGTCTTTAATTCTCTGAGTCTGTCTGTCTGTTAGTTCTGTCTTTGATCCCCTGAGTCTGTCAGTCTGTTTAAATCAGTCCTCTCTCTCGCTCTCTTTTCATGTTTCATTTCCAGACTTTGACCTTCTAAAAGTCACTTTCGAACAATTTGATTTAGCCTTTTGATTGGGCAATGGGGCAGGATAACCCCGTTTAAATTCTTGATTGAATAGGCGATTTAGGATCGCTACCAAAATTAAAGAGGAAACCACAAGGATCATCCGAGGATAGGAGACAATGAGTAATACTTTAGATAGCACCTCTGATAGTGGAAGCACGCTTCAAACTCTTTGTGAACAGTATCCGGAACATTCTAAACAATTGCGACAGCTGTCGGGAGAATTGCATAAAAACCTAGGGAAAGGACAGTGGCCTCCAGGAGGACCGAAAGATCTGCCTACTGTTCTAGGGGCACAGCAACTTATTTGGCAACATAATCGAAGTTCGACGGCAAAAAAATTGATTGTCCTATGGCGTGAATATTGCCCAAAACTAAAAGATGCATCTCTATTATGGCAGGCAAATGCTTTAAAATTGGGGATAGAATTAACCGAGGGCGGAATTGTTAAAACTGCAGAAGTCCTAAAAAGGGAGTGCGCCCATAAAAAACGGGCACGATCTAGGTCCAAGCCGCCGCAACCGCAACCTAGTCCGTACAGACAAATGGCCGGCCTTGCCTTGACCGAGGGAGACGATGAGAATGACTTAGAAGATTGTCTAATAGGAAGGAGGCAGCCAACTACGCCTCCCCCACATCCACCACCTCCACTTTATTATGCCCCTGTAGCCATGGGACAGGTCCCGATCCCAGCTAACCCGATTCCTGTTGTATTTGTGCCTGCTGCTGCGCCCATACCGCTAGCTGCTGCTCCAGTGGAACTTCCACCTACACCTGCTCCTATTGATCCTGTTGCACCTGTATCACCGCTACCCTCAGCACCAACTGCAGCTTCCGTGATGGCGCCAACCTCACTGCCACCACCACCTCCCCCTCCACAGGTACTGGCCCCTCCAACCTCACCGCCACCACCCCCTCCCCCTCCACAGGTACTGGCCCCTGAAGTAGTGGAAGCACCCTTTCCCCCGCCTCCCCCACCGGTAGATGGAGGGCCAGCCTCTCGCACTAGGTCCCGAACGACAAGGACTCAATATCCATATCCCCAGCAAGCCCAACAGAAAGGGCCATGGAATAAAGGACCGGTAGAGCCGGAATATCCGGATTTTGATGAGGAAGAGGAAGAGGAACAGACGGACTGGGACTGGGAGTGGCCGAAACACCGCAAGCACCCGTTAAGACAATATCCAGTCCAACAAGTCCCTAACCCCACTTATAACCCTAACAATCCAGCCGCCGCCGGTAATCAGCCACAAATGGGTATATACCAACCTTGGAAACCTAATGAGATAATGGCAATTTTAACAAGAGTCCCCGATCGTAAACAGTCACCAACTGCCTTTGTTGATTTCCTTCGAACAACCGTGCAAGTTTACAGCGCGGAGACTAGAGATTTATGGGCATTAGTGCGACAGGTACTACGTCCGGAGGAACACACCCGATTCCTCAACCACATGGTACTACAGACGGGAGCGCAAGCCCCCACTTGGGAAGCACTGGCGTTAGTCCGTAATCAGGATCAGGATCAACAGACGGCAGTTTTTAATGCTCTCTCCGCAACATTGCAAAAACCCATTGACTTTTCCAAGGTTATGGATACCAAGCCCAAGAAGGGTGAAGGGGCAGAAGAATTTTTGGAATGATTCAGAGAGGTTTATAGAAACCAGGGAGGGGACCAAAATTACCAAGCGGGAGCCAATTCCCCCCAATATTGTGCCATACTCCTTAGCTGCCTGCCAACACAGGTCTCGGATGCAATAAAGACAAATAATATGGATTGGTCGGACAATACCCCGACCCAAATGGCCCGGGCAGTAAAATATTATTGGCAGGATGGGTCAGCCCCAGATGCGCCCAAACCATCGAAAATAAAAACTGAGTACGTAACACAAAAAACGCCTGACCCACCGACAGCAGCGCCACCTGTTTCCACAACGCAACCCTATGTGCAGCCGTGGGGGCAATATCCCATGAGACTTCTAGCGCCAGTTCCACAACCCCCGTGCGCCGTCACCGGTGCATATGGACCATCACAGCCACCGCCAGATCCAGTAGGTGTGGAATATCCGATGGAACCACAGTTTTGTGTACCAGGGTGGGTGACAGCAAGAGGGGAAGGATATGTGACACACCCTAATGGACCAACGACCCCGTCTTATGGACCCCCATGCCCCATTCCCCGACCAGCAAAATCAACAGCTGATGAGCTATCCACAGCAAGGGGGACAACAGCCTGGCCAAACAGGTGGTAATTCCTGCTTTATTTGTGGGCGTCAAGGACATTGGGCTCGTGATTGTTTTCAGAACCCAAGGAATAGCCAAGGAGGATACGGACAAATGGGATTCCGGGGGAGGGGAAGGGGAAGAGGGCGAGGAAGGGGGTATACTAACTTTACCCAAAACATCCCCTTCCAATACTGACCCAAGATGTTGGTGTGCCGTGAACAAGTTTCAGAGAAGGAGCCTTTACTCTCTCTAACAGTTCACGGCACAACAGTGCCCTTTTTAGTGGATACAGGAGCAACAATGTCCTCAGTACAAGCCTCTCTCCTATTACCACTCTCAGAGAAAACACAAACACTCTCGGGATTCCAGGGCCAAGTATGCCAGTACCCAATTTCACAACCCGTTTCAGTAATCCTAAAAGGGGAGGAGGTACAACACCAATTTGTTGTCACCACAGTGCTTGAATGTGATCTAATGGCCAGGGATCTCCTTTGTGCATTCGGACTACAGATTGAATGTGGTGACGATGGGTTAATTATTCGGCCACCCAAGTCTAGGTGCCAATACTATACTACAACTAGTCCCCAATGGTGGGCACTACATCTGGAGGAGGAACGACTTATGCATGTGACTCTCGCCTATGATCGAACTGGACATGATAAATGGTTGGAGGATTTCTATGAGCCACTAGTGGGAGCCACTTTTGTGATTAGACTGACAGCTTTAGTTACAGGACCCGAGGGCGAAGCAGAAGCTGCAGAAGTACCAGAGCATCTCTGGCAACAGACTGGTTATACGGCCCCACATGTAACGCGACGAGTCAATTTCCCCTATCATGCTAAAGACCTAGGACCCATGGTCCGCCTAGCCCTAGACTCTGCGGACCCCGAGATTACAGACGTACAAGTCCTACCAGGACGCCTTCAACTGCAATTTTATTCAGTTCCTTGTACCTTGTATTAAAGATACCACGCTTTGCCACCATCATTCCCGACCATTAGATACTACAAGTTTACGATTGTGGGCTGAGGATCAAAAGCAAGTTGGATCCGTGAACATTGAGCCAATACGAGTTATGTTGCGATCAGGTGTCCAGTTGCCCTCTATTCGCCAATATCCTCTTAAACCTCAAGCAGTGACTTCACTCGAGGCACTTATACAGAATCTTATTCGGCAACAAGTTTTGGTTCCGTGTCACTCTCCTTGTAATACTCCAATACTAGCAGTCCCGAAGCCCGGCAAGCCAGATCAATATAGCCTCGTCCAAGATCTGCGCTCAATTAATGCCATTGTGCAACCCCTTCACGCATTGGTCCCAAATCCAGCCCACATTTTAGCCCAAGTCCCAGCGGACGCTACAACATTTTCTCTAGTGGATCTCCAGCATGCCTTTTTCGCCCTCCCCTTGCACCCGGATTCACAGTATCTCTTTGCCTTTACATATCAAAATCAACAATACACATGGACTAGGTTGCCTCAAGGATTTATACATTCGCCTACTCTTTTCTCCTGCTGTCTCCAACAACAATCACAGCCCCTGGAATTAAAAGGGGGATCCACCCTCGTACAGTATGTTGACGATTTACTGATCGCAAGCCCGTCAGAACAAAGTTGTAAAGAAGATACGGCTCAATTATTAAATTACCTTTCAATTTTAGGATACATTGTGTCACCCGCCAAAGTAGTAGTAGCCCAACCAGCTGTCCGGTTTCTGGGTATCCTTTTATCCGCCAATGCACGGGCACTATCACCAAGTCGAGTTCAGCCCATTTGTCAGTACCCTGAACCCACAACGGCTAAGAATGTCCGTAAATGGCTCGGGATGGTTAATTATTGTCGGCAATGGATTCCGAATATCGCCCTAGATACCTGGCTATTGACCCCATACACCAATAACGCTGGAGAGTTCCAGTTAAGTACAGAAGCCCAAGAGGCCTTCCATCGGCTAAAAGACGGCTTAATGAGGGCGCCAGCACTAGGACGCCCCCTTTATGATCGACCTTTCCAACTTTATTGTACTGTTTTAGCCGGTTGTGCCTCCGCGGTACTTACCCAGAAACATGGGGATCGCCACCGTCCTATAGCTTATTACTCGTCTAAACTTGATCCAGTTGCACTCGGTTATCCTGGATGTACTCAGATTTTAGCCTCTATTTACAACAGTCTCCAGTCAGCGGCTAATCTCACTCTTCAGCAGGATATTGTTATTTATAGTTCACATTCAGTCACGGCCCTGCCCGGTCAATTTCAGACTCAGCACCTAACTATGGTGCGTCAAAATAAATATGAGATTTATCTCCTCAATAACCCAAACCTTCAGTTCCGGCACTGCACTACTATTAACCCCGCTAATTTCCTTTCCAACCCGCCTAACGCCACTGAGTCCCCGACTCATGACTGTCGTTCTCTCTTACAAGACGATGCGTCATTACGCGATGATCTCACTGATTCTCCAATACCAAATGCTGATCTGAACCTATTCACCGATGGTAGTTCATCCATCGGTGAAAGGGGGGATAGATTATCAGGGTATGCAATTGTTAACCAACAAGGAGAAACGCTTGAAGCAGCAGCATTCGAAACTCCCTTTTCCGCCCAACAGGCTGAACTTTTTGCACTTATTCGAGCCTGTGTATTAGGGAAAGATAAAATTGTAAATATCTACACTGATTCCCGATATGCATTTGGGGGTCACACACGATTTTGGCCAATTATGGAAAAACAGGGGATTTCTGACGTCAGCAGGCACTCAGATATCCCACAAACAGTTAGTTACACAATTACTACAGGCTTTAATGCTCCCTAAACAAATAGCCGTAATAAAGTGCGCTGCCCATACGACAGGCAAAACCCTGGTGGACGCGGGTAATCGGCAGGCGGACCACCAGACCAAAGAGGCTTCTCGCTTAAAAGACATGGTGGTACCAAAAATGATGAGCCAGACTAAAAGCTCTAAGGGTCAGTCTCCCTCTGAAAAGCCAATGCCGACCATCACTGATGTCATTCAATTACAGGAGGACGCTCTTGGCTGTGTAAAAAGACTATGGTAAGAATTGGGATGTTGTTATGATCCTGTAAATAAATTGTGGGTCACCCTGGCAGGGCAGACTTGTATGCCCGATGCATTGGCAGCCTGGGTTACCGAATGTGTTCACTTTGCAACTCATTGTGGTGCGCGAGCTACGGGTGATGTATTGCTCAAAACATGGTGGCATCCAAGACTGCAAGATATAGCGCAAAATATTAGCAGCCGTTGCCTAGTATGTCAGCAGTATAATCCTGGTAAAGCAATACCCTGTGAAATGGGTAAAACCCCGCTACCGGAAGGTCCCTTTGAGACACTCCAGATGGGACTACATTGAGTTGGAAAGATGCCAATGTTATAAACATGCATTAGTTATTGTTGACGTATTTAGTAAATGGATAGAAGCTTACCCCACTGTAGATAACAAAGCTTCCACGGTAGTAAAAGTTTTGATGCGAGAAATTGTTCCTAGATTTGGGATTCCATATCGATTAAGCTCTGATAATGGACCTCATTTTGTGGGACAGATCAATGAGGAATTTTGTACTCAGCTGGGAATAAAACAACAATTACATTGCGCATACCGACCCCAAGCAGCGGGAATGGTAGAAAGGGCTAATCAGACATTAAAAACAAAACTGGCAAAACTACAGGCAGAGACTGGAGCCACTTAGCTCAAATTATTGCCTATTGCCCTCTTCCAAATACGTGCAACCCCAGCTGGAAAGACACGACTGAGTCCCGCCGAAATTTTATACGGAAGACCCTTGCGTACTCCTTGGGATCAAGGGAAACATAAGGAAGTACAGTTTCACCACATGACCACGGAAATGGCCAATTACGTTATAGCTCTAACAAAGGTTTTAAAAGGCCTCCACCGCGGGTCCGAGCAGCCCATGGGAATGTACCCCCCTTATCCAGTACTGTCACCATTAACCCAGGCGAGTAAGTTATGATCCGGAACTGGGTTCGGAAAGGGCTGGAGCCATGATAGGAAGGACCGTTTCAGGTTCTCCTAACTACCCCCCCAGCCGTGAAAGTGGAAGGCCAAAATGCTTGGATTCACATTCACCATTGTAAGAGTGTAGCAATGCAATAGAAACTAACTCTTTTTCTTAAGTTCTAGGGGGGAACGATAAAGTTGAATTGTAGTCATGAATATCGTTCTTGTCACTCTGACCTTGGTCGGTCTCATAATCCTGGAAGGAGAAACTATATGAAAGGTCTGTCAGCCCCAGCGAAGGAGCCCTCACCATCTTTGCCAAGGGGACACCCTGCATTGCGCTAACCAAAGCCCGCAAAGGAGATCATGGACCATGATGCCCGTTGACCGATGTGCAGCTCAGTTCCTGCGGAAGGGTCAAAACCGGCCCTTGGATACAACACACCGGCATCGCCTATCCTGCGACCAACATGCCTGCAAATGGGATTATGGATGCAGGCACAAAAACAGAACAATGCCGCTACAATGTGACTTGCAGAAGCAACTATCCCGGGCTAAACGAGAACCGCATGTGAACACTTATTAGTATATGTCATATGTGTACGCAAAGGATATGAATGTTTCTGGCTGCTGGGTTTGTACCCATATTTCGACACATGCAAAAGGGGGAATCCCCCTCCGACCAATCCCTTTTAATCTGAACGAAACAATGGAGTGGTGGATCTATCAAAACCTTTCTCGTAACACCCCTAACTTAATAAATGCTGCCCACTTGAGATCCTTTGTGGGTTGGTATCAACCAAGTTATGACCGATCCCATTCACCCCCATTTCTGACCCTCACTAATTCCTCGACAGGTAGACCCGAGGGAACTTTTTGCATATACAGAAACTTGAAAGCGGGGACCTTTGTAGGCAACAGCCATTGTAACCGACCATGGCGAGTAAGGCATTCACCTAGTATCAAAACCCGTACAATGGGACGTATTTTATTTGTGGCCACAAGGCTTACCCCTGGTTACCAGCGAGTTGGACGAGATCCTGTTATTTGGGATACATTGTTCCCTACATGCACCATCTCACTAGTTTAAGGAATCACCCTCACCTGAAGCGGCAAAAGAAAGCAATAACCGAAACGCAGCGATTCTTTGGGATCCTGCTTCCCCCTGTCGGGGTAGCTCTTGCAATGAAGGAAATAAGGAAGATAGCAAAAATCCTGGAAGAGGTAGCAAACGACACCACTGAAGCATTGACTGAGATAAATAATGAAATGGTGGCAATAAGAACCGTAGCCCTACAAAACCGAATGGCCCTCGATTACCTCCTTGCAAACAAAGGTGGGATTTGTGCCATGATCGGTTCGGAATGTTGCACCTACATCCCCGATAGTTCGGAGAACATCACCCACCTCGTGGATCATATCCGCAAAGAGGTTAAGAAAATGCATGAAATATCAAGAGATGGGTGGTTAGATTGGTTGTTTGGCAGATCATGGGGGTCTTACCTAGTGCATGGATTGATAATCCTGGTAGTTGTAATACTTGTAATAATTATGCTTAGCTTCCTAATGAAATGCTTGTGTAAAAGTGTCAGTGTAGCAGTAATTTCTCAACAGTTAATGCAGCAACATGAAGTGCGCCTTGAAGAGTTAATGGATGTGAAAGAAAGTGCAGAGGAAAATGAGGAAATGATCGAAATGCAAATAGAATGGGAAAGACTGAGACGATTGACTATGGATTAGAAGTTATCATGAAATGTTAAAAGGGGAAAATGAGAGTTTTTGAGAGTTTGGCTCAAGATGGGATTGGAACTTTATGGGAAAAACAAAATGTTAGGTAAAGCTTTGTGTGAAGAAATGTCAAGACAGGCCTTTACAGGCTTCTGATAGCAAGCTGAGAAATGTCAAGATAGTCTGTCAAAGGCTTCAGATAACAAGCTGTAACTGTAGTTTTAGTACCAGACAAATTGCAGACGGCCTTGGGAAGGGTTGCGCTAGGCTTGAAAATAATCATAAATTAGCTAAAAGGCACAGATGGAATGCAAGGGAGCTGCCCTCAGAAATGAGCCAGAAACTGTATAAGAACTGCTCTTAGATGTATTGGCTTTGGCTTGCTGGTGTAACTCTCAAGCGATACAGTGGTTTTAGCCCGGCCGAGAAATAAACATGTTAAAGTAACGAGGTGTTCGACTGATCATTTAATCCGGACTGGCTGCAAAAGAATCCTCAATACCATGGATAGTTAATACTCGGTGTATTTCATCTAACTGCATGGTGCATCAGATCTGTAGAAGCCTTCTGTGACTGTGAATTACATAATTTACCCCCTTAATTATATATCAGACCATTTTGCTTTTCCATATATGCTCAATTTATGTTATCAGAGTTTTGTCTCTTGATCGACACAATTTCTACTGAATATTCAGAAAAGCCCACGCTTACCTTCCATGGATATAAGGCACGATAAAAGGAGTTGATGAAAACATCAACTTTTCTGATTAAGAGAAATATCTTCTGGATGTAAGCTTTTATGTACTAATTGATCTCTAAATGTAGCTAAGAGGGAGACTGTACTTGAATTTTGAAATTATGAAATTAACTAATTTTTTCTTTTAAACAGGTCTTTGTCCTTTCCCTCCGACTTTAAAAAATGGGTCAGCAAATATTGGCAGGATTGCGGAGTTTGAGTTTAATGTAGGTACTGTTGTTAGTTACAAATGCAACACAGGTTACAAATTCACATCAACAAGCGTAACAATTAGTACCTGCACTGCAAATGCAAAATGGACATCATTATGGGCCACCTGTAAACGTAAGTTATCACAATAAAGTTATTATTTTTCTATCCTGTTCTTTCCCAAAGGAAGTGACTCAGCTGGAATTTGGCTCACTGAGAGTGAGCTGGTTGAATGATTGATTGATTTATATCACATGTACCGAAGTACAGTGAAAAGCATTTTGCTGCTGCCAAATTCACAGTTTATGCACAGTAGACAAAAAGAATAGTCAACAAAGTACATCGACAAATAGTGATTGATTACAGTGCGAACAAGGGCCAAAGAAAGCAAATACATGAGCAAGAGCAGCATAGGGTGTCATGAATAGTGTACTTACAGGGAACGGATCAGTCCAAGGGCGAGTCGGTGAGGAGTCTAGTAGTTGTGGGGAAGAAGCTGTTCCTATGCCTTGATGTGCAGGTCTACAGACTTCTGTATCTTCTGCCTGATGGAAGGGTCTGAAAGAGGGCAAAGCCTGGGTGCGAGGGGTCACTGACAATGCTGTCTGCCTTCCTGAGGCAGCGGGAGGTGTAGACAGAATCAATGGGAGGGTGGCAAGCTTGTATGAAACATTGGGCTGAGTTCACCATGCTCTGCAGTTCTTGAGTCTTTGGGCGAGCAGTTGCCATAACAAGCAATACACAAAATGACTGCTCTTGAATGCAACTTTGAACAGGAAGTTTTGCCCAGGACTCAACTATACATGCCACCATAGCCAATTATTGAGTTTCTTCCTCAGCCAATTTGCATTGAAGACTACCATTACGTTTTGTTCGGAAAAGGAACCTACATGTACTCAACTGCAGATACTGAGGACATTTGGGTACTTTTATTTTCAGAATGTTCTTTTGTTCAATCAGGGAGATGTGGGTGTCGCAACCTAGGCCAACATTGTATTGTCTGCTCCTAATCATCTTTGAGAAGGTGATATTGAATCGCCTTCTTGAACCACTGTATTATGGGAAGGTACTCCCACAATGCTGATAGGAAAAGAGTTCCAGGATTTTGACAATGTGGCATTTTCAATGGCAGTATATTTCTACCTCAGCATGGCATGTGGCTTGGAGGGAAACTTAGTGATGGTGCTCTCATGCATCCTTGGTGTTCCCTGCTCCCATATCCTTCTAAGTGATACAGGCTGCAGAATTTTGGAGTTATTGTTTTTTTTTAGAAAATATTTTATTGAGGCATTTATAATTTCAATAATTTTAAACATCAAATTTCAATAAAGACAAAAACACAATAACATACCTAATCATTCTATTCCCTTAACCATATATTCAATTAATTTCTTAAAGACACCAAACAATTAATAGATCTAACACCCGAGACCATCAGCCATGGCCGTCACCCACTGAGCAACGCTTGGACACCTTCACTCATGGTGCCGATGTCATGCACCAAGCTCTCCACTGCGGTCTTGGCCTCGGTGCCACTCATTGCTGGCATCATCTCTTGCGGCCCTAGCTTCTGGGACCTGCTGAAGTGACACTGACATCTCCTTCTGAATGTCCCGGTCGCTTCCTATCATCTCCATCAGCTCCGAGTACCTTGGTACCACAGGCTCAGCATCAGGCTGGGACCCAGCTGGGTCCTGGGATCCAGCAGCCCTCCGACTGCTGTCTCGCCTGGAGGTTCCTGCCGCCACCTGATGTGCATCAGCAGCAGTGTGGGATGGGCTGGCGGCATTGACTGGAAGACATGCGGGGGAATGGACATGTGATTAGTGGGAAGGATGGGCAAGTCAGTAAGGCAATAACAACTCATGTTTGACAAGTCCTCCAGGTGGAGCCCGATGGTTCCTCACCTCTGCGGAGTAAGGCACCCCTCTGCCAGCCCGGGCCCTCTCCCGAAGATTATAGGAGAACTTTTCCTGAGGAAACACAGAGAGGGCATTGTTAGCCACACATGTGGTTCACAGTTGTGGGGGGGTGGGGAAGGGTGCTGTGAAGGAGGGGTTGAAGGGGCGGGGGTGGAGGAAAGGCTGGGGGTCACATGGGGATTGGGAGGTGGATGATCCCTTGGGGGGCAGGCTGGGGGCGTTGGATTCTACTCATTCGTACTGCCCGTGTAGGTCATTGACCTTAAGGCACTGATCACACTCCCGAACTGACAGCTGCTGCCACCTCATCCCAAGCAGCACTCTCTGGGACTGGCTAACTCTCCAGGACCCTCGGGGGAACAGGACATACTTCCTGGCCTCCACCATGACTAGGAGCCTCCCAAGATAGCATCCCGAAACTTGAGGCCGGTCTCCTCAGCGGCATTGTTGCAAGCTGGCTGGGGCTGGCTGAGCAAGTGCAGCTTAAATGTTGCTTGACCTTGTTAGCGAGGGGTTCGTGTGCGTGGTCCGGCCGAATCAGTTGGCGAGCCTTCATTTGCGGCGAGAAGCCCGTGAGGCCTTGTTAAGTGGACCAATTAACGTTAAATTGCATGGCACGGCCGAGTGCTGGAAAGCACGCTGCAATTCCTGCTCGCTACTGGAGAAGCATGCTGATTATTTCCGAAGAATGTCAAGAAGAAGTGGGTAGATTCTCTCTTATTAGAGTTGGTCATTGCATGGCATTTGTATTGCCAGAATGTTATTTGCCATTTAGCAGCCCGAGCCTAAATATTGTCCAGGCCTTTTGTATTTGGCCATGGACTTTTTCAGCATTTGAGGATTCAGGAATGGTGCTGAACATTGTGCAATAATCAGCAAACAGCCTTACTTATGATCTCATGATGGAACAAAGGTCATTGATGAAGCAGCTGGGGATGGTTGGGCCTGGGACTCTCCCCGGAGGAACTCCTGTACTAATTTCCTGAAGTTGAGATGGCTGACCTGCACAACAAGCACCTTTCTTAGTGCTTGGTATGACGCCAACCAGTGAAAATGTTTTCCCCTGATTTCCATTGACTCCAGTTTTACCAGTACACCTTAATGCTACATTTTTTCAAATGCTGACCTGATGCCAAGGGCAATCACGCTCATCTCATCCCAGGATTCCAGCTCTTTATTGTCATTTCATGAAAGGCAACTAAGGATGGGTAATAAATGCTGGCCTAGCCAGCGACGTCTAAATCCTGTAAAAATGAACAAAAACATTATTTAAAAAAATCATGCTAGGAGCTAAGTGGCCCTGGCAGAACCAAAACTGAGCATTAGTGATCAGTTTATTGTTAAGCAAGTTCCATTTGATAACACTGTTGATGACCCTTTGACCATTTGAACCATGGCATAGTATCACAGTAGTTAGCACTGTTGCTTCACAGCACCAGGGACCTGGGTTCGATTCCAGGCTTGGGTCACTGTCTGTGCGGGGTCTTTCATATTCTCTCTGTGTCTGCGTAGGTTTTCTCCGGGTGATCAGGTTTCAACCCACAGTCCAAAGATGTGCAGATTAGGTGGATTTGCCAAGCTAAAATTGCCCTTATTGTCCAAAAAAGATTGGGTGGGGTTGCTAGGTTACGGGGATAGGGTGGATGTGTGGGCTTAAGTAGGGTGCTCTTTCTAAGGGCTGGTGCAGACTCGATGGACCACTGTAAATTCTATGATTCTATGAATCACTTTACTGATGATTGAGAGTAGACTGATGGGTTGACTAGGTGGATTTGCCCTGCCTTTTCTGTACAGAACGTACCTGGGCAGTTTTGCATTTGTTGTGCAGATGCAGCGTTGTAGCTGTAATGGAAGAGCTTGGTTCAGGGCATGCAAATTCTGGAGTGCATTGTCAGAGCCCAGAGACTCTGCAGTGTCCAGTGCCTTCATCCCTTTCTTAATATAACGTGGAGTAAATCGAATTGGTATAAGATTGGCATCTGCGACTCTGGCACCCTCTGGAGGAGGCCAGGATGCATAATCCATTCAGTACTTCTGGCTGAAGACTGTAGCAAATGCTTTGGGCGGGATTCTCCGTTTCTGAGACTAAGTGGACGCCAACGCAGAATTCATGGACTTTCACGACAACAAAACTGGCGCCGCACCTGGAGGGATACTGCTACCGTTAAGGGGCTTGCACCAGTACCACGTGGAACACAAATCAATTCTAATGAGAAACGGTGCTGGATTCGCCACTTTAGCTGCGCGAGGTTGTGGAGGATGCAGCAGACCACCACGATATGGATGACCCTCTCAACACCATACTGGAGGGCCCCTCCAGAATGGTCCAGTCACCTGAACCGCATTTTCAGGAGCCCGAAGCATGACTCGAATCCTGGTCGTTGTAGCGGGTCTCCGCGTCGGTCTCTGGCTCCCGATAGATGTCATCAGCCACGACCGCAGTGGGTAACCCCTGTCGCCAAAGAGCCAAATCCCCAGCCGGCATCGGGGGGAGGGGGGGGTGGTCTCAAACATGTCAGGAACCGTCGAGTGTGACAGGATGAAGGCGTCATGCACACTGCCCGCGTATCGGGTGCAGAGGTGAATGATGCGCACCTGATGGTCACATATCAGCTGCACGTTCATTGAGTGGAAACCCTTTCAGTTTGTGTAGAGCGGCCTGTCATCTGCAGGTGCTTGTCGGGGAACATGCATCCTGTCGACAGCCCTCTTGTCCCGGGGCATGTCTGCGATGGTGGCAAACCTTGTCGCCCGGGCACCCTGGTGGCTCGGTCCACATTGAAGTGGATGTAGTGAGCCGCCTGGGTATATAAGGCCTCTGTGATGGCATGGGTGCACCTATGCACCGGGGTCTGTGAGATCCCAGATAGATCCCCACTCGGCAGGAAGGACACCGTGGCGTAAACGTTACGGGCGACTGTCACCTTAATGAGTCTCCTGCCCCATACCCTCGTGGTGCCAGGTGTGCCATCGTCTGGCAGATATGTCTCACTTTCTCTCTGCTCAGCTGGAGTCTTGGATGGCATGCCCACTCCGGCAGGTCATCGAATGACAGGCACTACCGGTACACATGAGGCTTTGTGCGCCGCCTCCTTGGCACCTCCTCCTCCTCAGCCTGTTGGGCGGCTGGCTCTCTATCCTGTGTGGCTGCCTTTTGTCCCTCTGTGACATGCTTTGCTGCTTCGCGCTCCGCTATTGCAGCTTCCTTCTCCTCGAGCAGCTCCAGCCTATATAACCGCAGAGCATCTCCAAGAGCTAGCTGGAAAGCCACCATTGCTGGTTGAATTCCATTATTCATTGCCTGCAGGGGGTGAAAGGCCGACATGTTAGCATTGTGCATACCCCTGTGCCCAACCAGGTCCAATGGGCTGCATGGTGGCCACTATTGGCACTGTGGGCTCCACCCCGTATGTCACTTCCCAAACCAGCTACCGCATATTCAGTCTAGCAGCTATGACTTATGGTAACCAGCCGGAAGTTTTCATGCCCATTTTTGATGCCATGAGAGTTCATGAGGTCCAGCGTCGATTTTGAGGCTTCCCAGGGCAACTCTCTCATGACTCTATACCACTGTGCCGCCATCACCTCTGCTGAAACAAGACATAGCCAGGGATGGTGTCTGGGACATTGTATGTAAGCTATGCTGCTTGACTCGTCTGAGAGACAGTTCCCCAAATTTTGACACAGTCCCCCAGATCTGTGTAAGGAGGACTTTGCACGGCCAACATTGACGTATCCAATGCCTATCAACTGAGTGGTTGCGAGACCATTTCACATATAGGTCAGATTTAGGTAAGGATGGCAGGTTTGGCATTAGTGAACCAGATGGATTTTTTGACAATCAGCAATGGTTTAATTCCAGATTTTTACTGAATTCAATTTCCACCATCTGTTGTGGGATTTGAACCTAGGGCCCTGGGGCATTGCCCCAAGAATCTGAATTCCTCGACCACCAACAATAGCATTGTGGCACTGCCTCCCCTGATCTGTGTGGTTTCAAATCTTTTGGGCGGGATTTTCCGTTGCCTGATGCCAATATCATCATCAGCGATCGGGCAGAGAATCGATTCCGATGCTAAAATCGGGGCCTGCGCCGGTTTGACGTCGGTCAGCCATGTTCTGCCCCCTTCAAAATGGTTTCACCGTGTCGCACACCGTACGCGTTGCAACGCGTTGTTGTGTCATCTGCCGGCCTTCCCGTGATGCTCCGCCCCTGACGGGTTGAGTTCCCGACGGCGCGGGACAAGTATGGTCTCAGCAGTGTGGGAACCCGGTGTGGCGGCTGCGGACTGTGTCCAGTGCCACCATACTCATCCGGAATCCATGCTGCTGGCCGGGGGGGGGGCATCTGGGGGGATGGTGTGGGGTGGCCAATGGGTGGGCTGTGGGGTCACGGATGGCAGGTTGGGTCTGCGCATGTCCGGCACAATGTTGTACGCCGCAAATGCTGCAGGTCATCAACCGTGTGCATGCACGGCCAGGGACCCGGCCACTCTCCAGCTGTTTTCAGCGCGGGAGCCAGGATTTCACCCGGCACTGGTGCTAGCCCCTCACTGTCCCGGAATCTGTGAGGGTTTCATGCTGATTTTTTGGACGTAAAAGACCACACATGCTCCGCAGGCGTCAGCACTTATCCGCTGAAATGGAGAATCCAGCCCTTTATTGTTTTTAAGACAGCCCTTAATTGAAAGGGCAACTGAAAATACAAACAGAGAAAATAAACTCCCAATTGCGAAGGAATCATAACTGAAACTGAGATTGGAAAACAAAACATTTAAGGAAACTGATATTTGGTTGACACAGAGTCATCATAACTCAGAAATTGATGGACTTCTGATTGTGACCATGGAGTGAATAGTCACATACAAGGCAGCTCCTGCTTAAAGTCACAGAAAAGAGCTCTTTTTACCCAATACTGGGTGGATTTTGATGAAAAGGCGGAGGTGAATGTTAGAGGAGTAGTTTCCCCTGGGAGTGATATGTCTGCAGGTCACAAGACCCGGCAGAAAACAGTAAGAGATTTGGCTGAAAAGTTGGCACAGTCTTGTGCTGCAGCAACAGC